>NC_047660.1:117220798-117543298 GCF_011762505.2 Arvicanthis niloticus | reverse complement strand
ATGTAGAAATCTCAGCTCCTTTTCCAGCAACATGTCTGCCTGGATGCTGTCATGCTTCCTGCCATGATGATAATGGACTGAATCTCTTAAACTGCAAGCCAGCATCAACTGTCCTTTATAAGAGTAGCCTTGGTCATACTGTGTCTTCATAGCAATGGAAACCCTAACTAAGACACACACACACACACACACACACACAGTGTTATTTTAAATGTGCCTTTACTAGCTCAATGGCTGGGCACTTCCAAACCTCCCTGCAACTAGCATATACTCCCTTCTGGTATTCTTGAATTAATACTTGCTAAATTTATATTTTATCTCTGCTACCCCAGACCCAATTGGAGTAGTGGACCCTGGGGCCACTTTCCCTGGGGCCACTTTCCTAGATTCTTACATGTCAGTGTGCCTTTAAGTCTGATGTTTCTGCTTCCTTGTCATGGGGATTCTGTTCCTTCTCTCCTCTGCATTTCTTTCCTGGAAATCCTAAAAGTCCCACCTCTTTCACTCTGCCCAGCCATTGGCTATTGGCTCTTTACTGATCAATCAAAAACCAATTGGGGACAGGGACTCTCAGTGTCTGGATATGTAGATTCTGGTGTGATTTTTGGGAACCAAATTAAGATAAAACATTAGAACCAATCCCCAACACTGATTAATGCCCATGGAAGGTGACTATCTAGGCAAAGTGTACTCTGATCTAGGGTCCCACTCAACTGAGCTTAGATAGAGGCTTATTCCAGACCAGGAGGACTGGCCAATTTTTCTGGTTGCACAGCAGAGTTAGGCAGTTCTTGGAGTATGAGAAGCCCAATGACTAGTGATGTTGAAGACAGTACACTGGGCCCTTCTGGGCTGTAGACATCAGCCAGCACAGAAAACTGTGGTCATCGTGAAATGGCTCACATGATCCCAGCAGCAGACTCCACTGCGGCACACATGGTCCAGAAGATCACTAACATAAAAAAGAGGAAAATGTTAACATTTGTGAGTACATATAAAACATGCCCTTGAGATACACAAAAATGCTTCAGAAAGTCCTAGAGGGCTCAAAATAATGAGCAGGAATAAGAAACAGCTATTTTATGGCTCTTATGAGTACACTTTCCTTTAGGCGGAAGGAACCTCTCGCCAATGTATTTTATACTCAAATACAAATTTTAAAATAGTCAACAAATTTGCTCCATGCCTAATTAGACAAATAATGAAAGTTGTCTAATAAAAAAATAAAATATATTTGTGCAAAACAAGTGTTATCTAGACATAGGAAAAATCCAGTATCTACACTGACAACTACCTGCTTCTAAATTCTGTCTTTCTAATAATTAGTTATAAAACCCTTATACTTGTTTGTATGGCAGACTAGTATGTGGTGGCTAGCCCCGGCCTCATATTTTGATACTAATTCCCCTTTCCTGTGAAGGCTGCAGAGGAGGTGTGAGTCATTACACAGGTGAGTTCTAGTGAACCTTCTGCCCATCTTAATTTGTAAAAATAAAGGCTGGAGCCAGTGATTGGGCAGAGGAAGGGGAAGTGGAGAAATAAAGGTTGGTAGAAGTGAGCAGAGGAGAGGACTGGAGGAAGACAATGGAGGAGGAAGATGACAAAGGAGAGGATGAATGGGAAGCAGGAGGTAGAAGGCCAGACGAAGGATCTGGAAAATCCTCAAGTTATAGGGGTCTCATAGCTGGGGAACAGAGTAGTGTAGGGATATCTGCCCAATCTAGGCTTACAAAATATATTCATAATTACTGAGTTGTGCTTTCATTGACCGGTCATATTTGGATTGGAGATTTAAATATCACCCACTATACTAGTACTAGTGGAAAATAATTATTATAGTTTTTTTTTTTTTTTTTTTTAAATTTTGTTTTCAGTCAAGGTCTGGTATAGAGACCAGGCTGTCCCAGAACTTGTTCATTTTCACGAATGACCTTGAACTTCTGATCCTCCAGTCTCCACTTCTCAAGTGCCAGAGTCGATTTATTCAGCACTAAGACCGGACCCTGAGCTTTATGCATGCTAAACAAGCACTCTGTCGAGCGAGCCCTATCTCTGGCCTAAACTGTAAAGGCTTACTTGAGGTGCTAACCACCTGGCCCACTAGATAATCCAATGATTCATTATATAAGTAATTGTGTGCGTGCATACGTGCATGTGTGTGTGTGTGTGCTTACACTAACATAATTCATGAAAGAAGACTGATTTAAATGAGATGATACATTATTCTGCCTTTTGGGCTTTTGATGATAAAATCCATCATTATGTCTTTCCTTGATTTTTGGATGTTTATATTTTTAAAGAAATCTATGAAAACCTCATTATTGTTCCTTTATAAAGCCTGCTTTGCTCACTGTGCAGTATGAAAACACTAAAACAAGGGATTAGTCAAAGAGAAAGAATTTATTAATGAACAGCCAAGTATGGAGTCAGGACTGCCAGGTACAGATCTACCTTCTTAATTTTTATTGGCTTGTGGATAACTAATCAGGGTGATCTCAGGTGAGAGGAAAGATGATTGGGTTGGAGTCTTCAATGGTCAGATGTGTGATTATTCATGGCTGTCTACTGAACAAATGTTCAGACAATGGTGCTGTTAGTGTAACTGTAGGGTAGAGTTCTTGACTATAGTTCTTTGTATAGTCTTGAGGACTTGACTTTTCCTCGTGCAGTTTGGCAGGTTTGTCAGTTTTAATATGTAGGTCTTTCCTGTATTCATTTAAATAAATTAAGAGGTTTGGATAATATTTTAAATGGAATATTTTTTTAAAATTTTGTTTGATGTTGCTTGTTGTAAGTATGGGAATCACAACCTAGTAAGAAATATTTTCCACGTACCCTGTAACTTTATAGTTTTTGTAAGGTACTTGTGATTTGCTTATAAAGAGTTTTCTTTATAAATAATTATGACACCTGCATGACACGTTTTTCTTTTTATGTTTGTGATTTAAAATAGCAATAGGATTAACTGCCATTTTGTGGAGAGCCATCACTACCCTTGGCATTAGCCCGGGTGGTTTGGGGATTTCTATGGGGCCCATGGGATTAGATGTCCTACTGGAAGCTTCACTTGGTGTCAAGAAATGTCCAATTGGAGCTCCATCTTCCCTGTTATTTGGCAATTTTATTTAGATTCACTTTATATATGTACATATTATAGAAAACTTCTACTATGTTAGGTTTTCATGCAATCCTTTAAATAGTCCTTAGTTCCAGCTGTCTCTCCTCTACACAACTCATTAAAGATGAAGAAGTCAAGCTCATGCCTACCTTGATCTTCACCCCTGTAGACTAGTATTCACGTTGCTGGAAGGTACTCAGCACACCACCAAAGGAGAAAGCTAAATCCCAACCCAGCAAGATCTGCTCATGCAATAGTGGCGCAAAGCTTGTAGGAGTAACATATTCATATCTAATAGGAATCAAGGCCCATTCCATGAGATGAAACCTATACCCCACACTGCTTGTATAGCCAAGAACCTGTGATTAGATAGCCCAGGGACCTGGGGAAAACCAAATACTACTGTTCTGCTAAAGAAATGGAGCAATAAGATGACTCCTATTGACACTCTGCTAAACTCACAGATCCTTTCCTTGCTCAGCCACCATCAGAGAAGCTTCCTCCTAAAGCAGATGGGAACAGAGACTCACAGAAAGACAATATAAAGAGAGTGAGGTACCTTTTGGTACCTCAGCCCTAAATAAGAAGTTTGCATCAAATCCCTCTCCTCGGGGGTCAGGAACCTCTATGGAAATGGAGACAGAAAGTGTGTGAAAGCCAGATGGGATGGAGGACACCAAGTAAATGAAACTGTCTAGATTTAACAGGTCTGGCACACATATGAATACAGTGACAGTGGCAGCATGCACAGTCTCTTCACATGTCTGTACCAGATGGTGTTCTGGAGCTGAGAGTGAACACATGTCCCCATCCCTAAACCAGAGGCTATCTTCAACTGATAGGCACTTGCAAATTAAAATTTAGTTTTCTTGAAGGAATTCTCACTGGGGAAAACAAACCACTCTTAAAGGTAGGCCCCGTGCCTAGCAGTAAAAGTCTACACAATACAAACTCAGTGGTATCTTTTGAGGTTCTTTGTCTCATGATGTTAGGTAGGACCTTTCCTCTCCCCCCCCCCTATTGTCACAAATTCTTTGTATATGTATTATGGCTTCCAGTTTTGGGATTTTATGAGACTCTTATGTGTCTCTGCATCTATATATATTTCTTGTGGTTTTTTTTTTTGTTTTGTTTTTTGTTTTTGAGGGGGGGAGTCAGTTGTTTTGCCATATTCTGATTTGTTTGTTTTTTATTTATCTTATTTCAGATGTCTGTTTGTTTTCTAGTGAAAGTCAGGAAGGGCGTGGGTTCCAGAGGAGAGGGAAAGTAGGGAGGAACTGGGAGGTACAGAGGGAAATGAAACTGTAATTAGAATATACTGTGTGAAATAAATCTGTTTCCAGTAAGAGAAAAAAATGCAAATAAAAGTGCAATCTGACCTAGCTTTTCTACTCTTGGGCATATATCAGAAAGTTTCCGTATCCTACAATGGAGACATTTGAGCAGCCACGTGTATTGCTTCTTTATTTATGGTAGCAAGCAAATGGAGTCAACCTAGATGCCCATCAACAGAGTAAATAATGCAAAATGAAATACAGAATGAAATGTTCAGCTGCAAGAAAAATAAAACTATGAAATTTTTAGGAAAATGGATGGACTTGAAAACTATAGTATTAACAAGGTGAGCAAAATCTGGAAAAAGTGAAAATGACATGCTGTTTCTCATAGAAAGATCCTAGCATATACTATATACATATACATGCAGACAGCTGTAAATGTGCAGATAGTAACAGCTCTTGAAAAGGAGACTGAGAAAGCATAATGTTAGGGGTAGAGGAAGGACGGCATACAGGACACGTGAGCCATGACAAAGGACATTAAGCTAATTGTTTTTAAGTTTTAAATCTGCTCTAGATTTTTCTTCTTCTGTGATGAATAAGCATATAAAAATTTAATTGATAATAAAAGTAAACCCCAAGTAAAGACTTGGGCTATCAGGACAGCCTCTCTGATCCATAGAAACTCATGGAGATGAACAGGGTTCGGGACTAGGCAAGTGCTTGCTTGAATTGTTGCATTAATCTAACTGTGTGATGTTTTTATTTATAATTTCATTGCAATATGCTTTTCTGTTAAATTAAAAACAGATGAACTTCTCTCACCTTCCTGCAAAAGAAAATGAAATTTAAAAAAAACTGTGTGTAGTTATGCATATGTGTGTGAGGGAGCTTGCCCACGTGTTTACCTGTGGAGGGTAGAGGTGGATGTTGGATATCTTCCTCAATTACTTTCTACTTGATTTTACTGAGACAATGTTTTTCATTGGGACCTATCATTCACTGTTTAGGTTAGGCTGGTAGACCAGTAACTCTCTGAGGTTGCTTGTCTCTCTTCCCTAGAAGTTAGTTACAGATGCATACTGCAATGCTCAGCTTTCACATGGGTGCTGGGATCTGAGCTTAGGTCCTTATTCTTGTGTTGCAAGCACTGGGCCATCTCCCTGGCCTGTTAACTTTTATGATTGTCTTCTTTTATTACATTCCTATGCTAGTGAGGAACTCCAGCATCACATAAGTTAAACAGTGAGAATGGATAAACTTGTTCCTGGTGTTCAGTTTAAATCTGAATATGTCTGATGTTATCTGTAGAATTCATTTTGTAGCTGCTAATGAAGACATTCTCTCTGAATCCCAATTTGCTAACACTTACCATGAATGGACAAGGGTATTTGTCATGTGCTCTATCTGTGGAAAGATCAGTTTCACTGTGCAGGCTTTCTGTTAGGAAGCAGCATTGCTTTGAAGCAGCTGTGAAAGCTCGACTTGATTCATTATAGTTTATATGTTTTCATATTTATTATGTTTATATGCTGGCTTTACTTAGTTATATTTTTGGAGGTTGATTTCATTTTGAGTGAGTGTGTGTGTACGTGTGTGTGTGTTTGTGTGTGTGAGACAAGATTTTATAAGATAAGTTGGGTTGTACTGTATATAATTGGTGTTAGTTATTCCTTTCATTTTCATTTTGAAATCAACAGTGAATGTATTAGACTTGGGAGAGTCTTTTGAAAGGAAAATTTTTGTTTGGTTGTTTTTAATTACGTAAGTATTTTTGAGAAAGGTTCAGTGTAGCCAAGGCTGGCCTCAAACACATTATCCTCCTTAGCCACCCTAGTGAATGTTGGAATTGGCGTGGTGACCCACCATGTTTGGCTGATTGTTTGTTTTAAAAAATTAACTTTTTAAAAAGCCTACTTCTTTGTTAGTCAATTTCATTTAGTTTAGTTAACTTCTCAACTTAAAATTTGCTCATAGCATTTACTTATTTAAATTTTAACAAGTGAAGAATCTATAATGATTTCTGAAATAAGTAAAAAATATATACATATTTTTACATTGATAAGAAAGCCAGCATGATTTTCAAAATATTGGTACACCATAGATCTTTGGTGGAAAATAAACTTTAGCCAGGAATGTCAATGAGTGACAAATGTTTGAATATAAACCCACTTAAATGTCAGACGTATTTCTAGACATACTATTGATAAAAAATATCTCATATTTTTGTGTGTTGTGGTGGGATTACGCTCATGGTCTTGTTTGCGCATGCTAGCCAAGACTTTACTACTGAGCTACAACTCTGTTCCAATATGTGGTTGGGTTTTTCTTTTTTTCTTTTTGAAAATTTTTTTTAATTATGTAAAAGGACTGTTGATTTGTTGTAACTTAAAACTTTAAAATACTACATATAATAATTTTCACTGGATCTGAATAAAATTTCTCTTCAGTATGTAAACATTTTCCCCACAAAAAGAGATATGTGGTTGTTTTCTCTTTTCTTGTATAGCATGAATGTAACCATGGGCTTTTCCACCCTCACCCAAGTTCATGAATAACAATAACTCAGTGGCTTATTATTTATCAAAAAATGCCTAGGCCATAAGCTAGTCTTGTTCTCCAACTCACTCTGACTTATATCAACCCATTTTTACTACTTTATGTCTGGCACATGGCTAGTTTCCTTTTTTTTCAGTTTCATTCATCAGATTTTCTTGGTCTCTGGGAGGGGAATCTTTTTCCCATGTCTGACTGTCTTCCAGAGTTCCTTTCTATCTCTGATGTATGTCCTACCATCTAATCCTTTCCTGTTTCAGCTTATTGGTCATCAGTTTATTATAGAAAATACTTTCACACAGTGCACAAAAGATTATCCCTACATGTTAATATATACATTCCTTCATGTTAATATATATGCAAATACCTCTTTAGCTGCCAGCTTTTAGTGTGGACATCCTCAAGGATATCATATGTTTGATAAAACACCAAGTCATAAAATTTCCCAAGAACATATCAGGTAATTCTCAAAAGTCAATGTTATAAAAGGTATATAGTCAAACGCTTTAAACTTTGACTTTATTTTGTTTATTCCCATCTACAATATAAGCAAGAAGAAAAAAATGTAAGAAATGAAGCTATACATATCATAGATATAGGCTAGAATATTACATCAAAGCCTGACATCACATACATATGCATGGAAGTTGTGAGACTGATTTAAATTTTGCTCTTTAATTATTGACAATGATTAGGAAATGTTTTCACCCTCTGTTTCTGAACTGGCTTAAAAGGCTGTAGACAGATTTCAGAGTTATTGAAATGAATTAACTGGTTCAGTGTTTTAGTTAATACTAAAAATTTTGTTGAAATTTAACAATTGCTTACGTTTACATACCTCTTAGAGACTGTCCTGTGTGATCAATGCCATTATACTGGCTGCTTTGATTCTGTGTCTCTAGTGCATTTAAATTATAAGTTATTTTTAATTGTAGTTGATACTTCTGGATCTTCTCATTTAAGAAACAGTTGTGCTTGTCTGAGGATCAAACACTTCTTAATCAAATGTTGGTAGAAAATAAGCATTGGAATAAGTCAGACCTCAGTTGGAATCATGTTCCGTCTCCGTCTCCGTCTGCATGTCTTGAGAAAAATCTTCAAGTCTTTGAAGCACTGACTTCTCCTAAGACAACCAAACTAACTACTTTAGTTTTTGCTTAAATATAAAATTATATGAGCTAGAATTCTATCATGAGTAGACACAGCATGAATCCTTTAACAACTTGCTTTTAGGTGATGTTATTTAATGTCACAGTTTTAAAGTTTGCATGGCAGGCACTATTAATGATACTCTGTTAAGCCTGCAGATAGGAGCTTACAAGGGTTGTCCTCTGAGAGGCTCCACCCTGCAGCGGACTCAGACAGATGTAGACACAGCATCTAAACAGTGGATAGAGCTTGTGGACTCTTATGGAAGAATAGGAGGAAGGATTTCAGGCACTGGAGAGGATAGGAACTCCATCAGAAGACCAACAGAGACAACTTACCTGGACCGTTGGGACTCTCATAGACTGAACCACCAACCAAAGAATATACAAGGGCTGGACCTAGGCCTCCCTGCACATATGTAGCAGATATGCAGCTTGGTCTTTATGTGGGTCCTGAACAGCTGGAGCAGGGACTATCCCAAAAGCTGTTGCCTGTATGTGGGGTATGTTCTTTTAGCTGGGCTGCACTGTCTGGCCTCACCTAGCCTTGTAGAGACTTGATGTGCCAGGGAAGGGGGAATACCCAGGGGCCCCACACACACTCAGAGGAAAAAAGGGGTGGGGAATGTGGGAAGGACTGTGTGTGTGTGGGGGTAACCAGAAGGGAAGCAGTGAGTGGAATGTTAAGTGAATAAATAAATCATAAATAAATAAATAAATAAATAAATAAATAAATAAAAAGATATTAATGGATTGCTTATATGATAACTTTCTGTAAAAAACTCCACTTGAATTATGGGATCTAAGTGGTTAAGCACATTTACTTGAATAAGTGAACTCATATGTATTGTAGTATATACTCCATTCTGATACTAGAATCTGAAACACCTTAATTATCAGTTCTTACTCCAACTATGTTTTCATACACTTTTAAAAATAGTTACAAAACCTACTGGATTCACCAACCAGCACAAGGAATATTAGAAATACCATAGGTAAATGAATGAAATTCAAGATATATAATTGGCTAAAACAATTGTATAGACAGCATCACCCTCTATGGTCCAGGGGCAGAGTTAGTTCAAACTTGCTGCCTGCTAACTGTGTGTAGTACTACAGTCTAGGGATTCATTTGGTATTGTATAATCTGTCTGTAGAATTGTAGAATATTATTATACAATGTCTTAGGATGAGGTGCTCTTGCAGTGAGCTACTGGCCATGAATATTTAGGGAAATATATAGGTTTCTTCGAGCCTAAAAGAGCAGGTTCCATGTTTCCAGTATGCTCTCTAATAGAATCTTTCTTTTGAGTCTCTAATATAGAGGACTGTAGTGGTAAATCTCCAACCCAAATAAGACTGGTCAAAGAAAACACAATTCAATAATTATGGATATAAACTGCACACCTAGATTGGGCAGATTCACCACTACACTACTCTATTCCCCAGCTATGAGACCCTTATAACTTGCGGTTTTTCCAGGCCACATGCTTCTCCTCCATTGTCCTTCCACCTCCTGCTCCTCCATTGCCTTCCCCGCCCTCGCCTCTCTCTCTCTCTCTCTCTCTCTCTCTCTCTCTCTCTCTCTCTCTCTCTCTCTCTCTCTCTCCCCTCCCGCAAGCCCTTTTCTCCACCTCCCCTTCTATGCCCAACCACTGGCTCTAGCCTTTAATTTACAAATTAAGGTGGGCAGAAGGTTCACAAGAAGTCACCTGTGTATTGATTCACTCCTGCTCTGCAGCCCCTCCCAGGAAAGTAGAATTAGTATCAAAATACAAGGCAAGGACTATCCACAACAGAGGACACTGTCTGAAAGATGGACATCTGAAATAAACTCTGTGCCTTTAAGGAATAAGAACAGAATTGTAACTGGTACTCATCCGAAATGAGAAACCAATGCAAGGAAACTTTGAGGTGAAGACTGAATAGGACATTTTCCTTCTCTGTGCTTTTGATTAACTAGGGAGTTTCATTTCCTTTACAGGAAAAAAGCTGACAATAAAGACCTTATTTGGAACTAGACTATTAAAAATTATAAAGGCTGATTGGAATAAGACTATAAATAGGACAAGATCTCTCCAGAAGGACACATCCTACTGAAAGTTCCTATTGTGCGTTTTGAGAGCACTTGGGCTTTCTGGCAACCAGTATTTTTTGGACACAGAGTGCACTCAAAACTCAATATAATCTTAATATCAATGAGTTGGGGGCAGAGAAAACTCAGCTATCAGCCAATTCCTTTATCTATTTCCAAGAAGTCATCTTTTCAGGAAGAGCAAGCAAGCCATTTTTAAATTACAGTCTTGGGTGAAGAATTGTTCTTTTCACTTGGGGTTGAATGAGTTGTGACCTTTACAGTGTGTTATCTAAAGATCTGGGCTCACAACACAATACGCTGCTGCTCTTAATAGCACTCTGCTCTGGCTATATGTCCCAGATTGTTAATAAAGGCTAAAAATGTCCTGCTCCTCATTATTTTTGCTTCTAAAGTATATTTTCAATGGCCCTTCATCATACATATGTTGAAGTTTTGAAATGCATACATTTCAAAATTTTCTTATTTCCACTTTAAGCCTTATCAAGTAATCAGGGCTTCATTAAAAATTATGAAAAGAAAGAGGTCTGCATAATGAGTCCTGAGTTAGTCTGGGGGATGATCTATGGGTCCAGATAAGTGTCACCCAACATTTCCTAGATATGGATATTGATACTTTTCCTTTCTCTGTATTTTGATAGTAGAAAATGATGTGCTTTTCTCAGGCCTCAGCTCCCTCATAAGCAGATGTGTGGCTTACGTCCTCTGTAGTTCTCAAATCACCCAGAATTCTGGGGTCCCTATTTCTTTTAATTTCCAAACAAAATAACAGGCTTCATGTCATATTGTATCAGAACAGAGTCCAAGAATGGAGTCTTGCGAGCGGAATTCTGAGTGCTTGTGAGAGAACTCCAAGAAAACAAGGAATAGTCTAGTGACCTCACTTTCTTTGAAATCATGGGATTATTTTTGGAATATGTTTTTTGTGTCCTTCCCAGGAGGAGTGGAGAAGATATGAGCTTACTTCAGATTATTCCTCACAACTGTCTATTATTATTTGTTTATATGCCTCTATGGAAAAACACGGTTTTGCCATGTGTGGCTTGTCCTTGTGATTCTACACTTTACTCAGGTGACTCCTCTTAACCCTTAGAGTATAAATTATCTTATGATCTGAATAAAGTTGGCTTTTGATTGAGACTTTAATACACCTCATTTTTAGGCCCTGCTCTCCCAGGTTCACAGTGCTAACTAGAGCTGTAAACAGTATAGAAGTAGAAGATACACAAGTACTCTATGCCTTTCTTGATACTTCTGGACAGTAATTTGTCTGTAGATGAAAAGAGTCAATTCTTGCCTAGTGGCTGTCTCACCACAATCGGAGCAACTCCAAAGATGCTCAATTTCTTCTTAGAATCCAGTACAGGAAGCTTTCAGGAGCAGACAGGTCTCTAATCAAAATGAACATTAATACAGAAATGTTTGTAACATCAATTCTGTGGACTTCTGACCTTTTGAGAACCAACTATCCTATTCATGGAAATAGAAAAGCCCAATGGTAACAGACAGGGGTCGAGGTGAAGAGAGATGACTTTATGAGTATAGCATTGTGTTTTACAACAATATAAGTCTTCTGGATACAGGCTCCCCAGCAGTGTGGATGTGCTGAATTAATCTATTAAGATGTTCAAGATTATGAATCTCATGTTTTATAAATTTGACTGTAGCAAAGATAAGAAGAAACTAATAAGAACAACCCTAGGATTAGAGAAGGAAAGACCTGGTTGCCTCATGTAACTCAGGGTATCACAATAAGTCTGGAAGGCACACAGCGGAAACACAGTTAGTTCTACATTTGTGGCTTGATGGACAATAGAACAAACTACCCAGGAAATGAATGCATGAATGAAAAGGCAGCTTCATCTTATTGAATGAACTTGCTGTGAGCTGGTATAAATGACAGCTGTGTTTTTGGAAGTAATGAGCTTGGCTCCTAGATCTCTAAAATTATGTTCTCTAGTGGATTTCCAGCAGAGATAATAGTGAGATTTTAGAGATTTCCTCTTACAAATTAATCTGAATTACTATGACATAATAATGTCTCCGGGTATTTCTTTATATGAATGGAAGTTCCTGCTGAATAGGCAGCTCTCAGCACCAAAGAAACAAATTCAAAGGTGCTGACATATCTAATTGAGCACCTGCATGGAGGATATTAAAGGATGATTAGCAATATGTATCAAGGGCTTTCTTAAAGACGGGCCTTCCAAATGCAGTGTTCAAATATGAAATATGAAAAATATGAAAAATATATATCAGATTACTACAAATACTACAATACTACAAATACCCCAGATCCACAGCAAATTTGAGCTTCCTGTTATGCTTGTGATATATATATATATATATATATATATATATATATATAGTTTATTGTCTAATAGAATGGGTGAAATTTATTATCACATCATGGCAAGTTGCCTTGCCACAATATGTTTTTGTTAACATTGAGCAAAATGTTCAAGTGGTAGTTGGTATCACACAATTCAGTGGGTCAATAACTAGGTGGAGCTGATGAAGTATTTCTGCTTAGTATCTTACGAAGCTGAAATCAGAATGCAAGCCAACATGATACAGTTTTGTTTTGAGGACCCAAGAAGAATTCATTTGAAAGCTGATTCAAGTTGTCAGAATTTTGTTTCATAATGAGGTTCTTGTTTTTATTTTTAAAGAATTATTTATTGCATATGAGTACACTGTAGCTATCTTCAGACACACCAGAAAAGGGCATCAGATCCCATTACAGATGGTTGTGAGGCACCATGTGGTTGCTGGGAATTGAACTCAGGATTTCTGGAAGAGCAGTCAATGCTCTTAACTGCTGAGCCATCTCTCCAGCCCAGGTACTTGTTTGTTGAGTGACTGTTAGGGTTGTCCTCTTCTCCCAGAGACCATTCTTGGGTGGTGTTCACATGACTCCATCCCATCTTTAATTCAGTGAAGATGCAGCACTTCTCAAACCAAAGGACATGCAGTGGCTAACCCATATTCCCATCCCTCTCCAGCTTGCCCGCTCTTTCTTGCCCTCCTCAGTGCACACTAAGAACAGAAATAGGAACAACTGGATAACCAATAATGGTATCGAATACAATTTTGAGGTGTACCCTGCTATATTGCCAGCTTTTCTCTGTGAGCATCTTTTGTCCCAAAAGACCTCATTTTCCCCTCTGCTGAGCACAGTCATTTTCTCTGTGTTTATATCCTGAGCCCTAAAAGGGAGATTTCTATTTCATTCCAACACTCATTCCATGTTGCAACACACTGACTAGTCACTGTGTCAGTAGCAAAAAGACAAAATAATCAAGAATTTTGTTTTTCAGAATAGGCCAGGTGTCTGTTCCAATGTTCGCTGCACAATCCCTGGGGGAACCCTTCAGGCTTGTTTCTTTCCTTTTCTTCCCCTGATTAGCCCATCATGTTCCTGGCAAAAAGTAACAGGGCTAGGATAAATGAAATTTCATAAGCAGGTGCTATACTCTGAGGTTTTTGTACTATATGAATGTTTCTTGGGCTGTGAAATAATTCACTGATGAATATGAAATAGAAATACCTTAAATGAAGTCCTATCAGTATGATGTTAAGAATTATCAGGTTTCAGGAATCCAGAATTTCTGCTCTAGGCGATTTATTTTCTTATTCTCTCAGTCAGAATGGTTGCTCATGAAAACCAACTCCAGGATAACAGTTTTTAGATTTTAAAACATCCCACTAAACCAATATAGTTAACTATAACTATCAATCTCAGTATTTTAAATAAAGAATAGGAAGTAATGTTACATTTATTAAATAGTTATTCTGTGCTACACTTACACAGATTGAATGCAATAGTGATCAACATCCAGTTACCAATCATGCATCTGTGTCATATTAAGGGAAGAAAAAGTACTTACCCTTGGAGTTATTTAACCAAAAGTGAGTAAAACTTTGAAATCTCTGCTTCGTGCTCTCTGTGTCTTTCATCCTCGGTTTGTCTGTTGTGTGAGTCTGAATCTGTTCCTGCTTAATAAATGCTGTCTTGTAAATCTGTCTATTCCTGCGTGTTACTATGTGTGTGATCATGTCTTCAATGTACTGTGTGTATATGTGTGTATGCATGTGTGTGTGTGTGTTTTGTAACTTCATGTGTCTGTCACTCACAAAGTGCTTCACCCAAAAGGAATAGGGTGTATTTTTCGGAAATCTGTAAGAGTGTTTTATAAAAGATTAAGTCACTGGCTACAACTGATCCCAATTGACTCAGACAGCAACCAATATTTCTAATCTTTATGGTATATTGTAGAAGGTTTTTTTCAACCTCTGTTTTTGGTGCTTTCAGTACATGATATACATGATCTGGATCAGGGCACGTGAGAGGATATCTTAAAAGTATAGCTGTGCTTTAGCTTTGGTTGTAAAAGCTAATTACCAGGGAAATCCAAGGTTGGTTGCTACATTATTCTCCTAAAGGAGAATATATATATATTCTTATATATAAGACTATATCCTACTGTCCACTAAGTGACACTTAGTGTCACTTAGTCTTAAGTGACCCAAAGCTGTATTATTAATTAGTTCTGGCTGTGAGGCCCTGCACAAGTTCCAATATCTTAGAATGTAAGATATTTTCAGAATATTTTATCACTACTGTGGTGATTTGAAAAGGTTTGGCCCCCACAGAATTCTTGGCCCACAGGAAATGGAGGTGTGGCCTTGTTGAGTGGGTGTGGCTTTGTTGGAGGAAATGTGTCACCGTGGAGGCAGGCTTTGAGGTTTTAAATGGTCAAGCTACACCCAATGTGAAACATATTCAATCTCCTCCTTGTTGCCTGTGGATCAAGATGTAGAATTCTCAGCTCCTTCTCCAGCACCATGCCTTTCTAGATGCTGCCATGCTTCCCACCATTATGATAGTAGATTAAACCTCTGAAACTATCAGCCAGCCCCACTTAATTGCTTTCTCTTACAAAAATTGTCATAGTCATGGTGTCTCTTCAAAGCAATGAACATCATAACTAAGACAGCTATAAAACACCACATTGGATGCTTTTATGTCTCTCAATATTCCTGTTTTACTGGTGAAATCATGGGCTTGAAGAGGGTAAACAACTTACCAGATTTACATTAAAGTCACCATTTGAAGCACAAGCCTTCCCTATAGCCTGCTAAGCTGAGTTTTCCAATGTACTGCCCTGGTAAATGTGATTTTGCTATTTAATTCCATATTAATAAGGTGATCATTTTAGGAAAGAATAAAAAAATCCATAATTATTTAACAGCATTTTTTCCAGGTTCTGTACTGGGTAGTTTCATATTTGCTAGCTAGATTTATGTCAACTTGAAACTAATAGCAATCTGAGAGGAGGGAACTTTTATTGAGAAAATGCCTCTGTAAGATCAGGCCAGCTTATAAACCATTTTCCAAATTAGTGATTGATGGGGTAGAGGTAAGGGTAGTCCAGACCATTGTGGGTGGTGCCACCCCTGGTCTGGTGGTCCTGGATTCTATAGCAGGCTGAGCAAGGCTTGTGGAGTAAGTCAATAAGTCACACACCTCCATGGGCTCTGCATTAGCACCTGCCTCTAAGATTCTGCCTGTTTGAGTTCCTGTCCTGGCTTTCTTCAGTGATGGACTACAATGTGGAAATGTAAACCCAATAGACCCCTTTCTCCCCAACTTGTGTTTTGGTCATGGTGTTTAACTAAGAAACACATTCAGCATCTTACTTTTTTTCTATAAGAAGAAGGAAGTACAAGTTTGAGATATTAATAATAAGTTCAAGATAAAATGATAGCACCAAATTAAAACCAGTCATTTCTGACTCCCCTTCACCAAAATGTGCAAAAGCCACATACACACATCTTGGATTGTGATACATGAAAGTGCACACACCATTGTCATATTAGCGAGTTTGAGTATATATATTTGAAAATATCAAATACTAAAAGTCAAAAAAAAATTAATTACAAGGTCACAGAATTAGCATCTTCATAAGCTGAGGAACACCCAAGTCCTTCTCTTATAAACTATTAAGAATGAGTTCTGAGTGAGTTAGAAAATGATCCAAACCTTGTGTTCATAAGGTCAATTAAATCTAAATCTCATTAAAGAATTCATTTTCCTCCCTGTGTGCTTCTTGCCTTCTCCTATATGGTGTTAGTATCAGGTCACTGTCACCTTGAAATAATGCTTATAGATGAATTTGTAAGATTTTCTTGCCACGTGTTAAGCTAGATGCTTTCCTTAGCATTACTATGTAAGTAGAATGGGAGTATCTTTAAAACCCATAAGCGTCCTTCTATTGGGAAGCCTGTTGTTTAGAAAGGTCTGAAATCTACATGAATATACTTCAATGTTAATAGCTATTATTAAGGTGAATAGTTTAAATTACACTACAGATTGTCTTTCAATTTACTTCAGCCCAGCAAGTATTATTTTGCACTTCTATTGTATTTAGGGTACTTGGATGATGGCTAGAAATGTTTAGATGAACAAAACGGTGTCTGCTCAACTTCTGTTGTATGACAGATGGATAAGCAGATGGCTCTCACTTGCAGAGAGAGACCAGGTTGGGGAGGTCACATAGAAATAAGAACACACAGGTGCCAGACTTCCTGGAAAATTCAGTTCAGACAACTCACAGTTGCTCAAAGTTCTTCCTCGTGGTGGCCATTACTCCTGATAAAAGTGCAGGAATATGACATGTTGAAATTTCTTGCATGTATTATTTCCATGTTCTGTATTCTCTAGATATCTTGGTAAGTTAACTTCTAAAAGGAAAGAGAAAAGAGAAGTTTTTTTTTTTTTTAGTAATTTATCATTTAAAGGATTTTTTTTTTTTTTACATATTTAGAACATTTGAGATTATGTCAGATAGAGTTCTGATGTTTCCTTAGAATGAATAGCTCTGGTAAGTCTGGTTCACATGGTATTTGAGGCAGATTTCTGATGGGTTTATGATGCTGCTTTTCAGAGTGCTGCTTTCAGGAAATTAATTTGTTCAATCTTTGTTCTTCAACAACAGGATATTCCGGTCTTAAAGTAGATACTTTTTTTTTTTTTTTTAAATTTCGAAACCAATTGATAATGACCACTTAGAAGAAAAAGTCACTGGGACTGTAGAGACATAAAAATTGAATAAGTAGGGAAAATATTTGGAAGCTGTTACTATGACACAATACTGTAGATAATCAATTTCTAAGTAAAGGAGCTGTAACTTAGTGTTTCAAGGTTTGGAATGGTTGCTTGGGTCTGTTGCTTTGGACTTTTGGCAGCACAGTATATTTTGCCATGTGATGGTAACTTCAGAGTAAGCAGAATGTACCATCAAGGGGAATGGAGCCAGTGACTAAATATCATTTTCACAGACATTCTCTTATAATCTAACTTCTTTGCAAGGGTCCTTCTCCTTGAAAGTGTCAGCATCAATGGTCTTATAGGCTGGTAACAAAACCTTTAACACATGGCCTCTGTGAGAAATTTCAAATCTGAACTCAGGCACTGATCTTAAAGACTTCCGACTAATGCTACTGCTTTGTTGGAGACCTTCTGAGGAACATGCTAAGAGTTGATAGGAAGGTGGAGTTATTGACGAGTCACAAAGTAGATGCTTAGTCATCTCAGAAAGGCATTTAACTGCATTACTAATAAGAGATATAAAACAAAACAACATTTCATACTTCATTAAAAATTGCTTTTATTGGAAACATTTCCAAGTTTTGATGATTTTGTCTAGCAGAGAATACATAGTTTTGCTCATGTTTCTGCTGTTGTCATTGTATAATGCTGGAATACTAGTGACAGGGTAGTTGACAGTTATGTAGTGCATGAATTATTTATCACTAGGTAACAGTTTTGTTATTACATACTTAATAGGTAAGGAGAAGAGCTGTGTGTTTATTGGTTTGCAAATCTATGCTTTAGTTTAGGGTGTGCTCAGCTGGGCAGCTCATCCATTTTGCTTGAATGCCTTTAAGATCAGCCTAACTAACCTATCTGTGAGTTTCCCCTACATATCTGGGACACTATCTGCAGTCAGACTGAGTGTGTTTTCCTGGTGGTGGTAATGATTCTGAGCTGTGGTCAGAAGTGGGAAAGACCTTCTGATGCCTGGGATTAGACCTGTACCATTCTGTTCATAGAAAGTGAAATGAACATCCTTGATACAAAAGGAGAGATGGTGCCCTTTTAGCCAACAACTCAATTAGATGTTTAATGCAATCCCAGTGTAGAAGTTTCATTTGGCGACAGAGATGGTTAGTTGGATCTCTGTTTCCCCCATTATTTGGTAGTTTCTTTTAGATCACCATCATATATGTATTTTTGGAAACTTCTTATATTTTTGGAAGTGTCTACTATATTAGATTTCCATAATACCCCTCAAAGGCTCCTTAATTTTAGCTGTGTGTGTCACTATATTCCCTTCTTTTTTGCCCCCTCCTCTTTCACTTCTCACTTGATCCTTTGACTCCAGACCCCACATCCATCTTGAATATCTATTCTATTTTCCTTTCCTAACAAGCTCTATCACTCTCTCTAGTCCATTATGCCATACTTGCCCTCAGTGGTTCTATGGATTGTAGCTTGCTTTTCACTGACTTAACAGCTAATATTTACATTCTCTTTTTGAGCCTGGGATACCTCACTCAGGATGATTTCTTTTCTAGTCCCATCCATTTACTTGCAAATTTCATGATATCATTTTTTAAACAGAAGAGTCATCCTTGATTGTATAAATGTACCACATTTTCCTTATTTAGCTTTCTGTTGAGGGACATGTGGGTTTTTTTTTTTTTTTTTTTTTTTTTTTTGCAATTTCTGGATATTATGAATAGAGTAGCAGTGTACATAATTGAACAAGTGTCTCTGTGTTTAGACGCAGCATCCCTTGGGTATATATCCAACAGTGGTACAGCTGGATCTGGAGTAGATTGATTCCACATTTTCTGAAGAACCACCATGCTGACTTCCATAGTGGCTATCTATATACGTTTGTACTCCCACCAGCAATGGAGGGGTGTTCCCCTTCCTCCACATCTTCACCAGCAGGAAGATTACTTGTCACTTGTTTTTATTGATCTTAGCCATTCTGACAGACATAAGATGAAATCTCAAAGTAGCTTTGATTTGCATTTTCCTGATGGCTAAGTATGTTGAACACGTCTTTAAATGTTTCTCGGCCATTCGGGTTTCCTTTTTTGAGAATTCTCCCTTTAGACATATTTGATTTTTAAATGGGTTATTTGTTTTCTTGATTTCTACTTTTTGGAGTAGCTTGTATATTTTGGATATTAAGCCTGTATTGGTTTTGGAGTTGGTAAAAATCCTTTTCCATTCTGTAGGCTGCTGCTTTGTCTGAATTGATGGTGTCCTTTGTGGTACAGAAGATTTTGTGGTTTTATGAGGCCCTGTTTATTAATTGTTGATCTCAGTGCTTGTGCTAACAGTATACTGTTCAGAAAGTCTTTTTTTTCTGTGACAACTAGTTCAAAGGTACTCTCATTTTCTCTTCTATCAGGTTCAGTGTATCTGGTTTTATGTTGACATCCTTGATTCATTTTCAGTTGTGCTAGGCAATAAGTGTGGATCTATTCACATTCTTCTACATGTAGACACCTAGTTTGACTAGCACCATTTATAGAAGTTGCTGTCATTTTTCCAGTGTGTGTTCTGGCTCATTTATAAAAAAATCAGGTGTCCATAGATGTGTGGATTTATACCTAGGTCTTCAATTCTATTTCACTTATCTGCATGTCTCTTTTTGTACCAGGGCCATGATGATTTTATTACTGTAGCTATATAATTTAAAATCAGGGATATAGCCACTCTTTTATTGTTCATGATAGTTTTAGCTTTCCTAGTTTTTTGTGTTTCCATGTGAAGCTGAGAATTATTCTGCCATGATCAGTGAAGAATTGTGTTGGAATTTTTATGAGGATTGCATTGAATCTGTAGATTGCTTTTGCTGGGATGACCATTTTTTCCTATGTTAATCCTGCTGTTGCATAAGCATGGGGGATTTTTCTATTTTCTGATATCTTCTTTAATTTCTTTCCTAACAGACTTAAATTTTTTTTTTAATCATACAAGTCTTTCAATTGCTTGGTTAGAGTTACCACAAGATAGTTTATATTATTTGAGGTTGATGTAAAATGTTTTTTCCTTGATTTATTTTTCAGTCTATTTGTTATATGTATATAGGAGGGCTACTGATTTTTTGAGTTAATATTGTCAGCTACTTTGCTGACGATATCACTTATGTATGCTATCACATATTTGTACATAAGGATACTTTGATTTCTTTTTTCCCATTTGTATCCCTTGATCTCCTTCAGCTGTTTCATTGCTCTAGCTAAGACTTCCAGTAATATTTTGATTAGATATGGAGAGAGAATGTACAACCTTGTTTTGTTAATGATTTTAGTGAAATTGGTTTGGGTTTCTCTCCATTAAACTTGATGCTGGCTATAGGTTTGGGTAGATTGGCTTTGTGATGTTTAGGTGTGTCTCTTGTATCCCTAATCTCTCCAAGACTTTTATCATAAAAGGGTGTTGTATTTTGTCAAACGCCTTTTCTACATCTAATGAGATAATCATGTGTTTGTTTTCTTTAGTTTGTTTATATTGTAAACTATCCCTATAGCTTTGGGATTATAGTGGATGATCTTTTGTTGTGTTCTTGAATTCAGTTTCCAAGTATTTTATTCAGAATTTTGTATCTATGCTCATAAAGAAGCTTTGTCTGTAATGTTTTTTCTTTGTTCGATCTTTATGTGGTTTTTTTTTTTTTTTTTTTTTTTTTTTTTTTTTTTTTTTTTTTTTTTTTTTTAAATCAGGGTACCTATGGCCTATGAGTTGGGCAAAGTTCTTACCATTTATATTTTGTGAACTAATTTGAGGAATATTGGCATTATCCAACTTTTCTTTAAAATTCCGTTAGAAATCAATTATTTGTTCCTTTGTACCATTTGTTTGTTTATTTCTATTTTATTGATTTCAGTCCTGAGTTTGAGTATTTCTTTCTGTCTACTCTTTTTGGGTATGATTTCTTCTTTTTGTTCTACAGCTTTTGGGTGTGCTGTTAAGTTACTAACCTGAGATATCTCCATTTTGCGTGTGTGTGTGTGTGTGTGTGTGTGTGTGTGTGCTCGCGTGCACATGCGCACATGTGCATGTGTGTATAGGCACTTAAAGTTATATATTTATCCCTCAGAATTCCTTTATTGTGTCCTATAAGTCTGGATATTTTGTGCATTAATTTTCACTTAATTCTAGAAAAATCTGTAATTTCTTTCTTAATTTCTATCTTGACCCATTTTTCATCCAGTAGTGAGTGGCTCAGTTTCCATGCATTTGTAAGCTTTTTATTTTGCATTGGAGACAGGAACCAGAGTTTAACAACACTGTTTTATAATTCTTATCTGGCTTCACTCAGTTACAGGACCTAGCCTGCCGTCAGACTGTCCCACTGTTCCTGTGTATTTTCCATCTAAAAGTGTATAAAAAAGGTACTTATAGAAGCAAAATTGGATGCATCCACACAGCCTACCAACAGTGGATTGATTGCATAAACTATATGATCAAGGTTTATATGATCACAACGTGTCAAACAGCCTTAAATGTACATCTTAGTTCACCATGCTCTCTCTCTGCTTCAAGTATCATGAATTTTTCATAATAAGCAAGAAAATAAATAAATCCAATTCCCCCCTTTTCATGACTAAATAGAGATAAAACTGAGAAATAAAATGAAACTGAGCATTTGTGTCAGAGGGTAAAATATTTACATTTCAAGTGCTCTAAACAGTTTGGCAGCATTCAAAAAAATATTAATCAAAATCCTAGTTCTTTTTTGGCTGAGGGAGATTTCTTTAAGTCAGCAAGTCTGACAGCATCCCTCTGGAGGTATAAATGTTACAGGAAGAAAATAATTGCATGTGCAGAATAAACAGTCTCCAACTTTCTTTACCCTGCATCTTGTTAAATAAACTACTTCGAGTTGAGTTTTGGAAAAAAAGGCAACTGATATAAAAAATGGTTTCTCTCTTTTGACAAGTTCTTTTGCTTTCCCTTTGCTGTGTCAGCATTTTACAACAAACAAACTGTTGATTGGGAGCACTAGCCTCCAGAAATTCATATTCTACCCTGAACATATTAATAAATTGTCTATAGATTCCCTAATAATTTGGATTCTCATGGTGTTTCATGTCTCATGACAAGCTCTCCTTGTCCAACTACTTCTCAAACATTTCTAACATAAGTGACTTGAAACTATCCGAGCTGTCACGTATTTGGGAAGGAAAATATCTTCCTTCACAGCTTTCTGTGCTCATGTTGAGGAGTGGGACCTTGCCTCTACCTCAGATTTGAGTGGGAATCTATTTTGAGGGCATGCAAATATGTCAGGTCAGGGGAGTGGGATGCATTTTGTGTTCTCAGCTCTTTGAATTACCCTCTGGTCACCTCAATGCCTCAAATTAGAGACTTGATGATTCTCTTATTGGACTTCTTATTCACACTCTAAAGGGTGTGCCCTCCTCATTCTTATTAACACTGATAGTGTGCCCGCCTCATCCTTGGTCACACTGATGGTGTACTCTTCTCATCCTTATTCACACCCTAAGGGTGTGCCTTCCGCATCTATATTCACACTCTAAGGGTTTGCCCTCTTAGGCTACTCTTTATTTTGAGAATTGTTCTTTTTTTTTCCTGGAGAAATTACAAATGAGAAACAATTAAAATTTTAGGACCTAAAATATTCTTGATTATGTATATTTTTCTCTAATTGTGATTTAAATCTAAACAGTTACCTTTCCCCCTCTTTCTTTTCATCTTGCAGGAACATTCTTACTACCTGTATTTTGTCTTATGGCAGTGGGAGGTCACATATATTTTCTATTTTCCAAATTAGTACAGGTGATGAATATACTGGATTTTCTGCTATAATATGGTATTGTTACTAGATTAAGGTCCAGACTGCATGCTATTCAAAAGCTGGTGTCTGTAAATAAGAGTTGGACAAAAAGGAATATGATGTATTCAAGTACTAGCGTCTTGGAAGATGGAGGACTAGTCACTTCATTTCTTTTATGAGATTGCAGAGGGCTTTTATGATGGTGGGCTAGGAGGAGGATCAAAGTGTTTGAGAACCATTATTAAAAATAGCAAGAAAAGTAGTGGAATATGAAGGCTGCCTGTGAAGGGTGGTCTTTGTCATTTAAAAGTTGTCTGCTTAATTCAAGTGGAAGTTTCTGGATATGTCAGGTGATACAGACTCACATGGTGTTTTTGCTAAGACAGATTCATGTGGTGTTTAGCTGAGGCAAGACCCATGAGAGGACACGAGATGTTTGGAGAAAGTATAAATAGGACTCAATGGAGAGTGACCGTTCCCATGTTTGCATAGTTACCTTTGCAATACTTTGTTGGTCTTGAGTCTTCATTTTTGCTGATCTTCATTTTGTCAAGAGGGGCACAGCAGAGAACTTCTGGCACCTTGGCTGATTCCATGGAGACATGACTATTTCTGCTAGATTGTGCCACTGCTGTTGATTCATGTTTGGTATCCTGACACTACTGAACTGGACTACTGATATCCTGGCAAATAGGGATTGGAATCACCCCAAGGAACTACTTCTAAACAGGTCTGCATTACCTTGTTCTATTTATCATCTTTTCTACCCTATCTTTGGACAGTGGGCTAGAAGGGGCATTGAAGATTTTGAGAACCATTATTAAAAGTAGGTTTTTAAAAAATCTAAGCCTGCACTTAGTTTCTCTCGTGACCGAGCATTTGCACCTTGTATCTTCAACTTGTGGTTCATTGACTTTCATGAAACTACATAGATGATTTTTTTCTGCTAGTAAAAACTCAAAGTGAATTGTATGACTTGTGATAATTAATGCACAAAACTAACTCATAAGGAGGGCTTTCAAAGGTCACCAGATGCTCAGAGTTCTATAAATCTAAAGGAAAAGGAGTTAGCAATTAACATATTAACCACTTAACAGGGGATTTTGTTTAGAACTAGAATGCCAAGAAAAAGAATGGGGGCTTCAAACTTTTTAAAGGAGTAGGGAGGGAACATTGAAGAAATCAAATAAGGGGTTGTGATACTTAATATTGATTGACAACTTATCCTGATCGAGAATCACCAAGGAGAGAAACCTCTAGGTAAACCTGTGAGAGATTATCCAGATTAGGTTAATTGGGATGGGAAAATCTATGCTAAATTTGGGAAATACTGTTCTGTGTGCTAGGGTCTCAGACATAATGATAAGAAGAAAGCAGGTTGAGCATAAGCATTCACCAAGCCCTGCTTCTTGATCATATATGTAATGGTATCCCAGAGTCTTGAGCCCATAGCTCCCTGCCATGATGGACTGTGCCCTGGAACTGTAAGCCAAAATAAGCCTTACATCCTTGAATTGCTGTTGTCAAGTTATTTTATCACAGCAACAAAACAATTAACTAATACAGGAATTTGGTGAGGAGAAGCAGGGCCATTGCTCTGATAGGCATGACCATATAGTCCTTTTGCCTTTGGAACAGGTTTGTGGGAGAAATGTGGAAGAGTTTGGAACATGGACTACAAAAGTCTTGGGAAGGAGTAAGCAGAATGTATTGGATCATCCTTGGAAAACTTTATAAAACCAGAATGCTGAGAGAAATGTTTCAAGTGGAAGCCTGGCTCATAAGGTTTCAGAGGTCAGCTAGGTAAGTGAATGAGAAGCCATTTGTGTGATATTCGGGAAAAGAATCTGGCTGTATTCTAGACATGTTCTGAGGACTTGGATGAGGCTGAAGACAGGAGTAGTGGATTGATTTACTGGTGCATGAGATTTAAAAGATGGGACCTGGCTACTGCTTGCGTCTCTTATTCAGACTTATGGTGAAACAAACAAAAGTAAGGTAGAAAGGTAAAGAAATGAGCAATTTGTTTAGGAAAATTGCTCAAAAAAGTTTAAAGTTGCAGCCAAGGCATATGAAAAGGATGGTGTAATTGTTATAAAAGCAACCTTCTTCCCAGCACTGGGACAATAGGAAAGATGCCTGGAGGACAGCTATCCAAGATACCAACTTGTGAAAAGGCACCTTCATTTGAAAGGAGAGCCTAAAATAACAATTCCATTTTAGGCACTCAAAAGCAGCTGCCTAAGAAATCATTTATCCAGGGTTAACACCACACAGAAGTTAATACAACTCTGATCCAATAGGTCCAGGTTTTATTGCAAGCTGTTGCAAGTGTTATTTTTGTAATATTTATTTTACAGGCATAAAGAATGCAAGATTGATGGGAGGAGGGGCAGACAATCTTGCACTACAGTTCCAGAGTTTCTGAGGCTAGGGAATAAGTGATAGGGTTGGGGTCCTTGCAAAGAGGCTTGAGAAGGAACTACATGTAGCTTTGATAGTAAATCCCAAGTTGCAATGAGGATCCCAGAATATTGATGAGTCCAGGACCATAAGAAGACTTATAAGATATATATTCCAGACCAACAGGAAATGGAACTCCTAACCTCAACCTTCACACAAAAAGCAATTCTACACCGAGATTATTTTGATGGGAAAATTTCCAAATACTTACAGGAAAGTCGTATCAATTTCATATAAATAATCCTTATAGATTGGTTGTATTGGGCTTAGTTCAGTCCTGTGCTTAGGACAGAGTCACCCGTCCTAATGAAGGAAGTATCTGTTACCAATAGAAAGGAAAAGGAATATTCAACTGCAGAATCTCAATGGATACTGAGCCATGCCTGGGTCTTGGTATATAAAATTTTACTCTGTTATCTCCACTTTTCCAACTGCTGTTTGAACAACTGCTGACACAGGAACCACGGAACAATATAAATGGGATACATAGTTGCTGTGCTTGTAACAAATGCACACTGGGCAAGAGTCTCTGAGGCTCTTGGTACATCATTGTTATGTCCGTAAAACAGGAATGGATGTTTCTCTCCTGTTAACTGCCAATTATTTCTTCATCAATTTTTTCTGAACTTCAGAGTTTACCTTTATAAATATATGGATGTCAAATTAAACAATTTATACAATATAACATTCATCATTATAATCAAAATTATTTTGTTCAAGTAGGAGTTTATTGGAAAAAACAGGGTAAAAGCTTTTACTATTCATAGTGGCTATTGCTGAACATAGAAGGCCCATTAATTTGTACAGAACTGTATAATTTTCTGAGAATTTGTACTACTATAATTACTTCTGAACTTATAATAACCATGCTAGTTTCTTAGGGCTGTTTCTTAGTTCCTTGTATTATAGACGAACCAAAGTGAATTTATGGTGAATTTTTACATGTTTGGAATCAATTACTACTAAGCTATTACAAAAAGCCAAATATCATAAAAGTTCAAGTTTATCCTATAAATGAATCCTATCTAATGACAGTATGAGACACCATGACACTGGAAAATAAAGAAAACTGAGAAGATAGGAAAATGAGAAAGCATGCTATATATCTCTGAACATAGACTCAATTGTGAGTGGTTGCCAGCCATAAAAGGTAGACAAGTCTGTTATAGATTGATAAACTCAGGAATAAGATCTCCCGGGATGTACTGTAAGCTTAGTCACACTTCTGTAGTGTTCAATGTAAGCCTCTTTACTGTGGAAAAGAAAGTCAGATTAGTTACTTAGCTTTGTCTTCTGAAGCCAAACTATATGAAAGAGAAACAACTTTAAATCAAGAATGGCAAAAACCCAGAGGAAGCTAGACTCTCAGGAGCTCTAACATGCTCAGGATCATGGGTATTTAATATGGGGAAGAGGGCATGTTTGTGTTTTTCTGCAGGATGCTGAAGGGGCATGGTGGCTGCCAGAGTGACAGGTGAGACATGTTGATGCCAGGACAAAGAATGATGCTGACCTGTGAGGTTGCTGAGTGCCCTGACAATGGTGATTGGGAAGCTGTATTGGACATATGTTCCTGACCCACCTTTGTTTACCTATACCCCTGATGGGACAAGCTGCCTTGCTTCAAGATTTTAGACCTAGTGGAACAGAGAATAAAAAAGAGAAATTATAATGACTCTTGTGTTTTTCTTAAATGTGACCAGTTATTTGGACTCAATCATGGGCTGGTCTAGAAATCAATCCATATTGGAAATAACAGTCTTCATTTGGAAGTCTGGTTCTGGACATTTTCAGGGACATATTTGAAAGTTAGCTGCAGTTCTCTATAATGTTAAGTTAGCAAGAGACAAAGTTGGGGTAGGATCTGGATTTCAGACAAGTGTTAGTACATGTGGTAAGGCTCTTTTAATTGTCAAGTTAAAATTACTTTAGCTTCTTCTACAGTATTTAATGTAATTTACATTGATTGTACACATTCTAATAGTGTTAGTGTGTTGAAATCCAGCATGCCAGTCTATCAACCAGCTTTTGTTTTATTGCCTTGAGTATCACAGAACCTTGTTCTTCTGAAAAAACCTTGCAAGTACTGGAAGAAGTAAGTCAGGCTTTAAGCAGAAGCAAGAGGGTTGTGGGCTTGATTATTGCTGGTATAACATCTTTAATTACATTAATTGCTAACACCACTACTTCTGCAATTGCTTTGACACAGGAAGTTAAGACAGCTACTTTTGTTAAACATTTAGCAAACAATGCTACTAATGTGTTGAATACACAAGAGGATTTAGATAGGCATTTGCAACAATGAATTGATGCTCTTTATCCTATTCAAATTATTGGAAAGAGGTTCAGAGTTTAAGAGTAAGTGTCATGCCAAATACCACTGAATTGATGTTTGTTCCAAAATTTACAGTGGTAGTCACTATAATTAGGAAAAGGTTTAAAAATACTTGCAGTATATTTGGCATAATTGTAACACTTCTCTAGATGTTTTAACTTTACATAGTGAGCTTATGAATTTAAAGAATGCTGCTCTGCTGATCGCTGATTCAGCAGATACTGCTGATAAAATTACCAATGGCCTGAGTCAGTATTTCTATTTTAGTCAAGCTTCAAGAATAGCATATACAGCTTGATTGTGCTAGCCCTTTTTGTCCTGGGAATACTTTTATTCCTGTTCATTGTGTTAAAACTTGTCTTTAACAACATCAACATGTTGGGAGCCAAAGTACATGGCTTGAAGCTGAAAACGGACCCCCAGACAGAGTTAACAGGCTAAATTAACAAGCTGGCAAGCCTAGGACAGGTAAGATTCTGCACAGAACCTTATCAACCTAAGACATAAGTGCATTGCTTTTGATAATGCATATTCCATGTCAGGTAAGGAAGGCATTCTTGTCAGAATGACCTAAGACAGGCTCAGTCTTGTTTATGAAACAAAAAAAGGGGAGAGGTGGAGAGCCTTTGGGGGCTGCTTGGCAAGAAGCTGACAGGGGCCAAGGACAAGGAAATGGGCTGCTTGGCAGAAATAAGACATTGTCCAAGGACAAAAAAGTGGGCGTCATCAGGAATCTGACATTAGTCTATAACAAAGAAGTAGTTTCAGACAGGAATCTAAATTTTAGGCTAGAACAAGGAAGTAGGCTTCAGACATGAAAATGACTTTGGGCTAGGACAGGGAAGTAGGCTCAGATATTTTGGTCATCCTGATAAGCCCTTAGAAACAATGATCACAGGAGTGTTCATTGTCTTGCTTGTTCCTTGATTGTTTACATTTATTGTATTGCTAGTTCCTCAACTTAGAGTTGACCTTAATACTTGTGTAGAGTGAAAAATTATAAAGGCCATTTTAACTGAAAATAAGATTTCAGGCCTTCACATTCCAGGTGAAGGACACTTGCTGGATTACATTCCTCAAGCCTCTCCCACAGGAGAGGCCCAAGGCAGGAAGACACGTTCCTGACCACAGATAAAAGATGCTGCCACCTAGGTGGGGCTATAGCCAGAAGATAGTTAATCTGAAATAGTTGGTAAATGGCAGGATAGGACACAATAGCATGGTAAAAACCACATTTTTGAGAAGAATGAGTGTGCAGAGTGATTTTCACATGACTCTAGATCATTTGGGCTAGATTCTCTGAAATGTTCCACTGTTCTTGGTTACCCCTCCCTTTGTCTTCCCAGTGTTATGTTCAAAATTTGTAAAGCAACCAATCATGTGTAACCGCGCGAAAATGCAACCATTTATGTGTAAGTGGGCGAAAATGCCTTCCTTCCCCCACCCCATGCTATAAAAGACCCTTTAACCCACCACTCTGGGCCAAAACCTTGCTCTTGGAGCTAAAGAGCTTGTAGTTTTGACCACTGGCTATTTTCCCTAATAAAGCCTCTGCTGATTGCATCCAGGTATGGTTTCTTGTGATCTTTGGGTGGTCGCAATTTCCGGAGACTTGAGGAAGGGTCTCCCAAGTATGGGGGGGGGTCTTCATTTTGGGGGCTCGTCTGGGATATGCGGCCACCTTAATCAAAGAACCACATTGGGAGGTGAAGGGACACCACGGTTTTTCTGTCTGGTTGTTATGTGACCTTTTGTCTAAATTGCCTGGTTTTTCATGTACTGGTTTCTGGTTTTTCATGTGCTGGGTTGCCTAAATCGTCTGATTTCTCGTGTGCTGGGGTTTCCTAAATCGTGTGCTGTTTTTTCTAGGTTTGTTTAAGTTGTTTTGTTTCTAAGTTGTTTGTGCCCATCTGTCTGAATTATTTGGTTTCTGAAAAGTGAACTTCAGTTTGGACTGGCAGCTGTTTCTGTCTCGTGAGGGGCAGTAAACCATTTTTGTCTCGAGAGGAGATAAATGAGTGATTAGCAGATGTGCTGGAGAGTCACTAGCTGCTGCACCCCCAGAGACGTTTCGGGGTTCATCTAGGTGCCGGAGAGGACGTGGAATCCCTCTTGGCTGGCACTGGCGATTGAGACGGGTTTTTTTGTTAGTCTTTTTGTGTGTTAACAATGAAACTAGAGAGAAAAGGTCAGAAATGGTCACCGTGGTTGTTGTGCTCTCATGGCAGTGTGTCTTATTTTTGGGTTGTTCATTGCTGGCGTGTTAGAAATCTGTTAGATTTGGTCCAGCATAGGCTGGCTAAGTTGTCTGAATCTGATCTCTACATCCCCACTTCTTCCGATTTGGTTATGTTTTTAATCATAAAAACTCAATTATTAATAAGTCTATTCTCACCCCACTTCTTCCGATTAGGATCTTTAGAAAAGTTTAAACTCCAGTGTCATCATAATTATCATTTTCTTGACCTAAAGCTCTATATTGGTGGCGCAACACAAAATGCTGAACAGCATTTATCCTTTCTCTAACAAAAGTTATTAATCTATTTAAAATGCAGGGGCCTATGGTTAAAAGCAAAAGTAAATCACAAGGGGTCCAGCAAGGGAGGATTGAACCAACTCTCGAATCAACTTTGCTGTGCTTCTCTATCTTATCTCTGGTTTAACCTTTCTCTGAATTTACTCTCTAGTCACTCTTGAGAAGTAGGTGAGAGTAACATTTTCTTTTAGAGAAGCACACAGACTTCTTCCTTTAAGAAACAACAAGTCTAGTAACAACTTAACTTTGTTACCAACTGTTCTAGGGCTCTCAAGTCTACATCAATGGCAGTTCTCAACTGATGAAAATAATGAGTCTGTATCAATGCAGCAGCACCTGTCCCTGCACCTGTAGCCACTCCCAGGCCCAATATAATGGCTGGAGTCAAGGAAACAGGCTCCCTGCTGAAGTGTCTAGGGTGTATCTCAAACTCAGTTCAAGAGTACCTGCGGGAACTAGCTGGACAAGTACACAATAATCTTTGACTGCAAGCTCACCATTTATCAATCTTAGGAACTAAGTATCTGTTAGCAGGGCTTCTTGGGCTCTATTCTATTGACTAGGGGTTTCAAAACATTTCCTTTTCTTTGAAACACACTTTCAAAGTTGTCCTCTGACTTTTACACATTTTGTGACACATAGCTGTCTACATACACATAAAATCACATATATAATAAAGAGAAATTGCAAAAGGAACAAATCTATATAACTCTAGATTCACATTTCAACTTCAATCTTGTAATCACAAGCTGTCATTTAGCCTTGGTGTATACACCCTAAGCCCTACCCTCTAAGGCAGCATTACCCCTGTGCCTTTAGGGTGGGATGTCTCAGGAGTCAAGGCCTGCAGTTCTTTAGCCTTGTAGAATAGCAGACGACCTTGAGCTAAACAGCAGGAGGTTGCTCTGGTGTCTGGATGTTCAGGCACATGTGTTGGTGGAGTTCAAGGAGGTCGGATGGTCAGCAGCACCAGGAAGTCTCTTAGTAGCCTGAAAAATCATTTCTCACACAAAAGGGACATTCTGGGTGTGGAACAAGGACAAGGGACACTCTAGCCAGCGCCAGTTCCCAAGGGTAGTTTAATTTTAGGGTTCTGTATATTCTCTCTACCTGTCCTGAGCTTTGGAGGCAGTATAAACAGTGGAGCTTCTAATATCTCTGATAATTCCTGACTTACCTTAAAACTGCTATCTGATCTAATTACCTAGGACACTTGAAACCTCGGGAAAGTCCCTATTCTAGGCTGTTTTCTCCTAGGTATTTCTTATTTACTCTAAGTCTTATTATTTCTCTGGCTCAAAACCTAAGGTCCCTTATAGGCTTTAAATCTCTTGGCTGCTTGGTTGCACTCATATCTTAAGAGTCCATCTGTGCATTTAGCTTGGTAAGTCTTTTGCTTTCTGGGGAGTATAGTTCTCCCTTCTTGTGTGCACCATTGTCTCTATTAGGCCCCAAACCGGGAAGGGCTCCTGTATCAAGCCACTTGATCTGTCCGGTTATTGCCTCAGGCTGGAGTCTCCTCCCTTGGTGTCCTGGGCAACAATATTTACAGCTTCTGGTTTCATCAGGGTTTTCCTCTCTTGGTGTAAGAGAATTAGATAGGTAGGTAAAGAGAAAGAAAGAAAGAAAGAAAGAAAGAAAGAAAGAAAGAAAGAAAGAAAGAGAAGGATAGGAGAAGCACAGCCCCAATTATATCACTTACATATCCTAAGTGATTCACTTCATTAAAGTTAATTCCTCCAGCTAAGTTCCCACATAAAGTTACCACTAGCAAGGATTAAGGTATAATCCATGAGCCATGGGGGCATTTTATATTCACCCATAAAGGAATAAAATAGGTGCAGAGAATAAAACCTTGTTCATTTCAGAATATATGCCAAATAGTGTTATCACCTATTTAAAATGCCCGTCTGAGCTGTACAGAACTACAAACAGGATTGCTTAAATAGAGTACCTTGTTATAAGTAAGGTTTATCTATTAATAATAAAAGTGTGATAACAAATCTTCATTATCTCATGGTGCCTTTCATAACAGTTACTGAACATTTAATTAGTCAATGGCATGCTTGAGATGGGAGAGGACAAGTTTTAGTCATCAGAAATGAAAGCACAGCTAGAGAGTGCCAGTGTTAACATTGTTATGCAAGCCTCCTGACAAGCTTCTCTCTTTAGAAGATAGAATAGGTCTAGAAATAGCCTAACAATGAAGCCCTTCAGAATGGAATGTTTAGATTGTTCAGATGGAGATGTTTAGTAGCTTTCTCATCCCTATTTTCAACACAATACCAAGCAGGGCTTGAATTCCTGACATGTGGTAGTCCATGTAGAATTCTGTGGTGATAGATAGTGTTTAGCCAGCCTTTGTGGGCAGAGATTCTTATTATTGAATATGGGTGTGAACCTCAGAGTATATACTTGGATACCACAGATTGGGTAGAAATGTGTGTTGAGCTTAGAAGAATTGAAAAAGGAAGAGGAAACAAAAGCTCTCCTTAAGATACCAAAGATGTTTTTGAAAAACTGTTGTGGCACGAGCAAAATGTTGAGGCCCGGGCTGCCCTGAGTTTGGGCGGCCTAAAATGTTGAGGTCCGCACTAGTCCCTGTTTGGGTGCAAAAATGTTGCAGCCCTCTCCACTCCACGCTTGGCAACCACTGTTTCACCAGCCCAAGCTGCCGCTCTGGTCTGTGGGTCAGGGTTCAGCAAGAGAGAGAGTGAGGACGGACTCGAAGAATGGAGACCAGACAGAGTGTGTTTCAATCCCGTTTATTCTTCAATCTCTCTTCCTAGTCCAAGTCCCAAGTTCCTAATTCCTAGTTCCTAGTTGTACTCAATCTGTTCTCTTCTGAGTGTCTAATGCCTACTCCTACTCCTAGTGTCTGAATCTCTGTTACTCCAAATTGTTCTCCCTAGAGCCAAGTGTCTTCTACCTAATGTCAAGTAATCTGTTGCTTTCTCTGTCTGCCTCTAGCCTTTTATATGTCTCACTTCTAAGCCATGCCTTTTGGTCATGCCTTTAATCATGCCCTTAGGTCTTGTCTCTAAATCTGATCTCTAGGTCACACTCTTAAGTCACACACCTTTAATTTCACATACCTTTAATCTCACACACCTTTAATCCTGGGTATCTAAAGCAAGATGTTATCAGAGTGTGCTCAGCTGTTGTAGGCTATTGTAATCCAAGTCTCATGTCAGGGTATATGGCCCAAAATGGCTGCAAAGCTGATAGCCGCTTTCTGCTAAAGGTCGGCTCCCAACAAAAAACAAATAATTAAATAAACAAAAGGTTATTAACTAGAGCTCTTAAAATCACTTGTCAGAAGTTAAGAGCACTTGTTGCTTTTGTAGAGGACCCAGGTTTGATTCTGACACCCACATGATGACTCAAAAGCATCAGTAGCTCTAGTTCTGAGGGATCTAATGCTCTCTTCTGCCCTCTATGAACGTCAGACACGTTTGGTACACGTACACACTTACAGGCAAAACACACACAATAAATGAACAAATAAACGAACAAAAAGAAAGAAGCAAACAACAACAACAATAACAATAATAATAATAATGAAATGAACAAAACAAAACCAAGCTATAATTCACTAGTAGAGTCTGAAAGATGGATACAGCAATGTACTTAGGGTTTTACTGCTGTGAACAGTTGCCATGACCAAGGCAACTCTTATAAAGGACAACATTTAATTGGGACTGGCTTATAGGTTCAGAGGTTCAGTCCAGTATCATCAAGACAGGAGCATGGCAGTGTCTAGGAGTATCATCAAGTCCAGGAGCTGGAGGAGCTGAGAGTTCCACCTCTTGATCTGAAGACAGCTAGGAGGAGACTGGCTTCCAGGAAGCCAGGATGAAGGTCTTAAAGCCTACATCCACAGTGACACACCTACTCTAACCAGGCCACACCTAATAGTGCCACTCCCTGATCCAAGCATATACAAACTATTGAAAATCCCTTGTAAAGTTACTCTAAGCAGTGCATTCTTAAACTCTGAAATTTTTATTAATTACATTTCATTTTCTGTTTCCACTACTTTGCCAAATATTTCAGTTGCTAATTTAACAGTAAGCATTAGGTTTCTAGCAGTATTGTTTTTTATTTACAGACAGACAGCCTAATTTTTTGTAGACTATTTAAATATTATCTGACTTTCATATACTCTCCTTCTACCTTTCTGGGGCAATTACCACCAACCTCTAGATGTTTTCAGTTTCCTATTAGCTTTCTAGATACTGGGAAAAATAAATACAATTACTTTCTATTTCCTCCCAAATGATTTCTTCTTTCATACTCAGAATAGCCTCAATATTGAGATAGCCAGCTACCTTTGTAACTACTTCACTTGGTTTTATTTTGCTTTAAGCTTCCCCGTCACATATCTATTAAATACTAAAAACACCATTAATCCATTCCAGCTGTTAGCTAATCAATTGCTTTTATTCTTATATATGTTTTTAAAAAACTTTTATTCCTATATATTTGGTTTTGGTTTAGTGGTTTGTAATGTTCCCCACAGAATTTCTCCACTTGTAAGTTGCAAACTATCAAAGTGAGTCCTGCCTAACTCCTACAACTTTATATCATACTGTTCTGGCTGGGTTTTGTCAATGATCCAAACTGAGACATAACTGAAAATAGGGGATCTTAACTGAAAAAAGTCTTTCCATATGATTGGCCTGTAGGCAAGTTTGTAGGGCATTTTCTTGATTAATGATTGACATGAGAGGGCCAAGATCTCTACAGGTAGTGCCATCCTGGGCAAGTGGTCATTGAGGGCATAAGCAAGTAGACTGAGCAAGACACTGAGAGAAAGTAAGCAGTGTTTCTCCATGGCTTCTGCCTATCTCTAGGCTCCTGCCTTGTGTTCCTATCCTGACTTCACTCAGTGATGGACTGTAACCTAAGAGTTATAAGCTGAAATGGATCCTTGTCTCTCAAAATTGCTTTGTTTAGGGTGTTTTTTTTTTTTATCATACTGATAGAAACCTCAACTAAGATAATGGTCACAAGAAACTATTTTTATTTAATTACTCAAGTAAAATATGTCACTTCTTAAGAAAATCTGTGCTTCCTTGAAATTTACCACTATTACCCCATCTCTTTGTAAGAGAATGATATTTGTTATTAACCACAATTTGGTTTTATATCTGCTATGAACAATAGGTCATAAACTACAATTTAGTAATTTTCTGTCTCTCTCATTATCATCTCTAAACAGTAAGCCTCAAATTTATATGCTTACAGAGGTCAAACAGGTATGTCTGTGTGTCAGTGATAAGGCTTTTAACAATTTCCAGGATGCTAAAGGCTATCATAAAGCAAAAAGGCTTGAAAATTGAACTCCTCTATAGGTGTAAGGAATTTAACAATATGGTCTTTCAAGGGAGAAGAATAGCTCATTAGTAACCTCAATTAGGTCAGCCCATTAATTTCACAGTGTCAGTCAGCCCTGTGGTGGAAGCCAAAGGAAAGAACTTTCACAGAAATTTGCAGGAATTCACAAGTCCGGGGCGGTGGGTTATCATTAGATGTTTTCTGATCCATTAAGTAATCACTGTGACTTCTGGGGTACACCAGGGAGGCAAGTAATGGCAGGAAGACAGTAACTACAGCCTAATTGGCTATTCATCGTGATGGATGAATGACTCCTCTGAGCTGCACATACAAAGACACAGCTGAATCAATCAGTAGCAAAAGGGGAGCAGAAAGCAGCTATTCTCATAGCTAGGGCATGAGAGTAAGAGTCTTACGGATACTGTATTGGCATAAAACCGATTAAGGGAAAATTTAGATCATTTGGAACACCCTGAAGATATTCCTAAATTTATGTTCATCTTCTTTCTTCCAAGTAGATTCAAGATATAAATGAAAGTCTGAGTCCAGAGACATTTGACACTACCTGAGAGTGGTGTCATGAATACCCATGATGCTTCTGTTTCCTTCACACTTTGCTACAGATAAGTATCTATATATGAATTATAGAAAGCATGAGTTTTGTGTTTTCTATGCTGTATGACAGACAAAATGACCTTTCTTTTTAGAGTTTTTAAGAAACCGTGGAGCTCTCATGTTTCTATGTAGCACATGGCAGTTGTCTTTTTCACTGTCTTCAAGTAGAGTTTCCAGTGGTGGAAATTAATGTCTCCCCACGTGATACTAGCCTAGGAAAATAACAATAGTATTGCTTTCTCTGAAGCATGGGGGGTGGGGCATATGTACTGCTCATTATGAACAATTTGGGTGCTCAATGCTCTGAATTTTCCTATCATATCACATATTTTGTATGCAGCTGCTGTCTGAACTCCTTTATTTGATTTGTGCAAATTGAGCTCAAGAAATCAGTAACATGAGGCTGGTAATTGGGCTTTTGTTATTGCTCTGGGGAATAAGTTGTTCTTTGTATTAGAACAGGAGTTTTAAATCTTCTGTGTGTATCCATAGAATTTCTATTTTTCAGGCCATTCACAGTTCTTATAGAGTTTACTTCTTAGTTTATATATTAGCTATTCATTCATTCATTCATTCATTCATTCATTCATTCATATTGGTTTTTAGACAGGATTGTACTGAGTGGTCCTGGCTGGTCTGAAACTCACTAAGTAGACCAGATAAACCTTGAACTCACAGAGATCTTCCTGTCTCTGTTTTCTGAGTCCTGAGATTAGCATTTTCTTTAATAGTCAATAAAGCATAAAATGTGTGTAGTCTCAACCTTTCTACTTTCATTAAAGCCTATATCCCACTTGTCCTTTTCATACTCTATTCTGACCTCTCTTTTGTGATGCACACTGGACTCTGTATTTTATCCATTTTCAGTGGTAAGTAGTTCATAATCTAAACTTGTTTTCTTAAGGAGACATTAATCTGGAATGTTGGCACAATTTAATTATACATATCTCACCTGTATAGACTGTAATAGGTTTACAGTTAATTTCAAATCCAAGGCTGAGACAGAGTGTACGACTTTTGCACACAATTTAGGGTAGCTGTTTCATCTGTAATTTTTGATTATTGTTTTTGAGATTACAACATCATTTCTCCCTTCCCTCTCCTCACTTCAAACTCTACCATATACTTCTTTTTGCTCTCTTTCGAATTCATGCTTTCCTTTTTCATTAATTGTTATATACATACACATACATATGTATGTATAAATATATATGTATATGTAAATATATGAAAACACACACACACACACACACACACACACACACACACACACATATATATATATATATATATATATATATATATATATATATATATATATATACCTGCTCAGTCTGTATAATGTTACATGTTTGTATACGTTTTCAGAGCTGACCATTTGGTGCTGGATATCCAGTTGTGCTTTTCTATGAGAAAGATTGGAAGCGTATTGCTTTTGCTCTCAGCATTCCTTATTTCCTATAGTTCTTCATGTAGGGTTGAGGCCCCACAGGCCTTTCCCAGCCCACTTTCACAAGTTACTGTTATTATTGTTTAGCTCATGTTTAGGCAGTCTGTTGGTGACCCTTTATAAGCGTAGCTTCTGGCATTCATAAGACACATCTCATAGCAAACTCCCTGATCTTTGGTCTCTCGTAATCTTTCTGCTTCCTTATACAATGTTCTCTGACCCTTATGTGTGGGAGTTCTTTTTTAGTTGTATCTAGTGTTACTGGGAGGAACAACTCTGCATTTTGATGGGTTGAGGGTTTTTGTAATCGTCTTCTTATGTTGCAAAGAGAAGTTTTCTTGATGAGGGATGAGGGCTACACTTATCTGCAGGTACAAGGACAAATATTTGAAATGTATTTTAATCACTTGCGTTTTATAATAGTAAAATGTTGCCTTTTTGCATGCTCGTATTTCTTTGGATGAAATCTCGATAGAAGCTTTAAGAATTGCCACGATCAGTCAGCATTGTCTGAAAAGTAAAAAGTAAAAATGGGGAAATAAGATGACTTAAAAAGAAGCATGGCAGTCCCGATCAGACATGGCAAAGGAGGGTAAGAAAACACTCCAGCTCAGAGAGGAAAAGTCTACTTTCATACTGAAGAACCCACTAGCTATATTTTATTTCAGTCCATGTAGATGAAATAAGATAACAGTACTGACAAACATTTCCAGTTAATATTCTAAAATACCACAAACAAAGAGAAAAGGAGCCCTATGTGAAAGCAAGAGTAATGCATAGTAATACCACACTTGCCATTAAAACATAGAAGCACACATTATCTTTTAAATCACAAATTTCTATTCTACATATTATGCCCAAAGCAGTCATGGCTTTCTTTTCTTTACCGCTAAATATTATGTAATGATCTTCTTAAGATCAATCAGATGTCTGAGATGAGATGAGGATATAGCTCAGTGGGCAGAATGCTTGTCCTGCAAACACAGGGCTCTGAGTTTGGATCCCTAGCACCAATGTGAAAAGCTGGGCATGGTTGAGTGTGCCTGTAACCCCAGCATTTCAGGGAAGCAAGGGATACAGAAATAGCTCTGGCACTTGCTGGTCAACCGCTCCAGCTAAACAAGAGAGCTCCAAGTCCAGTGAGAAGCCCTATCTCAAAAATAAGGGGGCAAATCATTGAGGAAGTCATCCGTCAACCTCTGACCTCTGACCACGCACCCCACACACACACACACACACACACGCACTCACACATGTGCATACACACAAAAGTGTTTAGGTATTTTGTTTTGTTTTGAGTGCCAAGGACTTTTTCTTGAAAACCAAAATATTCTGAAAGAGTTTGGGTGCTTGTGTATTTGCATTCGCATCATTTTAAAAATTTTTCTTTATTCTTCTCTCATATGTGTCCCTACAACTGTCTTTCCTCTTCCTAGTTAACCCCAAACCTCCCCTTCCCCCCCCCCCCCCGTTCCCCCTCCATCTACTTCTCCTCCATTTCTTTTCAGAAAAGAGCAGGTCTCCAAGTGATGGCATATACAATAAGACTAGGCACAGACCCTTATATCAAATCTGGAATTGGCAACCTAGTGGGAGGAAAAGGGTCTTGTGAGCAGGCAAAAGACTCAGAGACACACCACTCCTACTGTTTCCAGTCCCATAAAAAAAAATCCCAAGCTAAACAACCACAGCACGTATGCAGAGGACCTAGCGCAGATCTATCCAGGCTCCACCATTGTTTATTTAGTCTCCGTGCCCCCTATAAGCCCTGCTTAGTCAAGTTTTAAAATAAAAAAAAATCAAACAGCAGAATGACCCTATTATTCAAAACTAGCAAATACCTAAAATTTTCAATTAACTCAACACAAACAAACTTTCCAGAGGACTGTAATTTTGTGTCATGTTTATATACTGTCCCTGAGAACTCATATTATGTTTGCATAGTTATTATCACTTAAACATGTTCAGAATATACTTTCAAGTGAAAGCCCTGGATACAAAATTAGCCATAATTCCGTTTACTGATGGCAGAATAGAATTAGGGATAAAAATATGTTTGCAAAATTGGATGTTTTTAGAGAAATTTCTTGTCTTTGAGTCCTTGTTCTTCAGGCAACTAACTCTGTCCCTGGCTATTTTGTTTCAATTGATAGAGACATAGTGCTTTGAGTTCTGTGTTAACTTGCTCTCTTATAACTTCACACCTGACATATGGAAGGAAACCCCCTTTAATCACACATGTACCATCACTGATTTCAGCTAGTGAACACTGAACAAAATAACATCACAAAATAAATGAATGGATGTTACACAGCAAGAGATAATTAATAAAGTCTTTCAAAGAAAACTGCCATGTTAAATGTTTTATATTTATTAATTTACTTGAAAATGTTAATTATTTATTTTTAGCTGATTCATAATGCTATATGTATCATGGTGTGTGGTCTACAAATTCACATGGAAATGTCATCTTAATGCATAATGTACATAATGACTTCCACAATCATTAAGAAAATATTGTCTGAAACCATGGAAACTAAATGAAATCCTAGTTACCTGGGGTATATTAACTATGCTCTAAGGTTTTGGGAATAATTATGTTTGCTCTGTGGGTTTGTTACTGAGATTATTTAAGTAAGTTCAGTGTTTGAAATAAGTCCTAGCAGATAGAAAAATGTTAACTTTCAGAAATACTCCTTTTTTTCACCATTTTTCCTTTTTAGGTTTTTCAGCAGCATATCCAGACCTATCCTTCTTCTCCCCACTGCAGGCTGGCCTGACCACTGCTGGTCTTTTGTTTGTTTGTTTTTTTCAAGACAGGGTTTCTCTGTGTAGCCCTGGCTGTCCTGGAACTCACTCTGTAGACCAGGCTGGCCTCGAACTCAGAAATCTACCTGCCTCTGCCTCCCAAGCGCTGGGATTAAAGGCGTGCACCACCACTGCCCGGCTACTGCTGGTCTTTCTTGTTAACGTTATACTCTAGTACAGCAGTTCTCAACCTGTCACTTTCAATGTCTTTGGGGGTTGAATGATCCTGTCACAGGGTTTGCATATCAGATATCATGCATAGCAGATATTTACATCTGTATTTCCTCATAAGAGTAGGAAATTATAGTTGTGATGTAGCAACAAAAATAATTTTCTGGTTGGGAGCACCACAAATTGAGGAACCGTATGAAAGAGTCGCAGCATTGGGAATGTTGAGAACCACTGCTCTGGTGTCTACTGCATTCTTCAGTGGCAGTTGCATATAAAGGGTAGAACCAGGGAGTCCCAAATTCTAACTCAGTTTCTCTGTGACCATCCTTGTACTCTTAGATAAAGCCCTTCCATTTTCAGTACACACAGTGTTTTAGTGTTACTGGGATTGAAGTCAAACAGACAAACAAATAACGTTTTGTACATCTGTAAAGCAGCAAGGAGGAGCACATGTGGCCCACAATTGAATTGTTGAATTGTTTTGAATTGGCCACAAGTTGAATTGTTTTGTTGTCCAAAATTGTTTTATCATTTTGGACTTTTTCCTTGACCATTTGAGATCTGCTGAAAGCTCATTGTCTCTCTGTCAATCTTGCAAATGAGTTCTGATGGTATTTCACTGTAAACAAGCAATTAAAGATACATATGCATTGAGTTATTTTCTTTCAAACGGTGTTTAAGTCTGGTACCTGTTAATGTGACCTCATTTGAAAATGTGTTCTTATAAGATGATTGAGTTCATAAGAGGTAGATTATGACTTAGTTTCCTTTTTTGCTGTTGAAGATAAAATATCCTGACAGGAACAATTCAAAGATAAGGGGTTTATTCCAGCTCATAGTTCAATGATATTGTCTGTGATGGTGTGGAATTCAATGTAGCAGGGGCTTGAAGTACCTGGTCACATGTGATCTATAGTCATAAAACATAGACGGATGAATGTCAATGCTGCCCATCCTGTCCATTTTATATAGTCCAGGATTCCAGCCAGGGATTGCCAGTGCCTTCAGTGTATAGCTCCTCTCCGCTCAGTTAACACAATCAAATAACCTCCTATGGACAAGTCCAAAGTCTCATATACTAGGTGATTTTATCTTTTCACAGTCTGATATTAACACTATCACAGGATCTTAACATCAGTTGACTGATAGTCTTATATATAAAAATCTGGACCCAGAGACATAAAAGCATCCAATGAAAACTAAATGTAAAGTTTAAGTTAAAGTTTATAGTGATGAGTCCACATTCCCAAAGATGCTGAGGGCTTGCCAGGGAACAGTGGATGGCAGGAGGGAGGCATGGAGGCTGTCCTTTGTAGCCTTCAGATGGAACCCTGTTAATGGCAGTCATTAGCAAAGGAAAAGCATCAATATGTGAACAAATATTATTGCAACCCATGCAATGCTTATACTTTTACCTTATTAAAACATGGTAAAATTTTACTCGGCTTAGTTTCATTTAGTATTAATCATCAGAGGAATTAGAAAGCATTTCACTAAATAGTTGGTAATGTGAGATTTGCTCCTTTCCTTTGAGTGGAAAAAAAAGTATCTTGAGTAGGGTTTTACCTGCATTAGTTTTTCCTCAACATGCGCTTTGTAGCTTTGGGTAGCATTTTGCATACAATTTGTCCAGAGAGTAACTCCATTTGCCATCACAGTTAGGTAGATACACACTTTAAGAGTCTTTCTCTTCAAGGTCAAGAGGCTCTCCTGGGCATTTTTTAAAGTTAGGGCAGACATCATTTAATTTTGCAGATCATAAATCAATTATTTCAAATCACTGAAAGGTTAATTTATACATCTACACTAATGGTGCTTTTAAAAAGAAACACATTTTTTTTCTTTACTAGATTAATTTGGAAAAGAAACAAGGAGTTTTTAAAAAATAAGTTTAAAAGTGGTAATAACCAAGATAAGTGTATATGTAGGTGAAGGGCAGAGTATGTATGTGTTTCCTTTTCTCCACCACTTATTGCCTTAGTCAGGGTTTCTATTGCTGCAACAACATTGTGGCCAAAAAGCATGGTGAGGAGGAAAAGGTTTATTTGGCTTATACTTCCAGACCACAATCCATCATTGAAGGAGGTCAGGACAGGAACTGCAGCAGGACAGGAACCTGGAGGCAGGAGCTGATACAGAGGTCATGGGACAGTATTGTTTACTGTCCTGTTCCACATGGCATGCTTAGTCTGCTTTTTTATAGAATCCAGAACCACCAATCCAGAGATGGCACCACCCACAATGGGCTGGGCCCCTGTGCCATTGATTGCTAACTGAGAAAATGTTTTACAGCTGGATCTCATGAAGGCATTTCTTCAACTGAGGCTCCTTTCACTGTGATGACTCCAGCTTGTGTCAAGTTGATACACAAATCAGCCAGTGCACTTATTAACTCATGTCTCTCACTCTCTTGTGTTTTATAGCACTATAAGCTTAAGATCATAACGAAATTAAAACAAGGTTTCTACAAGCCAAAAATTAGCTCATAAGCATAGTGTTTTGGGGAGACACTGTCTTTAAGGCCTGGTAACAGAAATAAATATATATATATATATATATATATATATATATATATATATATATATATATATATGTTTACTTCATTTTCTTTTTAGTGATTCCTAGAAATTTTTCACCCAACCTGTCAATATCTTTAAGACCTCCAGGGACATATTAATAGAATGCTGTCATTCCTCAAAGAGTATATTTACTATGCTTCTTGTTAATTCCCATCTCAAAGGGAGATAGATTTTTCTAAACTACAAAACTGATGATGACAAACTATGACTTGTTTCCTTAGACCCATGGCTCATGGGCTAAGTTACTGGCCAATTAATACTTACATGTTCTTCCCAAATGTTGTAGTGGCCCTGAGATTTTGAACTCCTTGTTGCATATTAAGACAACATGGCTGACATATGGCAGGTTTTGTCAAGATTCTGTCTTGTCTGGAAAACAGTATCATTTTACTGATACACTTTTTCTTATATTTTATGTGTAAGTAGAAAATAAAGTGATACAAAGAGGGTTTAAATGTGTATCTGTGACTTCTGATCAACTGGGTCATATCCTAAGCTTAGGCATCTTGTCCTCTGGTTTCTTATCCAAGTAACCACTGGGCTTACAGAACAATATCAGTTGTTAAATCAGTGACTCTTTTTTTTTCTGACAAAAGCAACATAGTGAAGGATTTATTTATTTTGGCTGACAGTTTTAAGGTACAGTTTGCTACTGTAGGAAGGTCATGGTGAGTGTGGGCAGCTCGTTATGTCATGGCTGCAGTTAGGATTCTGAGAGAGGTGAGTGCTTTGCTCTGTGCTCTCCCCCCCCCCACCCTCTTTTTTTTTTCTGCTCCAGGACCCTAGAAAGTGGTACCAGTTGCATTTAGGGCTGGTGTTTCCATCTACAACTTAGAAAATCCTTTGGTCTCCAAGGTGATTTTAGAGCCCTTCAACTTGACAATCACAGTTAATCATCATGGCTGCTCTGGCCTGTGGGTCTGATTTTCAAAGCCAGGTCTGGGCATTCTTCAATATCCATGGTAACATTGTGGGCGTCTATTTAAGAGGTGACTCATCATGACTTACTAAAGCATAGTTCGTTTTCCTGATCATTGTACTGATTTACTCTCATAGATTTTAGAAGGAGACACAGTAGATGCCCAGAAAGATCTTTTGTCCTTTCAAGAGAATTGTACTATAAGATAAAGTGACAGGCAGTGCTTCCTATCAACACTCACTTTGCCTGCAGCAAGTCATTCAGTCTATCTGAGCTGACAAGGGGAATTGTGTCTGTTCACTTGGATCTGCACTGGCAGTTGCCTAGGTCAGATGCTGCCTGCAAAACCGTGTATTATATTATTTAAATGTAGAGGAAATTGTAGGGAATGCTTTGCAAAATCTGCCACCTGTTTTCAGCTCCTTCTCTCCACCACAATAGAAACATGACATAAATTTTACTTCCCTATAGAAAGATCACTATCAGAAGTATATTTTAAAGAGAAGTACATAGAGCTACAAACCTTTATGGCACTGATGATCTGTTGCTACCCTGTCTTATGCCCTGGATGCACTGTTGGGAGGGAGCTCCCGAAGACTTGCCTGGCACAGTGCTTTGCTTCTGACAGCAAAGCTATATATGAGGAATTATTATTTTTTTAATCACTAAAAAGTAAGAACAAAAGGGCAACAATTTGAGTCACAATGGCATTGTCTAATGTGTATTGTAAAATAGCCCATTTTCCATCATGGGGCTTTGAAAAGGTGTATCCTAAGCACATTAGGTGTCCTTTTTTTTCAGTTTTAAAAGCAAACCACCTCTGCTGTCAAAATAATAAAAATTTGTAAGTTTTTGCAGCAAATCGCTGGTTTTATTTGTTCAGTTGACGGAACTTGGAGAGCACAGAATGGAAGGATGCTGCTTTATTACTGTCAATCAAAGCCACACTCACTGTGTTCATCATATGTCCTCACAACATTTATTTCTTTCCAAGAGATAGGAAGAAAAGCTCCCTGCCTTTTTCTGTAGTGAAGTCAGAGTCAACTAAACCAGTGATAACAAGCCTCCAGGAACACAGCCATGACTATTGATATTTCTAATGATACTGTTTTACTTGGCACTCTCCCTCAGTTTTATTGGGTATAATTTACATATATACCATTTGCTCTCCTGCAATGTACAGTTTTATTAACTGAATACTGAAAGAGCTTTCCAGGTTTCCATAACAAGTTACTACAGACTACAATGTATTAAACGATAGATGCCTATATTTTAATAGACTGTGGTTGGAATTAGTTTAAAAGCAGAAACAAAATTCCCTGGAAGCTGTCAGTCATTTATTAAATTTTTATCATTTTGACCTGGCTCAACTGCTGCCTACATGAGCATCTGGCTGCACAGATTGGTTGCTGCAGCAGATGTGAGAAAGTAATCTTTGTGCAGGCATGGTCCGACCACAGCTGCTTTGTATTCCCTGTGGTATGTTTACTGTGTTAAATGATTTTCCTTTAGAAGGGATGTAGGTATTTTTTTTATCTGGGTGATTATAGATGATGCAATTATTTCAGTCTGATAAAAATGTTTTTGTCAATAGACATACATTCATCTCATGTCAAGAGGTTCCTGACTTCTTGCTCATAACTGTGATTCTGGGTTATACATTGTGCACTTGTGAATCTTCACAGGCAAGCCACTTTGGAACTGTTCCTTTGTGAAACTTTCATTGATGAAAGCAAAGCTTGGCTTATTATAAAGTCATATTAAAAATCTAGTTGGGCAATTTATGAGGAAATAGAGTAGAAAGTGCTCAGAGCAGCCATGATTCTGATGAGTGGATAAAAGCAGGTTGGTACTTTTTTATGCAGAATCTTTGTTCATATGTCACCAAAGAAAAGCTTTGGCAGTTAAGAACTCACAAAACCCCGTTAAAACAACACAAACACCCCCTTTAAAAAGCACAAGTGAAATAGCTATAGTAAGTGAACAAACAAGAAGATACTTTAAGTACATAAAGAGTTAGAGAAGAAGAGATATGATAGAGACACAGGTGAGAGAGCAAAGGAATTTAAAGTATAGAGAGCTGGAGTGAGATGGAGTATAAAAACTGGAAACAAGGAAGGCACATTGTTTCAAATGCTAAAATTCAAAAATGATTTTGAGTGTCTGCTGTGAGACATGATGAGCTCTATGAGGTCTTAAGAAAATGGTGAGGCACAGGGTCTCACTTAGAATAAACACTCAGAACAGTCTCTGCTAGAAATGGCTCCTTAAACATGACTGGAACAATGGCAATATATCAGTGAAGACATTAATGTGCAAGGGGGGAAATTTCACGGGGTCCTGAGGTAGACAAAAAACTACAGGTAACCAATGACTGTGGAGCAGGGTGTTAGTCTCTTCCAGGGATGTGTCTCCTTATTAGTCTGGAAGCCATATACACACAAATAGCAGACTTAAACTCAGTAGGTTTTGTGTGTTTGTGTGTACATGTTTGCATATATATGTGTATATATATGTGTATATGTTTGTATATATATATACAAATATATGTACAAATAATACAAATATATGTAAAAATAATAATAAAAGAGGTTGAATTTGAAGGTTTGGAGAGTAGGAAAATGGTTTGAGGCATGAAAGGGAAGAAAAAGTAATATAATTCTATTTCAATTACAACATGTTTAAAATATTGAAGGTGAAAGATGGCTAAGTTGTAAAAGCACCTGCCGTGCAAGGTGAGAACGTGAGTTTGGATCCTAGCACCAATAGAAAATCTGAGCAGGGTAGAGGGTGCCTACAACCCTCTACCAGGTTGGTGGAGTCTGCATTGGGGCAGGGACAAGAAGAGCTCTGGAGTTCACTGGAGAACTCAGTACACGTTGAGTCCAGTGAGAGAACTTGTCTCAAAACAAACAAACAAACAAACAAATGATCAAAATAACAAAACAGTAACAAAAAATGAAGTAGAGAGCAGGAGAACAAATCTAAAATCAAAACTCTTACTTCTACATATCCACATGTGCAGAAAAACAACACGTACACAATGCATATACACAACAAGCACACATGTGCCCACACAGATGCAAATTCACTCACTCATATGACTAGGAAGTCCAGGGGCCAAGCAAGCTTCAGGGTAGTGTGGCATAGTGGTTCAGCATCTTTGCTGATCTGGGACTCTCTTTATTTTTGTTTTCTCTCTACTTTCCCTTCCAGGGACTCAGATCTGTTTTAAGGATTTCTTTCCTCTTGATCAGCTTATATTTCTCTCAGTAGCTCAAAACCCCTTGTATTAGTTTCTGTAGGTACTGTACTAACTTTAGTTCATACTGATTATCAATCAATTACTGGGTGAAGGGGATGTGAATATGGTAATTATGTATTTCAGCCAGGTTACATCAGACATTCTTGAGTCAAGACTATCTAACCAAATATGGTGGTTATACAATGGGGAAAATCTGGGTTTTGACAATACAATGAAGTGATTGTTAGTTCTGGTACTTGGTTGACGATAAGGAAAAAAAAATCACTGTAGTGAGCCGCTGTGGCTGCACACGTGCGTTTTCCAACATGGCGCTGGCCGCATGGTTCCCCAGCAGTAAACAATCATTCTGCGCAGCTGCTAGGCAGAAAGAGCGCCAAACCACTGGCCTATCCCGAGGCGTAATACTGGGTAGTGAGCAAGCAGCCATTCAGAAGTGAATACGTCACTCTAGGGTGTATTTAAGGGACCCTCTTCCGGTTTCTTGGGTCTTTCCGCTTTATCGTGTGCGGTAGTAAAAAGTTCCTCGTGGCAGTAAACCCGTATCGCCTCCTGTCCTTATTCGCGGGCGAAAAGGGATTTTGGGGGCGCGCGTTACATCTGGTGCCGAAACCCGGGTAATTTTAAGGCGCTGCGGGAGACCACCCAAGCTTGGGGACGGGTTACAAACTGCGGAACTCGAGGTGCATCCTGGAAGGTATGCTTGGCGTGGAGACCTTTGTTGCGACCGAATTTTCATTCACTGCCGCTGCTGTAGTAGCTGGCCTTGTGTGGTTTTCATTGGCAGTCTATTTTTGTTGTGAGGAACTAGCTCGAGGCACAGCTAATAGGAGTGGAGAGGTTTCAAAAAAGGTCTGCTCTAAGCTATCAGAACCAGGATGTGGCAACAGGTGCTCAGCCATAGGGTTGGGAAAAGAGAAACAGACGAAGAAGTCTGGAGAGAGACTGGCCAGAGAGTTTGGTTATAGGAAAGAATGTTCAGGAGGGATACAGGCCACTGCAGGGCCTGTTAAAGCTAGCAAACCTTCACCGGCTGGTGAAGAGAAGCGGGAACCCCCGCACCCAATTAAGGAGCCTGCTTCCATACACCTTAGCAGCTCCGAGGAAGATCTAACACAAGGAGAGGAAGAGGGCCTGGGGCAGGAACCAGCTGCCTGTACTAAGGCTGGCGGTCCCAAAGTAAGACTAAGAAAGCCTTTGAATTCCTCAGCCCCACTCTTGCCTCCAACTTACGATTCGGGCGGAGGCCCTAACTCATTCCTCAGCCCGGCGGATCAGAGGCAGCTACAGCTTGCATTTCCGGTCTTTGAAGCGGCAGAAGGCGCCCGCGTTTATGCTCCCGTAGATTATAGACAGGTCAAAGAATTAGCGGAAGCAGTGCGCGCATATGGAATTGGAGCTAACTTTACTGTAGCCCAAGTAGAGAGGTTAGCTACAGCCGCCATGACTCCAGGAGATGCCTTAGTATAAGAGAAACTAAGAGAAATCCTTAGTTCTGCTTTTTTTGTTTATTATCCTGTCCTTGGTGCACCAATGTCCACGTGTGTCTCATTGTATTTTCTGTCCACGTGTCTCGTATGAATGATTGGTCGTCTATGTTTCATGTTCTATGTTTAATGTTTAAAAGATTGTTAAAATTGCTTGATTCAACACTTGGTCTAGTCTAACTTGGTTTTCAAAGGCAGTTTTAATATGCAGAGCAGTGGCTAAAGAGTTGAGCTCAGCTGGAAAGGCTGCCTTTTCTAGGGACCAACAGGTTTTTGGATTAAATAAGGAAGTTAAGAGTTTGTCCTAGAAAAATCAAAGTGACAAGGTGCTTTTATCTTAAAATTACAGCTACAGAAATCGAGAAATTTTGTTTGGTTTAAATATATAAGATGTGTTGTCATTTCATTTTTGCTTCCAACTGATTTTTATAAATTATTGGCCTAAAGTTATTGGATATGATAAAAAGGTTTGCAACCTTGATAAAAAAGGCTGGCTTAAGATTGGTGACTCAGGGTTGGAGTCATTCAAAAACCAGGTGTGTAAAGATAAGATTTAAGAACAGTGTCTCTTTGGTGAGATATTTAAAGCTGCACTATCGTGCATCTACATATAAGAACTGGCAGCAAAACTTTATAGCATAAAGGTAATTTACTTGATGTTGATTTTAAAGAAAATAAATTGCTTACATCGTTAAAGATTGGTTTTGTTTTTCAAAAATATGGTTATACTCTAACATTAAAAAAGAGGCTTAAAAACATAGTTAAACTGCCAATATTCCATTGGCTACAGTTAATAATTCAACCGAGAGTTTGAAAATTTTTGATTTGCCTATGTTTATAGAAAAAAGATACAACACGTGTCTTTTAAAATTTAAAGTTTAAATTTAAAGTTAAAAAAAAAAAATGTGCAGTTCAGGCCTCAGAGAACAGGCGGGAGATTAAAAATATTTACATTTGAATTAAGACAATGCAGACTGAGCTCTACAGCTCAGGAGCCGCTCCCAGATGGAATGGTAGTTTATACGGATGGGTCAAAAACAGGAATAGGTGCCTATGTGGTTAATGATAAAGTTACATCCAAACAATATCATGAAACCTCACCTCAAATGGTGGAATGCTTAGTGGTGTCAGAGGTTCTGGAAATCTTTCCAGGTCCCTTAAATATTGTTTCAGATTCCTTCTATGTGGTTAATGCAGTAAAAGCATTGGAAGTTGCTGGGTTAATTAAGACATCTAGCAGACTTGTGGAAGTTTTTCAAAAGATTCAGCTTACCCTGGCTAAGCGTAGATCCCCGGTCTTTATAACTCATATTAGGGCTCACTCAGGCTTACCGGAACCTATGTCCCGTGGCAATGACCTGGCAGATCGAGCCACAAGGTTAATTGCATTTGCCCTTTCACCAAAGTTAGATTTGGCTAAAGCTTTTCACAAAAGGTTTCATGTGACAGCTGAGACATTAAGATGTCGATTTAACATCTCTAGAAGGGAGGCCAGAGATATTGTTACTCAATGCCAAAACTGCTGTCATTTCCTACCTGTTCCCCATACAGGAGTTAACCCTCGGGGAATCAGGCCCTTACAAATCTGGCAAATGGATGTTACCCACATCCCATCCTTTGGTAAATTACAATATTTGCATGTTTCTATTGATACTTGTTCTGGAGTTATATTTGCCTCTCCTTTGACCGGAGAAAAGGCGGCCCATGTTATTCAACATTGCCTCGAAGCTTGGAGTGCTTGGGGAAAGCCTAAAATCCTTAAAACGGACAATGGGCCAGCCTACACTTCTCAAAAATTTAAACAATTTTGTCGCCATATGGAAGTGACACACCTGACGGGTCTTCCTTATAACCCCAGGGACAGGGCATCATTGAGCGTGCTCACCGCACCCTTAAAACTTATTTGAATGGAAAGATGTTTTGACTGGTCTATGGAAAGGCCCGGATCCTATTTTAATAAGATCCCGGGGAGCGGTCTGTGTGTTTCCACAGGGGGAAGACAATCCATTTTGGCTGCCAGAGCGACTGACGCGGCGACTCGCGGTTCCTGAAAAGGACCCCCCGAAGGATTCATCTGCAGACGCTCTCAGCTCCCATTTGGACTCTCCAAAATCGGGTTCCTAGTATATACAGTAAATTTAGATGGTTAACCTATCTGCTTCTCAAAAACCTATGCCCTTGCCTTCTTAAAAGGCGTTGCTGCTGCTAACTTGTACCAATGTAACTCGCCTTATATTACAGTGCTGGTCTGCTTTTCTATAAGCAGGTCTAATGGCCAGTTTACCACTCTGATCCCTATCCCCGTTCAGACGTCTGAGACCTTGATTTTATCCTGACAAGAAAGGAGATTCTAATATAACTGCAGCCCTTATCGCTGCTATTACCATCCCTACAAATTGCAGCTGTAACAGCTGACTCAGACATGGTTAATCAAATCACAGCAGCTACTGTTGCTAATCAAATTTCAGAAAAAACCTCTGAGGCTTTTGACCCTCCCACAGAAAGTGGATGTGTTGGTCAATCAGAGAGTTTATTCGCTCCAAGCACATTTGATACAGCTCGCAGATGTGGCTCAAATGAGCTGTGTCTCAATGACCCCATATCCAGGTATTTCACCTCTGAGATTTGTGAATGATACATTTATTTAAAGCCATAATCTTTCTGCTTACTTAAAAGGAAAGTGGAATGGGAAGTTGGACCAGATACAGCCGTGATTACAAGCTCGGATTTCCAGCGGATGAAACCTGCTGCCCGTGGAGATTTTACTTCTTAAAAATAAATTTCTTCTGCCTTTTCTTTCCTTCTTTCTTTCTTTCCAAAGAGCCGGAATAGGCCTGCGTGATACACTTCTAGGATGTGAACTAGTATTCATAGATGAATGGTTTGTAAGCTCAAGCCCAGCAAAAACGTGACAAGGTAGCTCTAAGCCTAAGCACGCGCAGCCTTGGGGCAAGCATCCTCCCTGAAATTTGATGATCTAGGCTAGAAATAGCCTATGACAGAGACATTCTCAGTCTATGCACCCCAAGAGCTCGGCTCATTTGCACTGGGTAGATGAGAAGTCTTGTCCAGTCAGCTCTTGCCTAAATAATTGTGATACCAGATAATAGGTTGACAGCCCTTGCACTCCTGGGAGCTATATATATACTCCATTGCACAGGGATGGGTGTCAATTCTCTTTATATTTTCCTTAGCCCATGCACCCAGAGGACTCGTTTCCATGGCACCTGGAAGGGTAAGGAAAAAATCTTCGGGCTATAAGCTCTTGATCGCTTACTCCCCCCCAAGATGGAGTTTGCTTGATCGGGTTTGAGTTCGAATCTTATTTGGTACTACATTTAATAGGCAAAAGGCTGTTTCATATTAATAATTTAAACAGGGAGAGATGTAGTGAGCCGCTGTGGCTGCACACGTGCGTTTTCCAACATGGCGCTGGCCGCATGGTTCCCCAGCAGTAAACAATCATTCTGCGCAGCTGCTAGGCAGAAAGAGCGCCAAACCACTGGCCTATCCCGAGGCGTAATACTGGGTAGTGAGCAAGCAGCCATTCAGAAGTGAATACGTCACTCTAGGGTGTATTTAAGGGACCCTCTTCCGGTTTCTTGGGTCTTTCCGCTTTATTGTGTGCGGTAGTAAAAAGTTCCTCGTGGCAGTAAACCCGTATCGCCTCCTGTCCTTATTCGCGGGCGAAAAGGGATTTTGGGGGCGCGCGTATAATCCTTACTAAGAGAACCAATCAAGAACACACATAATTCCAAAGGAAGAGAGAATATAGCACACTCTCAAAAAAACTGGGTGAGTATGTGTGCAAAAGGTCTAGGCTTACGTAAAATTATTTTGCTTTTATTCTATTGGAGAAAACCTCCATGGTCTTTGTGTTATTTTAGTCTTTTACTGTTAGAGATGAGTTTTGAAAAGGGTAAAATTGTGACTGTTATTCAGATATGAAAATGAATACAAGTTGAATATTTTATTTACCTTATTAATGAGGAAATCACTGGAGTGTTACAACCAATTTAAAGGAGATTCCCCAAGCAGAAATTTATTTAAAGGAACATCAAAGTCAATGTACACAGAAATGCAATAGGTAGAGCCATCAATTGAGCCTGAGAGAACAAAATTTGCATGCCTACATATTATTTTGTATTGCTATCAGTTATTGCACTTTACATGAGTTTTAGAATAACCCCTACAGAATCACAGTGGATAAAGGAGGACGAGCAACTGGAGAGCACGGTTTTCTCCTGAAGTTCTCATTGGCATTGTAGCTATAACCATATCTTACATATTCAGGCCAAACAAACACAAATAATCAATTGACCCCTTGAAAGAATGGGAAATGGGCTCAATACCTTTTTTGCTCTTTCAATCATAGGTGTCAATTTTATGTAGAATTTTAGAATGAAGGTTTTACATCCCCCCTAAAGGACATAGATATCTTTATGTTAGAAGGATAAAATCAGCTTTTTATATTATTTTGTGTGCATGTAGATGTAGTCCATGTTTGTGTGTGTGCGTGTGTGTGCACATGTGCGTGTGCATGCGCGTACACGCACGCATGCAGGGGACAGAGGACAAAGGCCAATATTGAATACTTTCTTGCAGGTGCAATCAACTTTTTTTGAATCTAGGTCTCTCATTAGGCTGGAGTTCACCAAATAGTATAGGCTGACTGGCCAGTGTGACTCTAGGGTCTGTCTGTTGCCACCTTCCCTCGGCTGAGATTACAAGTGTGTGCATACATGGTGCCACCTTGCTCATATTTTTTATTTTCCAAAGTTGGGTTGTGAGTATTGAACACAGGTCTTTGAGATTGCAAGGCAAGCACTTACTGACTGAGCCACTTCCTTAGCTCCAATTTGGTTTAAATTTTAAATAGCAATTTTGTATCTTTTTGGATGTTCTCTGACTCCAGAGATTATAGCAAATAATTTAGTATGAGGATTTTTAATACCCTATTAGTTTATTAGTCATATATACCCAGCTAACAAGGGAAGTGGCATACACATTAAAGTCATTTATTAGTTTTTTATTATTATTGTCATCTCTTTGAAAGACAACAACACAGAAAAATGGCAGAATTCAGACTAATCATTATTAGCAATATTATAAGACTGACAGTTTTAAGACACATAAAACTAAAAGACAACAAATATAGACACAATGAAATCTCTACAAGCTTAGTGTTGAGTTAATGAAATTAACAGAACAACAGAAAGAGTCTGGCCTTCAGAAATAATAGTAAACTCTTCTACAGAAAGACCATTATTAAGGACTGTTAGAATAGAGGATTTTCAAAGAAAGATAACATCCTTTATGAAAAATATAGGTTGTCCAGATTAATAACAGTTCATTAGTAATTAAGTCTAATATTCTAGACTATAAACTCCATGCTTTAGTGAAAACTTCTTCTTTTAAATACTTCCTGTAACAGATTAATTGCTTTCATCAGATTAAATGTTCTCTTCACCTTAAATAAAATATTTCGCTTTGACAAATTAAAAGTAATTTATACTCCCACCCCCAGTTATGTATACTCTCCAGACAGTCAGGAAACTGGTAGCCTCTAGGATTTGTCTCTGAATCCAGCATGATATCTGTTTTTGGTATTTAGTGGAGTTGCAGAATGGGATATCTTGATTGATCATTCGATTAATTCCTGTTTGTGGAAAATGAATATGTGATATATAAAATAAAACTTGCCAGTAACAAGCTGTGTCTTCCAAAACTATTCTCCTTTCTCTCAAACTGCTTGTCCATGCCCTTGAATCCTGGGACTTTTGGGTTTTCTTCAACTGCTTCTTTTGTGTTTCATTCTGCTGGTGACTCTGTGCAACTTGTCTTACATTAAAGATCTTTAATATATTTCATCAACGTTTTCATGTGTTCTTTTTGTGGGTATTAAATCTCTTTCTTATCTTACTGTAATAACTTATTGTACATGAAATATATCAGCTATTCAGGAATTAGCATTCCTCACCCCTGGTAACCTGTTGCAATCTCTTTCTGAGGATTACAATTTCAAATTAACAAAAGAAGACAGAGACATTTCAAGCAAACATTTTTTTTCTGTGTGGAGTAGGGCAAAATGATGCAAGTATGATATCAATGTCTAAAATAAGAAGGCAGATTTTAGTCCTGAATTAAAGCTGTTCTGTTCAGGAAGTCTTCTGTGCCAACAAGGAGTTGACTTGGTGAACAAAAAGTTCAAAGCTTCTCTTCTCTAAGGTTCAATGTACCTGGCTTTATGTTAAGGTCTTTGATCCATTTGAGTTAAGTTTTACTCAGAGTAATAAGTATTGATCTATTGCATTCTTCTACATGCAAATATCCAGTTAGACTAGCACCATTTATTAAAGATGCTCTCTTTTTTTCCAATTGTGTATTTCTGGCTTATTAATAAAAAAAAAATCAGGTGTTCATAGGTGTGTGGATTCATGTCTGGCTCTTTAATTTGATCACTTTTTTTGTGAGTTAATTTTGTCTTCAACTACTTTGCTGAAAGTTTTTATCAACTGTAGGACTTCTCTAGTGGAATTTGGGGTTACTTGTGTGTACTATCATTGAATACTTTGACTTTTTCCTTTCCAATTTGTATTCTCTTGGTCTTCTTTAATTGTCTTATTGCTTTAGCTAAAGCTTCAAGTACTATATTGAGTAAGTATGGAAAGAGTGAACTTCATCTTGTTCCTGATTTTAGTGGAGTTGCTTTGAGTTTCTCTCCATTTAAATTGATGTTGGCTATAGGCTTGCTGTAAACTACCTTTATTATGCTTGCATGTCCATTCTATCCCTAATCTATGTAGGATTGCTACCATGAAGGTGTGATGGATTTTTGTCAAAGGGTTTTTCCTACATCTAATGAGATGATCATGTGGTTATTTCCTTTTAGTTTGTTAATATAGTGGATTACATTTAGAACTTCATGAAATGGGAAAGCTTCTGCATGACACAGTACACTGTCACTTTGAGAAAGAAGTAGGATACAGAATGGGAAAAGGTTTTTACTAGGTACAAGTATAATAGAGAGCTAATATTCAAAATATATAAAGAACTCAATAAACTTGAAATTAACAATCCAAATAACCCAATAAAAATAAGGCACAGATCTAAACAGAGAATTTTCAATAGGAGAAACTTGAAAAGCTGAGAAACACTTAAAGAAATGTTCAACATCCTTAGCTATCAGGGAAATGTAAATCAAAACTACTTTGAGATTCTTATTTACACCTGCCAGAATGGCTAGGATAAAAATAATTATAAATGACAGCTCATACTGTTAAGAATATGAAGCAAAGGGAACAACCCCCTATAGCTGGGGGGAATTCAAACTTTTATAGCCATTACATAAATCAATGTGATGATTTCTCAGGAAGATGGGAATTTACCTCAAGATGCAGCTATACCACTGTTAGGCATATACCCAAAGGATGCTTCATTCTAAGATAGAGACACTTGCTCAACCATGTTCACTGCTGCTCTGTTTGTAATAGCCCTTCTCCCAAATGTAGATGCCCCTCAACAAAAGAATAGATAAAGAAAATGTGGTATATTTTCATAATGGAGTACTACTCAGCTGTTAAAAAATGACATCATGAAGTTTGCAGGGAAATTGATAAAATTAGAAAAGAAATCATCCTAAGTAAAGTAACCCAGACCCAGAATGATAAAGTATGTATTCACTTGTATCTGGATATTAGATATTAAATAAATGATAACCAAACTATAATCTGTAGACACAGAAAGATTAGGTATAAAAGGAGGCACTAGAGATTACACAGGTAAGTCTCCCTGGGAAGGGAAAATAGAAAATTTATGAGTGGACTAGAGAGGAGCACAAAATCGGGTAGGACGGAGGAAGACATATGGGACTAAGGGAGGGAATGAGAGTAAAGACAGCTAGAATTGAAGGGCATTTGATAGGTGGTATGGAAACCTACAATATACTAAGGTGACCTTAATGAAGTCTCCAAATAATGAGGCAATGGAACCCCAACTGTCCATCTCTTGTCACCAAACAAAGCTTCTAATACTGCTATTAGGTTTTATCCAATTGAATTCATGGCCAAAAGGGTGCCATGAAAATCTCCAAACAACCCAGTCTATTGCCAAGACAATAGGTTGGTCTCCACAAACTAAGAGCAGGGTACCATTGCTGAAGGCAACACCCACACAACTTATTGAACATGGAAAGGTGGAGCTGGTGCCTATAGAGAAACTTCACCCCTATGTTCTAGAGTCTTAATATAGAAAAAAAATCACTCTGCGGGCTACTAAAAGAAAAATGTAAACACCAACTCAATCACAAAACCTTTGAAAGACAATCTGTCCTTCTTGCAAAACATCCTAAGGCAATGGTGGCACAGCCTTGTGGTAGTAATCAACTGGTATCTAATTTGACTTCAGGCTGACTCCACAAGATGGAACCTATACTGACACTGCTTGGGTGACCAAGAACTAGAGACTACATAGCACAGAGATCTAGGGTGAAGTGAAATACTACTCGTCTAAAAGAAAAGGCTGGTAATAAAAGGACTCCTATGAAATCCTGCTATACTCAAAGTGCCTTATGCCACCACCATCAGAGAGGTTCGCTCTTGCAGCAAATGAGAACAAATACAGAGACTCACAGCCAGACATAATGGAGAGAGAGAGAGAGAGAGAGAGAGAGAGAGAAAGAGAGAGAGAGAGAGAGGGCTTGGAACACATAGCTCTTGATGAGATGTCTCCATTATATCCCCTCAGAGCTTAGAGAATGTTGAGAAAATGGAGGTAGAAAGAGTGGGGGGGGGGTGGATGAGAGGACAGAGGACACCAGGAGCACAATCTAAAACAACTGAGAAAAGCTCATATGAATTCTCAGCAACTAAAGCAGCAATTTCAGGGCTTTCAATACTCTGCACCAGGTCCCCTGCAGATATACTATAGTTTTTAGTTTAGTACTTTTATGGTACTCTTCAACTTGCAAACAAATGAGTCTCTAATATTTTTTCCTTTTCTTGGGGCTCCTTTTATTTTTCTGTTGGCTTGGCTTGTCCAACTTTTATATGATGATTTATTTTATTTTATTCTGTCGTATTTAATTGTTATCTCTTAGATCTGGTTAGGAGAAGAGGTAAGGAGGAACTGGGAGAAGTAGAGGAAAGGGAAACTGTAATCAGGATATATTGTATGAGAAAAGAATCTATAATAAAAGTATAATAAAAATAATAATTGAATATATCTGGCCTAAAAAACAATGTTCATATAAGCAGAAAACTATCAAGTAAATAAAGTCTTAGTTAAATGCAGAGCCGCAGCTTTATTCTCCCAAAATTACCAGGTTTTTTCAAATATTTTACTACCATACTGTTAATTTCTGAAGCAGGATCTTGCTATGTAGCATAAGCTGGCCTTGAACTCATAGCCTGCTAAAAGTACAGGTATGATTATCATTACTGGCTTCTAGTTTGAAGTCTAAATCCTGATGTAGTATTATTATATAATACTACTAATACTAATATAATACTAATTATAAAATGCATTATTTTATATCATAAACTTTTGTACATCTATACACCAGTTACAGCTCATGAAGCATCTTGAGAGAAGGTTTGAAGGGGAAAGTTAGTAATTTATTCAAGGCAGCCCAAGAATGATGCCTGATGCACTTGATTTCCCAGTGATTTAGACTGTGTATGTGTGTGTATGTTTGTGTGTGCTCATAAACTGATATTCATGTTATAGTAAGATCTTTTATTTAATACATGTTTTCATGTTTTCTCATAGGTCTTAAAAGAGAGTCTAAAGATTTTGAATATTTATTTATATAATATAATACATGATATTAATATTAGAGTCAAATCTTAAATGATTGGTGAAAGAGTTAACTTTTATGAGATAGATTACAAGAAAGAACTAAGGAGATGGATAAATGTTCACTGTTAGGCCAGCAACCTACTTTTGGGAGCTTGCAGCACTATGATCAGGCATTTGGTTCCTAAATAAGGTTTGGAAAATAAAACCTGAGCCCTCTTATTAAGATAGCTTTGCTTTCTTTACTTGATGTTACTACTAGCTTTGTTGACCTGGAAACTAGTCTTACAGATCCACATTGAAGGCAGAAAAGGAGATGAGGTGATCCAGCTCAAGCCATAAAGTAGGACATGATGGAGGTAGTTTTTCTTCCTCTGCCTGTTCCTTCCTCTTGGTAGGTCCTTCATGGACTAGGTGATGCCCAGGTACTTGATGAAGACTAATCTATTTATAAGTCTACTGATTCAAACGAGGATTTCACTCAGAAATTTGCATTCATGTATACTCAGAAACAGTACTCAATATATGCACCAACAACCAATTATTCATATTGACCCAAGGTGAACCGCCATTCAAATTAATCAACATAAAACTATGACCCAAAGCAAATCCAGAAGCATTCCATTGTTTTCTGCCCAAAGTTCTTTATGTGACTAGTATTAGATCAGACTTTCAAAGAGTTTTAAACTTTTATATCTATGATATGATCTTCATTGTTCTACATTTACATTTCACGGAAGGTTATAGGAGTGAAGTAATACAGTACATGTATTTTACATCTTTCTTTATTCATTTAGCCTAGTGCATTTAAGTGAGTTTCTGTTCTTATATTTACCAAGTCTGGTTCCTTTGATTTCTATGTCACATGGGTGGGCTGCAATCTGGTTATCCATTTCTCAGTTGTAAGCATTAAAGATTGTTTTCAGAATTTGGTAATTATAAATAAAGTTCCAATAAAAACTTTATTTACATATTTTAGATGGTGTTTCTCTTTTTTCTATTCTATTCTTGTTACTTTTTCTGTAGTCTAATGTGGTTGGGTGTGTTCATTATTAATAGACTTCACTTCTGCTATATTTTCTTCTATACATGTGGCTAAAGAAATTTATTTACTACTTTACTTTTCTAGTATAAAATCTGTTATAGAATATTTGATTCTGTAACACTGTGAAACCTCAATATTGTATTATTTACTGAACAAACCTATTTCTAGTTTGTCAGGAGCCACCAAGGAAAAGCTAATATATGTATGTAAGTATGGATGTGTGTGCAAGTATGTAGCTGAGCCCAACTGGTTTGCATGAGAATGTATGAATATGTAAGTATGAATTTATGTGTTTATCCATATTTGCTGTGTAAAAGTTTTCCTTCTGTGAGAATGATACTCTTCTCCTGGCTCAATAGAAGTTTACTGCTCTAAACCTCCCCCAGCCTGACAAGCAAAAGGCATCTGGACAAGAGGAAACTTAAGGGCTGTAGCAATTAATCCTTAATCTCCTGCTGTTTATGATGAGTTACTAAACACTAGAGACTTCAAGTTCTGGCCTCAGAGGAACTCAGACAGGCAGATCAGCTACTGAAGCAAAGTGACTTAGATTTAAGCCAGGTAAATGTTTTATTATTAAACAGGAACCCTAAATATCTTGCAAGATTAGGAGAAGAAAAAAGCTAGAGAGAACTTTGTAGAAAGCACTTTTTGGAGAAGAACTTTTGTAGAAACTGTTGAGAACTGAAGAACTTAGAAATAAAGGCTACAATCACTTTTCAAAGTGCCCCCTTTTCTTCCTGCCACTTCAACTAGCAGAAAGGCTACTTTACTTAATCCCCAACTCTTAGGATACAGGCGTTAACCACATAAACCAGTGGCTTTTAACCCTCAAAATGAGCAAGAATGTTTTTAGGACTTTTTAGAAGTTATCAACAAGCATTTCGTATCATTAGAGAACTAGAATGTCTGGAGAACATGGAGAACATCAGCCTTTAAAGCTCTACCTGCATCCAACCCCATGACTTGCTTCAACCCATTCCAGGCTGGGAGGCCTCCAACACTAGTTGTAGTGTGGCTCAGCCCTTAGCACACACCTTTAATCACTCTGGCTGGAATACAGACATGTGCTTAATACACACCTTTAAATCCCAAACAATGAGGTAGTTAGTTTGTAGAAGGAAGCACTCATGTTTGAAAGTGATGTCTGAGTGACAAAGTGATAAGTCAGAGAAAGATTTGACAGAATAGGTTATACCCAACTCTCGTGAGAAGAAAGAGGAAAGGGATACCACTTGAGGGGCAGCACAGAGAGAGGGAGGAGGTAGTTTTACAGAGACAGGTAAAAGAGAGAATAAGCTAGACACTAGTAGAGACCAGAAAATGAGAATGAACCAGAAGATTAAAACAGATTGCTAGATTTAGTTTGAGGCTATGAAAAAGAATTCAGGAGAAGCTGAGAGAGAAGCCAGTCAGTCATCTTGGAGAGAAGTTTTGAGAACCCCAACTGAGTTGAACTAGCCAGCTAGAGACCAGAAAGAACTAGGGTAGGCATGAGTTTATTTAGCAGCAAGTTTCAGAGGCTGAAAGCATTCTAGGCCTAGATTACATTGAATGGAGGCTAGACACTTCCAGGACTATGCCTAGGCTAGCAGACAGAGGGAGTCTGCTTTGGAGATGACAATTAAATCAGGTGAATAGAAGATACTTTAACAAAATTTTTTTCTATCCCTGTAAGATTTTTGAGTTTTTTTTTTTTTGGGGGGGGGGCGGTGAGGTAAGCCTGTATTTCTTCTTGAGAACAACACATGCTGGTCATATATTCTTCATTGGCCAGTCACAGAAGAAACCTGTCCCTGTATATATCAAACCATCACTCCCACGTACATGACAGAAGACCTAAAGTTGCTCATTCTCCATGTTCCCAGCACCAGCAATCCTCATGGAAGGAGAGACATCTGGCATGGTGTCTTTCCTCTGACTCTCTTCCAGGACAGCTTCTCTGTCTCTCTGTGTCTCTGTCTGTCTCTGTTTCTCTGTCTCTCTCTCTGTGTCTCTCTCTGTATCTCTCTCTGTGTCTTTCTGTGTCTGTGTCTGTGTCTCTGTTTCTCTCTCTCTCTCTCTCTCTCTCTCTCTCTCTCTCTCTCTCTCTCTCTCTCTCTCTTCCCTCTTCCTTCTCATTTCTCCTTTCCCCATGGTAAATCACAGTAGTTAGTAGCTATGGATGGGGACCCTTAGCTCTGTCATAATTCTCTCAGATGAGAATCTACTTTCCAGGAACTATCACACCTATGTCTTCTGCTATAACAGATACTTTTAAATAAATAATAACTTCCTTTGTCTTGCTCAGAGAAAATTGGCTTCAGTTTCATACTCTGGCAAGGAATTTTGAGGATCCCTTGATCATGCTGATTTCCTGGAGATCTTATCCATCCATAAGGCTTTTTCCCAAGCTCCATTAATGGCCCTTCTCTCTTGGACTTATATGCTACATTGTACATGCTTTGGAGACATCCTGTGACAGCTTTAAATGAAAGCCTGCTTCTTTCTTATTCACAATTTCTTTACTTGCCTCCCCCTGCATGTAGATATACATCCCTTGGGCTCACATTAAATAATTCTCAGAGAATAGCCAGACACTACTTTTATAGCAATCTCTCCCCTCTGACACATATAGTCAGTCTTGTTTCTTGGCCAATTATTATGTAAGGATAAGTTCATTCTAAAGAAACTGCTGGGCCACTCCTACAAATAAATTCTTGACTGGCTTCTTTAAAACACACACACACACACACACACACACACACACACACACACACACACGCATGAGTATACACATATAGGCATATATATTATATAATACATATTATATATGTATGTGTATGTATATGTGTATCTATGTGTATGTCTATGTATATGTTTATATGATTTAAACCATACCACATAGTTTCATTTTACCCTCTGACACACTGCAAAAAGTAAATTCATTTTATAAATAACTTCTCTTCCTTTAGATTTAACTATTATTACACTTACTGCTTACAAATTAATGTGTTATTCATGTAGTTGTCTTAATGCCATTGCTTTTATTACCCCCAAACATGGAGTTTTTAGTTTTATTCTTTCTCTCTTTTCTCTTTTTTTCCTTCTAACTGTGTTTCATATTTCCCAGGCTTCCCTCAGTCTTTATGTAGCCAAGGGTGACATTGAGCTCTAGGGTTGCCTGCTTGTATGTACTACATCTGGCCTTGGTTATTCTCTCTCTCTCTCTCTCTCTCTCTCTCTCTCTCTCTCTCTCTCTCTAACACTCACTTTTTTCACTTTCTTCCTTCCTTCTTTCCCCCATATATGTATGTATAGTATGTATGTATGATTGTATGATGTATATTCACTTGGGGCCTGAGAACATCTGGTTTTCTGTTCCATTCCTCTGCCTTAATCTTTGAAGCATGTTTTCTCACTGCAGAGCTAGCCTGGCAGCCAGCAAGCCCAAGTGATCCCTTTGCTTGAGCTCTTCTCTACTTCCAGTGCAGGAATTGCAGACATATATGGGCCATGTTTGGCTTTGTATATGTCTGCTAGGAATTTGAACTCAGGTCCTTATGATTCCACGACAAGGGCTTTTACTAATGTAGAAACTTTCTGGTACATTGATTTTTCTTTTTAGTGAGATAATATCTGCCTTAAATAAAAGATTAAATAACAAAGTTTCCTCTGAGACCACAAAGAGAATACACAATAGCAGCACTATACTCTGCCGAATAGTTCCTCTCCCTCCTCCTGTCCAACTAGCAAACCCTTTCTCTCATCAGGGGCTTGTGTATCACAAGCTGCCCCACATCTCCTGAATTTTTTATGTAGTTGAGTATAACTGAAGTTCATAATCTTCTCCAAGAGAATGGGAGGCTTCTGTCCGTGGGTCCTGCCATGTCCAGTTTATGGAGCCCCAGTTCTGCATGCATGTTGAGCAAACACTTCAAACTGAGCTACACTTCTGGCCCCAGAACTGTTCTTTTTTTCTTTTTTTTTTTTTTTAACTTCAGTTTATACCCTCTCCTCTCCTAAATTTTCTTTTGATAGGAGATGATTATATGTGGAGGGTATTGATTCATAGGGACCTAGCTTCCTGTAGAAATGTAGAGAAGAAATGTCATGCACCATTTCAACTGTTCTCATTTTCTTCTGTTCGTGTCCTCTTCTTTTTATTTCTGATTGGCACATCCATTCATTGCCTTTCTGGATGAAATTCTTCCTAATGGGCTCCCCAAAGTCTGCTGAAGAATGAATTAGAAAGAAGACTCTCTGATTGCATAATGCTGAGGTGGGTAAAGATACCTGACTACGGTGGTACCTGGGACTAGATGCTGGCTTCTATAACTGGCTAAAAACATCCTTCATATCAAACAAAAGCAACCGAGGAAGGATAAATGGAAAAAAGAGATGAGTTTTAGGACATTTCCAGCCCCAGGAAGACAATTTGCATACATATCATCTTTTTATTATTACATTCTCTCTGGCAAAAGAAATGTTCCTCTTTATCTGTAGATCTGAGGGAAATTGATTTTGATTTTTCAACATGTAGCCCCCATAGACAGTCCTTGTGAGAAATGATACCAGAGTAGTTTAAATCATAACTCTATTTAGGAGCTCAAAACAGAAACATGTTTTTCAATTAGAACTATGAACCTCTCATACACATTACTGCAGTGGTAGACCCACGGCTTTTCATCTCAAGAGCTGCTGTCATTCACCGACAATGTGATGATTAATCTTCATTATCCATGCGATGGGATTTAGAATTGCTATGAAAACATGCCTTTGGGTTTGTCTATGAGAATGTATTCAGAAAGGTTTAACTGAGCATGGAAGACGTACCCTGATGTGGGTAGCACTGATTTATGATCTGGTGCCCCAAACTAATAATAAAGAGAAAAGAAGTTGGAAAGTACTGCCTACCTTCTTCTGTTTCCTGATTATGGACACTGTGGTGACCAGCACCCTCATGTTCCTACCACATCTTCCTCACTGTGGTGGAACATTCCTTCAACCCATGGATAAAGCAAACCACTCATTTTTTAAGTTGCCTCCCTCCAGCAAATATTTTGTCACAGTAGTGAGAAAAGTAATTAGTATAGATAATGAGAGAGAAGAATCCAGCTTCTTTGTTGTTGGTTTTTTTTTTTTTTTTTTTTTTTTTTTTTTTTTTTTTTTTTTTTGTAAGAATGAAAGTGTTGCCCTTGATGTTCAGATATTTTTCTTTTAAACTTTTTGCTGGATCTTTGTGACTTTCACATCATGCACCCTAATCCCCCTCATCTCCCCCTCCCCTCATATCCACCCTTTGCCCTTGCAACTTTCCAACTAATAGAGATAAAATAAAAATCTTGTATAGTGTGTGACAGTGTGAGCCATAGGATATTCTTTTGTCCACCCTTCTTTGCTTGGAAATGTTCATTCTAATGTCTCATTTGTCTGTTATGAGGTCTCTGGCTTCTGCTACTCTATTCTGGAGTGTCACTCAGATGCTTCTTGGATATCTTATTGTTGCCCTGTGTCATGGAAATCATGTAGCTTCGGATATGTAGGACCAGCTACTTCATGCTCTCCCACAGTTCATCAATGGGAAGATATTGGGGTGGGTCAATTCAAAGTCTTGGATCTGGACCTTAGAGGTATCTGAGATGGTCAACCTACTGGCTCTCCCATACCCACACTACCAGGGTGAACTCTCTAGCACTAACCTGGCTAGCTAACCCAATGCTGTGTCATACAAGGGGCAGATCCAGCTCTCCTGTTCTCATTCTCTTGGGTCAGATAACCCCATTCACCCCAGCAGTGTTGGGGTACATCATGTGAAGTTGTGTCTCTGTTCTTTATCTACCTAAGACATTTTCTAATTGGCTGTAATAAAAATCTGATGGTCAATTACTTAGGCATAAGTAGAAGGCAGAACTTCCTGGGAGGCAAAATGAAACCCTGGGAAGAAGAAAGAAGAAGGGTTTTCTCCAGGAGACATGAGAAGAGACAGACATGACTAAAGGCCTGGAAGTCATAGTTAGCCACGTGGCTGGATGGGGCTATGTGGTCAGGTTAACTTAGGTGAACTAGTTGAGAGTCTGCCCAGCTAAGGCCTAAATTTTGAAATATTAAAAGATCTCTGTGTGGTTATTTGGGACACTAGCTTGTTAAGGATAACTGTTGCCATAGTTTTCATCATTAATTAATGTATACAGAATATTAATAATCATTTTGTAAATGGCAACCAACCTTTGGCAATTAGAATCCAAGTTTACAGCTTAAGAAGGCCCAGGTGAGATGTGGAGAAAAGTCAAACTTGCCTGACAAGAGGCCTGCTCTATTTAAAAAAGAACAAAAGCAGACAAAGCCTAGAGTTTGGTAGGCCTGAAGCTATGTGTGAAGGCCTGAAGCTACAGGGGAAGGTCTGAAATTGTGCAGAAGTATGGTGGATTGGAAAGGCCTGGCTACGGCTGTCAGACGGCTGAGCTAGTGGGATAGCCTTTTAAACTGAGCTGAGGGGACAACGCTGGCCACCATAAATATGTGCTAACTTGAGGAGCTTGAAGACACAGAATTTAAAGGGAACATTTCACTGAAATAGCAATAGGACTAAAAGGCTCCAACTTCTGAACTGGTAAGGTATTAAATTTAAAATTGGTAAATTGAAGTCCTTAAGGAGAGAGTTAAAGATTTAAGGAAAAAAAAAATCCCTTAAATGTAAAAAAAAAAAAAAAAAAAAAAAAAAAAAAGGAAAATGTGGAGGAGCTGAGGGGGGTTGCAACCCCATAGGAAGAACAACATTAGCTGAACGGATCACCCAATGCTCCCAGGGACTAGACTGCCAACCAAGGCATGTACAGGGAGGATCATGGCTCCAGATACATATGTAGCAGAGGATAGTCTTGTATGACATCAATGGGAGGGGAGGCCCTTGGTCCTGTGGAGTTTGGATGCTCCAGCATAGGGAGATGCTGGAGAGGTGGGGCAGGAGAGGGTGGATAGGTAGGTGAGCACCCTCAGAGGAAAAAGGGGAGGAGAGGAAAGTTGTGGGATGGGGGATTTGTGGAGGGATAACCGGAAAGTAGGATATCATTTGAGATGTAAACAAATGAAATAATTAATAAAAAACGAATAAAAATTTGAAAATGCTAGAGCAGAAGGCACTTGAATCATGTATAGTTTCATTTTAGTTGTTGTCATCATGAAACTAGTTACGATATGTTCACCAGTGATCACAATTTTCTGTGCCCTCTCTAAGAAAGTTAAAAATAAAACAAACTGAGGTAATAAGAAAGCTTAGAGATGGAATGCTACTTATGAACAATGAAAATAAAGGAGGAAAAAAAGGCCCTTCCCAATAGAAAAAAAAAGGGAACTTGATGGAAGCTGGAACTCAGAGCTCTCTGGCTGAGATATGATTATCTATATATAGTCAAGACTTATGTCATTCTTTCAAATGGCATAGATAAAATTTATACTGCAGTTTGGTTACAATCCAATTTACCTTAAGAAAAAAGATGTCTTTCACCTGCTCAAAGAACAAAATATCTTCATTAACTGATCTGTGCACCTGTATATTCTATACACTGTTGATACAGAACTGTATATTACTTGTGAGAGCTTATATATTCATGACAATGACAACCAAGGAAGCAGTCCTAATAGGATATACCCTTGGGGATGCTGGGATGCCTGATTCTGCCTCAGTCTGCCTAAATATATTTTCTTTAGGAGACTTGCTTCCAGAATGGTTTCATGGAGGGCTTCCGACTTTAGATGATCTCAGTTCATCCAGACTTACAGACTGGTACAGTCAGGACTTCAATTAAGCCCTGCATTTTCCCATCTCATAGAGACTAGACTACAAATGATACATCTAGTTCTCCCAGGACTTGGCCAATATCCCAATTTTCTTGAGTCTCCAATTTTCTTATGGTTCCCAAAAGATGCTCTTAAGCCTAAGCAACAGTAAGCAATTTTAAGAGGACACATTTTCTACTATTGCACCAGTGGGCACATTTTGCTTAGCAGATTGGTGTTACCATTACCAGTGTTCACAGCTGGGTAAGACTATTGATGCTTAAAGCTTTCCAGCATCCTATATAACAACTTCTGGGATTATGAATGTTAGATAGCAGAAAAGGAACTGACAGCTGAGCTGGATTATTTTACTTAATTATTGCCTTTAAATGTGTTTTAAATATGATAACTAATGCATAGGGAAATCTATTTCTGTATTCTAATTTATACAGAATTTACCTGCCTAAAAGATCTAAGTATCTACAACCCAAAGCAATAAAAAAATTCAGCTAAAGAAAATGATAAGGCATTAATTATAATAGATTATTTTCCCTTTGAATTCAATTTAGTATGCTAGTATTGAGACTTAAGAAAATCATTCTGAAAACTATTTCTTGTAGAATTTGAAAAGAAAAAATTAAGAAAACAAATAATAAAAACAACAAACACATTATTTAGTCATGGAACCAGTTTTAAGTTACAGTGTATGCAATGGATAAATTGGGTTTTTTACTGAGTCTGTTATGCCTGATATCTAGGAGAAATTCAGCCTCCAAGTAAGAAAGAACAATTTATTTTTCTTGCTTGTAAGCAAATAGTACAGTTGAGCCTTTCATACCAAATCAGAAAAAAATTTTAATAAAAACAAAGAACTAAACTCCAGGAAACTGGTAAGATACAGCATTCAAACATTAAGAGGACATTTTCTCCTTAAAATTGTTCAGATGAGGTAGGAATGAAAATCAGTCCAGCTCAACTTAGCTGTCACCAGTTCAAACTTCTAGAGCGACAGCAGGTCATTTATTTCAGCGGTATTTAAGCACAGAACAATTTTGGAAAGTTTTCTAATGACAATTAACTCAGTCCCGTGAGTATGGTAAAGCTTAAGACATGGATATGTTGAAATTCCTTACAAAATATATTTGGATTTTTTTTTTTTTTTGTAAATTTGTCTAATGTTGACTCAAAAACAGTACTAAAATTTAGGGCCAAGTAAGAAGAACTGAGGTAAACATAATGCCTGTGGGAGTCAGAATTGGCCTGACCCTAAGACAATACAGAAGTCACTTAGGCTGTTTTAAAGTAAAGTAACATTTCTCACACGGGTCAGATTTATGGTCTAGAAGCAATACTTAAGATTTAGGGGTAAAGAGTCTGGAATAAAGAAAACATAAATTCTAGGGGATATGGGTGAAGACAGGCTCTACAGATGGCAAAGTGTCACCAGGTTGTAAACTACATCCTTTCCTAGCATTCTGGGAGGGGACAGGTAAAACATCTTCTTCCTTCGAAGAGATAAGCCCGTGTGCTTACCTTTTCTGGCTTCTCCAGTGTTTATCTGTGTGCATAAAGACCTCTTTTCTTCTAAAGAAATTTTTATAATATTTCAGCTAAAAAGCTTAGCCAAAGGATCTAAATAATTCACAGGTGCAAAAACTGGATGTTGTCTGCTAAGTCTTATTAAATGCTTGCCAGTTTTAAAAATAAAATTATTCCTAAAACAAGTTATCATACAACAGTCATCATCAACTAAGCAAAAAACCAGAGCATGTGACATCATCTATATTATAAAACCAACTTTGAGAAATTTAAGAAAAATATACTGTTTTAACTTTTATCTTCATTTTGTACTTAATGAAATTGGTAATGATTTGTTTATGTCTTAGAATCTGGGAAGAAACCAAATAATTCATTTTGGGAATGAGTCACCTAAAAGTAATAAATATACATCAGGACATTCAGAACTAAGACTGGATAATTAAAGGACTAATGTGAGACTAATTCATCATAAGGCCTTTGTGGCCAAAGTGGAAGGATTGAAAAAAATCCTGTAAGGATTGAAGACAGAGGAGGAATGATTCAATGATTTTGAATAACATATGGGAAAAACACAGCGTAGAAATGAACAGAAAATGATAAAAAGCCATTAAAATTAAAACTTTAATTTAAATTTAATTAAATTTAATTTAAAACCCCTAAATTAAGACATTTTAACAGTCCATTCATATTTATGTCTCATATTTTATATGTATTATTTTATATAATACTATAAAATAATATTAGCTAAGTATTATGTTATTAATGACAATAAAAACTTAAAGGACACACATTTGGGAGAGAGAAGGAGTTGGGGAACTAGGGGTAGTTAAAGAGAGGTAGTGGTAAAAGGATGTAATCAATAAAATGTGTAAAAAATGGAAACATTTAGAAAAGATATACCTAACTTATTCTGTATAAACCATTCATAATTGTGGCTCTTTATACAGCAGCATGTGATTAGAGTATTATTGATGAGGAAGGAAATATATAATGCTATTTTACTTTAAAATTATACCACTTTGTTTGAAGACATTTTTCTTTTATATATTTATTTATAAAAATTACTTTGAAAATATTAAAGATACAATATTGGTGTTAGTCAATATTGTAGATGTGTCACAAATACCACAACTAATCTATTACAACTTAGGCTCATGTGGGGCATTTAAAATTTTTATTGCTAAATCTATTTCAGTTTGTTGTGAAATATTTGCCAAAATTTAATCATGTATTACTAAATGAAAACTAAAAAATTTGTTGTGCATCAAAAGCTGATTTTATTTTAGTCTTTTATCAGTATTTTCTAAAGGTCTTACTTACCTTTTATTCAGAAGCTAGCTACAAGTAGGCAAGAGGTAGATTTCAGATATATTTTCAAAGCTTTATAATTAAATGGCCATAATTAAAAATGTGTCATTAGGCAAAGGTGTGGTTTAAATGAATGTAAGTGGTCCTTGTTAGTATTCTGTCTAAACTTCACCTCCACAGTTACCTGGCAACAGCTAGGTGTGCTCTTTCCCGCAGTTACCTGGCAATAGCCAGGTAGGCCTGGCCCACTATAAAAGGGGCTGCTTGCCCCCTCCTCTCTCTCTTTATTGATCTCTTGCTCTCTTGCTTCTAGCTTCTCCATCCCCTCGCCCCTTCCCTTCCCCCTCTCTCCACGTGGTCATGGCTGACCTCTACACCTCTCTTTTCTCTTTCTCTTTCTCTCTCTCTCTCTCTCTCTCTCTCTCTCTCTCTCTCTCTCTCTCTCTGCCTCTACTACCCTCCTGGCCCCCCTCTCCATGCCCTGAATAAACTCTATTCTATACTATACCAGTGTGTGACTGGTCCCTCGGGGGGAAGAGATGCCTCTGCATGGGCCCGCTGAGACATCCCCTTCCCATACCTCTCCACACACCCGCAGAACATATTCTCTTTATCTTTTTATAAAGACATCTGCACACACAGCTTAGAACAGACCACTCCAGACCGAATGGTTCCTGAGGTGGGTGGGGGGAGGTTATTCACGACATAGGGCAAAGGTGGGGGGAAGAAGATGGAAGAAGAGTGAGGTCAGGGGGTTCTGCCTGTTTTATATGGGCGGTGAGGTAGCCTCTCCCAGGTAAAGGTGAGGTAGCCAGGTGGATCCTGGGAACATGTGGTGGTCGCCTAGATGTGATGTCCCTGGGATCAGAGCCTGATACCAACAGTCCTAATGGAACACATTTTTGAATGTTTGGTCCCAGTTGTGTAAGAAGAATTATGAAGTGTAGTCTTGGTGAAGGACATGTGGCCTTTGAGGTTTCAAAAGCCCCACCAGAAAGAGTGTCTTGCTCTGTCTGCCTAATGGCTGTGAATTAGGATGTAAAGCTCTTGACTAGTGATTTATAGCCACACCTGCCTGCTTGCTGCCACAATGATAATGACGACCCTCTGAAATTGTCACCAAGCCCCCAGTTTTGTTTTGCTTTGTTTTATAAGATTTGCCTTGCTCATGGTGTCTCTCCACAGCAATAGAAACTAAAATAGACAAATATCAATGTTTCTAAGGTTTCTTTCAAGAGAGAAAAAGGAACCAATGTACATTCCTACTTACTGTAAAAACAATTCCAGGTATGGTGCATATTCTTCACAATGCCATTACTTAAGGGGCTGAGGCAGGGGGATTGGCATGAGTTAGAGGATAGCCTACATTGCAGAGTGAGATGCTGACTCAAGAAATGGTACCTGAAGATTTAGATTTTTAAATCTCTTTTTCCCAAATACATTTCCAGTACGTTTTGTATACACGAAATAAGAGGATTTGAAAGTGAGTCAGAAGATGAATCATTAAGGTCTTTCTTATGTGGCTTGTTTTACTTTTGTACATTTGATTATTTGTGGCTTTTTTTGTTTGTTTGTTTGTTTTTGTTTTTCAAGACAAAATTTCTCTGTGTAGCCCTGGCTGTCCTGGAACTCACTCTGTAGACCAGGCTGGCCTCGAACTAAGAAATCTGCCTGCCTCTGCCTCCCAAGTGCTGGAATTAAAGTCGTGTACCACCACTGCCCGGCTGCAGATTTGTTTTTAAGTTAGCAATTTCTATAATTTTTGTGGATGTATGCATGTGTGTATTGCATGTGAGCACACGTTTGTGAATACACATACACACACCACACAAACAAACATGTTTAGGATATTATCTAATTTCTCTTAGCTGAAATCCTTTATCTGAAAATGAGTATGATATAAGGTTCATTTTTCAAAGTTGCTTAAGATATTAAGAAAAGCTGTGTGCATCTTCTGCCCAGTTTTTTTATGCTGGGACAGACTGCTAGCCAGTCTGCTCCCTTGAAGAAACCATATCCTGAGCCATCCCAGAAGATTTGCTGCACTCAGAGGAGTTGGTAAGTACCCACCTAAAGTCTTCAGTTGCTACTGGGAGCTCAGTGGACTTGGGAGCCATCACCCCTTAAAACCCCTGCTCACTGAATACCTCCCCTCTTCCACTCTGTTCTTTCTGCTGGCAAAACTGCCAGTCAGTCTGCTCCTCTGAAGATACTGTATTCTGAGCCATCCCAGAAGATCTGCTGCATTCAGAGAAATTGGGCAACTGACACCACAGCCTGAAGGCATCCCAGGAGATCAATTGTAGCCAAGGCAACAGATCAGCAGCTTCTCTGCCCCTCTTAAGAGCCACCAGTTGGAAGGTCCTACAGGTAGTCTGCTACAGCCAGGGCTGTAGCCTTACCAGGAGACCTGAAGCAACTCAGGGACAAAATAGGCAGAGTCCAGACAAAGTCACCCAGACCAGCAAACACCAGGGATAATCAGATGGCAAGAGGCAAATGCAAGACCATAAGCAACAGAAGCCAGTATATATGGGAGTCATCAGAACACAGTTCTTCCACCACAGCAAGGCCTGAATACATCAACGCACCTGAATCAGGAAGCTTACCTAAAATCCTATCTCATAAAGATAATAGAGTCCTTTAAGGAGGATGTAAATAACTCACTGAAAGAAATACAGGAGAACACAGGTAAACAGGTAGAAGCTCTTAAAGAGGAAACAAATAAATCCCTTAAAGAAATACAGGAAAACAATCAAACTGGTGAAGGAATCAAATAAAGAGATCCAAGTCCTAAAAGTGGAAGTAGAAACAATAAAGAAAACACATATGGAGGCAAACCTGGAAATAGAAAACATAGGAAAGCGGTCAGGAATTACAGATGTAAGTATCACCAACAGAATACAAGAGATAGAAGAGAGAATCTCAGGTATAGAAGATACTGTAGAGGAGATTGACACAAGTGTCAAAGAAAATTCTAAACATAAAAAAATCTCCTAACCCAAAGCATCCAGGAAATTCAGGACACAATGAAAAGACCAAGTCTAAGAATAAGCAGAATAGATCAAAGGACCTCAAAATGTCTTCAACAAAATCATAGAAAAAAAAAAAAAAACTACCCCAACATAAAGAAAAAGATGTCCATAAAGGTAAAAGAAGCCTATAGAACACCAAATAAATGGGACCAGAAAAGAAAAACCTTTCGTCACAATAATCAAAACATTAAATGCAGAGAACAAAGAAAGAATATTAAAAGATTCAAGAGAAAAGGGCCAAGTAACATATAAAGGTAGACCTATCAGAATTATACGAGACTTCTCAACAGAGACTATAAAAGCCAGAAGAGCCTGGTCATGCAGACTCTAAGAGAACACAAATGCCAGCCTAGGCTACTATACCCAGCAAAATTCTCAATCAACATAGATGGAGAAAAAAAATATTTCAGGACAAACCCAAATTTAAATAGTATCTATCTATCAATCCAGCCCTATAGAGGATCCTAGAAGGAAAACTCCAAGACAAGGAAGGTACCTACACCAAAGAAAAGACAAGATATTAAGCGTCTCACAATAAAGCCAAAAGGAGAGAACCACATGCACATAAAACTACCTAAAAAAACAAACATATCAGGAAACAACAGTCATCTGTCTTTAATATCTCTAAATATTAATGGAATCAACCTGCCTATAAAAAGACATAAGCTAACAGACTAGATACACAAAGAAGACTCAGCATTTGCTGCATACAAGAAACACACTTCAATAACAAAGATAGACACTATCTCAGAGTAAAAGGGTGGAAAAAGGTCTTCCAAGCAAATGGTCCCAGGAAATAAAGCTAGGGTTGCCATTGTAATATCCAATAAAATAGACTTTCAACCAAAAGTTATCAAGTGTGATGATGAAGAATAAATACTTCATATTCATCAAAGGGAAAATCCACCAAGATGAACTCTCAGTTCTGAACATCTATGCCCCAAGTGCAAGGGCATCCACACTCATTAAAGAAACCTTACTAAAGCTCAAAACACATGTTGAAGACCACAAAATAATAGTGGGAGACTTCAACACCCCACTCTCACCAATGGGCAGGTCATTGAAACAGAAACTGAACAGAGATACAGTGAAACTAATAGAGCTCATGAATCAAATGAATTTAACAGATATCTATAGAACATTTCATCCTAAAACAAAAGAATACACCTTCTTCTCAGCACCTCATGGCACCATCTCTAAAATTGAGCTCATAATTGGTCACAAAACAACCCTCCACCAATATAAGAAGATTGAAATAATCCCACGCATCCTATCAGATCACCATGGGCTAAGGCTGGTCTTCCATAAAAGCAGAAACAAAAGAAAGCCCACATATGTGTGGAAATTGAAAAATTCTCTATTCAGTGATAACTTGGTCAGAGAAGAGATAAAGAAAGAAATTAAAGACTTCCAGGAAATGAAAATGTTGACACGTCATAACCAAACTTATGCGACACAATGAAAGCAGTGCTAAGAGGAAATTTTATAGCAGTAAGTGCCCTGGTAAAGAAACTGAAGAGATCTTACACTAGCAACTTAACAGCATTCCTGAGAGTTCTAGAATATAAAGAAGCAAAGGCACCCAAGAGGAGTAGACAAAGGGAAATAGTCAAACTCAGGGCTGAAATCAACCAAATAGAAACAAAGAGAACAATACAAAGAAGCAACAAAACCAAAAGCTGGTTCTTTGAGAGAATCAACAAGATTCTCAAGAAGTAAAGGTATCACTATTTGCAGGTGAAATGATAGCATACATAAGTGACCCCAAAAATTCTACCAGAGAACTTCTCCAGCTGATAAATAACTTCAGCAAATTGGCTGGATATAAAACTGACTCAAATAAATCAGTAGCATTCCTTTATATAAATGATAAACAGGCTGAGAAAGAAATTAGGGAAACAACTCCCTTCACAATAGCCACAAATAATATAAAATATCTTGGGGTAACTCTAACCAAACAAGTGAAAGACCTGTATGACAGTAAGTTCAAGTCTCTCAAGAAAAAAATCAAAGAAGAGCTCAGAAAATGGAGATATTTCCCATGCTCATGCATCAACAGAATTAACATATTAAAAATGGCCACTCTACCAAAGGCAATCTACAGATTCAATGCAATCCCCATCAAAATCCCAACATAATTCTTCAAAGACATGGAAAGAGCAGTTCTCAAATTCATCTGAAAAGGCAAAAAACTCAGAATAGTAAAAATAATCCTTAAAAATAAAAGAATGACTACGGGAATCACCATCCCTGACCTCAAGCTTTACTACAGAGCAATACTGATAAAAACTGCATGGTATTGGTACAAAGACAGACATGTTGATCAATGGAAGAGAAATGAAGATGCAGAAATAAAACCATTCACTTATGGATACTTGATCTTTGACAGAGAAGCCAAGAATATACAATGGAACAAAGAAAGCATCTTCAACATATGGTGCTGGTCTAACTGGCTGTCTGTATGTCGAAAAATGAAAATAGACCCATATTTGTCTCCTTACACAAAGCTCAGGTCCAAGTGGATCAAGTACCTCAACATAAAACCAGATACACTGAATCTAATAGAAGAGAAAGTGGGAAAGAGCCTTCAACTCACTGGCACAGAGGGAAATTTTCTAAACAAAACTCCAATGGCTCAGGCTGTAAGATCAAGAATTGATAAATGGTACCTCATGAAACTGGAAAACTTCTGTAAGGCAAAGAACATAGCCAATAAGACAAATTGGCAACGTACAGATTGAGAAAAAAATCTTCACTAACCCCACATCTGATAGAGGGCTAATATCCAAAATATATAAAGAACTTAAGAAGCTAACAACCAAAAAACCAAACAACCCAATAAAAAATGGGGTACAGAACTAAATCAAGAATTCAGAGCAGAGGAATGTCGAATGGCTGAAAAGCACCTAGAGAAATGTTCAAAGTCCTTAGTGATCAGAGAAATGCAAATCACAACAACCCTGAGATTTCACCTTACACCAATCAAAAGGGTTAAGATCAAAACCTCAGGTGATAACACATATTGTTGAGGATGTGGAGAAAGGAACACTCTAACATTGCTGGTGGGATTGTAAACTGGTTCAACCACTCTGGAAATCAATCTAGAGATTCCTCAGAAAATTGGAAACAGATCTACCTCAAGACCTAGCAATACCATTCTTGGGAATATATCCAAAAGATGCTGCACCATGCCATAGGGTCATGTGATCCACGATGTTCATTGTGACCTTGTTTGTGATAGCCAGAAGCTGGAAACAATCCAGATGCCTCAGGTCAGAAGAATAGATACAGAAAATGTGGTTCATTTACACAATGGAATACTACTCAGCTATTAAGAAGCAGGACATTCTGAGTTTTGCAGGCAAATGGATGGAACTAGAAAGTATCATCCTTAGTCAGGTAACTCACACTCAAAAAGACATGCATAGTATGTACTCACTAATAAGTGTCTATTAGCCAAAAAATGTACAGAATACAGAAGATACAGTCCACAGAACTGAAAAAGGTCAAGAAGCTGAAAGGCCCAAGTGACAATGCTTCATTCCCACTAGGGAGGGTGGAGAAAGCAAACACAAGGGGGTAGAGAGGGAGGAGTTTGGGAAGGAAAGTGGATGGGCCAGGGATGGGGCAAGTGGGGAACCTGATCTGGTATTGAGTGTGAGTGAAAAGGACTGAAGCCCCGAGGGCCAGCAGAAAGAATGGAAACATGCAACCTTGGGAGGTGGGAGGTAGGGGGAACCCTCCAGAGTACACAAGAGACCTGGGGTGGGGGTGGGGTGAGACACTCTCGGGACTCAAAGGGAGGAACCTTGGATGAAATGACAGACAGTGGAGAAGGGGAACCACGTGCAGCATCAAGTGAGGGAGGGGGTTCCCAACCTACAGACAAACTTCTGACCCATAATTGTTCCTGTCTGAAAGAACTGCAGGGATGGAAATGGAGAGAAGCCTGAGGAAAAGAAGGTTCAGTGACAGTCCCAAAGTGGGATCCAGCTCAAGGAGAGGTCTCAAGACATGACACTATTACTGAGGCTATGGAGCGCTCATAAAAAGGGACCTATCATGATTGCCCTCTGAAAGACCCAACAAGCAGCTGAAAGAGTCAGATGCAGATATTTGCACTCAACCAACAGACAGAAGCTGCTGACCTCTGTGGTTGAATTGGGGAAAGGCTGGAAGAAGCTAAGGAGGAGGGCAACCCTGTAGCAGGACCAGCAGTCTCAATTAACCTGGACCCCCAATATCTTCTAAGCACTGGACTACCAACCAGGCAGCATATACCAGCTTATATGAGGCCCCTAACACATATTTAGCAGAGGAATGTCAGGTCTGGGTTTAGTCAGAGAAGATACACCTAACCCTCACGAGACTGAGCACCCTAGGGTGTTTAGAGGTCTGGTAGGGATGGGGGAGGGTGGTAGGGATATCCTCATGGAGACAGGGGTTGAGAAGAAGGTATGGAATTTGGAATGGTCAGAAGGTGGACCAGGAGGGGAATGGGGTCTGGAATGAAAAGAAAGAATGAAAGAAAGAAAGAAAGAAAGAAAGAAAGAAAGAAAGAAAGAAAGAAAAGGAAAAAATGTATTATTTGCTATTTTAAAGCTTAACTATAAGTAGAAATGTTGCAGTAAATATTTAAAAGGTGGCTGCTGGCTAATCTGACTGTCTAGGCTGCGGTAGCTCTGGCTAGATCAGACGCCATGTTCAGTGGCTGGAGGCCACGTGGGCGCCACAGCTAGAAATGGCCTGCCAGGAACACCAGCCCTGCCATCCACGAGATGCCATTCCTCTGTTGAGGGACATCTGGGTTCTTTCCAGCTTCTGGCTATTATAACTAAGGCTGCTATGAACATAGTGGAGCATATGTCCTTGTTATATGGTGGAGCATCTTTTGGGTATATGCCCAGGAGTGGTATAGCTGGATCCTCAGGTAATGCTATGTCCAATTGTCTGAGGAACCTCCAGTCCGATTTTCAGAGTGGTTGTACCAGCTTGCATTCCCACCAATGGAGGAATGTTCCTCTTTCTCTGCATCCTCAACAACATCTACTATCACCTGAGCTTTTGATCTTAGCCATTCTGACTGCTTTGAGGTGGTATCTCAGGGTTGTTTTTATTTGCATTTCCCTGATGACTAAGGATGTTGAGCATTTCTTAAGGTGATTCTCAGCCATTCGAGTTTCCTCCATTGAGAATTCTTTGTTTAGCTCTGTATCCCATTTTTAAATAGGGTTATTTGGTTGCCTGGAGTATAATTTCTTGAGTTCTTTGTATATCTTGGATATTAGCCCTCTATCAGATGTAGGATTGGTAAAGATCTTCTCTCAATCTGTTGGTTGCCACTTTGTCTTATTGACAGTGTCCTTTGCCTTACAGAAGCTTTGCAATTTTATGAGGTCCTGCTTGTCAATTCTTGATCTTAGAGCATAAGCCATTGGTGTTCTGTTCAGGAACTTTTCCCCTGTGCCTAGGTATATCGAGGGTTTTCCCCACCTTCTCTTCTATTAGTTTCAGTGTATCTGGTTTTATGTGAAGGTCTTTTATCCACTTGGACTTGAGCTTTGTACAAGGAGATAAGAATGGATTGATTTGCATCCTTCTACATGCTGACCTCCAATTGAACCAGCATTTAATGACATTTTTTTCTTTAGGGTTTATAGGACTATTTAGATGGTTTATCTGTTCCTGTTTTAATTTTGATACTTGGTATCTGTCTAGAAAATTGTCCATTTCATCCAGATTTTCCAATTTTGTTGAGTATAGGCCGTTGTAGTAGGATCTGATGAGTTTTTAAAAATTTCCTTAGTTTCTGTTGTTATGTCTCCCTTTTCAGTTCTGATTTTCTTAATTTGAGTACTGTCTCTGTGCCCTTTGGTTAGTCTGACTAAGAGTTTGTCTATCTTGTTGATTTTCTCAAAGAACCAGCTCCTGGTTTTGTTGATATTTTGTATAGTTCTTTCTGTTTCAACTTGGTTGATTTCAGCCCTGAGTTTGATTATTTCTTCTCGTCTACTCCTCTTGGGTATATTAGCTTCTTTTTGTTCTAATGCTTTCAGGTGTGCTGTCAAGTTGTTATGCTCTTTCCAGTTTCTTTCTGTGGGCACTTAGAGTTATGAGTTTTCCTCTTAGTACTGCTTTCATGGAGTCCCATAAGTTTTGATATGATGTGTCCTCATTTTCATTAAATTCTAAGAAGTCTTTAATTTCTTTCTTTATTTCTTATTTGACCAAATCATCATTGAGTAGAGCATTGTTCAGTTTCCACGTTTATGTGGGCTGTGGGGAAGAAATCTCTCAGGCAGGGGGAGGGAGTCCGGCGGTGGGTCTCGGAGGCGGGCTTCCCATCTTGCCCGGAAGGTCCCACATCCATGCAGCTGTCGGCGGGCGGGCCGGCAGCTGTATTGGCAAGGCTCTAGGGTTCCAAAAGCTGGGAATCTGGCGGAGAGACCATGCGACATGGAGTCCGGTTTTCCAGAGCTTTTATTGTTCATGGCATGGTAAATGGACGTGGGTGGTACACGCTTCCCCCGCCAAAGGCCAGGGGAGTCTCATTTTATAGGGAAGGAAAAAGGGGAGGGAATAACTTAATTAGCTATGCCCCTGGCCTTTTGATAATTCATTAATATTTAAATCTCTGGAGGTAGAGACTTGTTAATCACGCCCTCTACCTGTGTCCTACGTGACTAAAGGTGGCAGGTTAAATGAAGTTACCTCGTCCAAGGCCCAATAGTGGCCTTTCCATTGTTTTTGTCCATATCAAAGACGAGTCTTAGTTCATGGTGGTCTGATAGGGTACAAGGGATTATTTCAATCTTTTTGTATCTGTTGAGGCCTGTTTTGTGACCAATTATATGGTCTATTTTGGAGAAGGTACCATGAGGTGCTGAGAAAAAGGTATATTCTTTTGTTTTAGGGTGAAATGTTCTATAGATGTCAGTTAAGTCCAATTGGTTCATAACTTCTGTTAGTTTCATTGTGTCTCGGTTTAGTTTTTGTTTCCATGATCTGTCTATTGCTGAGAGTGGGGTGTTGAAATCTCCCACTATTATTGTGTGAGGTGCAGTGTATGCTTTAAGCTTCAGTAAAGTTTCTTTTATGTATATGGGTGCCCTTGCATTTGGGGCATAGATGTTGAGAATTGCAAGTTCCTCTTGGTACATTTTTCCTTTGATGAATATGAAGTGTCCTTCTTTATCTTTTTTTTGATTATTTTTGATTGAAAATCAATTTTATTTGATATTAGAATCGCTACTCCAGCTTGTTTCTTGGGTCCATTTGCTTGGAAGATTGTTTTCCATCCTTTTACTCTGAGGTAGTTGTCTGTCTTTTTCACAGAGGTGTGTTTCCTGTATGCAGCAAAATTCTGGGTCGTGTTTATGTATCCAGTCTGATAGTCTATGTTTTTTTATCGGAGAATTGAGTCCATTGATATTAAGAGATATTAAGGAAAAATGAATGTTGCTTCCTGTTATTTTTGTTATTGGTGGTGGAGTTATGTTTGTGTAGCTATCTTCTTTTAGGGTTGTTGGAAGATTACTTTCTTGCTTTTTCTAGGTTGTAGTTTCCCTCCTTGTGTTGGAGTTTTCCACCAATTATCCTTTGAAGTACTGGATTTGTGGTAAGATATTGTGTAAATTTGCTTTTGCCATGAATATTTTGGTTTCTCCATCAATATTGATTGAGAGTTTTGTTGGGTATAGTAGTCTGGGCTGACATTTGTGTTCTCTTAGGGTCTGTATGGTATCAGTCCAGGATCTTCTGGCTTTTATAGTCTCTGGTGAGAAGTCTGGTGTAATTCTTATAGTTCTGCCTTTATGTGTTACTTTACCTTTTTCCCTTACTGCTTTTAGTATTTTTTTTCTTTGTTTAGTACATTTGATGTTTTGATTATTATGTAGTGGGAGGTATTTCTTTTCTGGTTTAAACTATTTGGAGTTCTGTAGGCTTCTTGTATATTTATGGACATCTCTTTCTGTAGGTTAAGAAAGTTTTTTTCTTTAATTTTGTTGAAGATATTTACTGGTCCTTTAAGTTGGGAGTCTTCCCCTCATCTATACGTATTATCCTTAGGTTTGGCCTTCTCATTGTATCTTGGATTTCCTGGATGTTTTTGGTTAGTAGCTTTTTGTATTTTGCATTTTCTTTGACAGTTGTGCCAATGTTTTTCATGGTATCTTCTGCTCATGAGATTCTCTCTTCTATCTCTTGTATTCTGTTGGTGATACTTGTGTCTATGACTCCTGATCTTTTTCCTAGATTTTCTATCTCCAGGGTATTCTCCCTTTGTGATTTTTTTTATTGTTTCTACTTCCATTTTTAGATCTTGGATGGTTTTGTTTAATTCCTTCACCTGTTTGGTTGTGTTTTCCTGCAATTCTTTAAAGGATTTTTTGTTTCCTCTCTAATGGCTTCTACCTGTCTACCTGTGTTCTCCTTAAATTCTTTTAGAGTGTTATTCATGTCCTTCTTAAAGTCCTCTATCATTGTCATGAGAAGTGATGTTAATTCTGAATCCTGCTTTTCCAGAGTGATGGGGTGTTCCGGGCTTGCTATGATGGGGGAACTGGGTTCTGATGATGCCATGTAACTTTGGATTCTGTTGCTTATATTCTTTGCTTGCCTTTCGCCATCTGGTTAACTCTAGTGCTACCTATACTTGCCCCCGCCCGCGGGTATTCGATGAGACCTTAGGGAAGGGGGCGAAGGAATAAAAGGACAAGAGACACAAAGAATGAGAGCAAGTCTGGGTTCTGATCAAGCTCTGAAACTTTAATTTTGGGGGCAGGTTATAAAGACACAGCAAACTGGGAAGTTTGGGCGAGGGTCATTGCTTAGGGCTATCCTACTATGGAATCCTTACTGTCTAAGACCTTCCCACTGTCATAATCTTATCACCCTAGACCATCCCACTGTCATAATCTGCTCCAAGGAAATGCCAGACGTTCTTTAGGTTCCTGGGACCTGAGACCTGTGAATGTCCTTTCTTAACCTTGTACTGACTAGACTTTCTAAAACAGCAGGTAATTTCCTGGGTTTGGCTCCCGGCATATACTCACTGTCTCTGACTGAAGCCTGCCTTTCCAGTTATCTTGCTTGTGTCTGATCTCCTCAGGGTCCAGATGTCTCTGTGATCTTTTAATCCTGAGCTCCAGCTGCTCTGAGTACAGTGGTACCTCTAGGATGTCTTAGGATATGGTGTCTCCAAGGTAGCAGACCAGCTAGGTGTCCACTGTTCTGGGTGCAGTGTCTCCTCTAGGATGTCTCAAGATAAAGTGTCCACTGCTCTGAGTGCAGTGGCTCCTCTAGGATGTCTTGGGACATGTTGTTTGTTGCTCTGAGTTCAGTTGTTCCTCTAGCACTCTGGTTCAGTGGTACCTCTGCCGCTCTGGGTTCAGTGGACCCACTAGGATGTCTCGGGATCTGGTGTCCACACAGGAGCAGACCAGGCAGGGGTCTGCTCCAGGCCTTAGATCCAGGAGAGGGGTGGGAAGGGAGTGGTATTCTGCCACTCTGGGTTCAGTGGGCCCTCTAGGATGTCTCAGGATCCGGTGTCCACCCAGGAGCAGCCCAGGCGGGGTTCTGCACCAGGCCTCATATCTGGGAGAGGGGCGGAAGGGAGGTGGTATTCCGCAGGGGAGGGGTTTGTGTGTCTTCTGGAATCTGAGTGCTCCCCCACCCAGCTATGGGCATATGGCAATGTGTGAGTGTTCTTACCTACATCTCTGGGTTCAGTGGACCCTCTAGGATGTCTTGGGATGGATCCAGTGTCCACACAGGAGCAGCCCAGGCGGGGGTCTGTGCCAGGCCTCAGATCCGGGATAGGAGCTTAAGGGTGTCACTGATTCTTCAATATAACTTTAGTTTCTGTTAAGAATGGTGAATGTTTTGCAATTCAAGGAAACATTCATATTGCATTGACTCTGAGACATCATTGAAAATCAAAATATAAATAATATAGCTATAAAATAGAGTGAAAAGGTAAAGATCATATTTATTGTACAGAAAAATTCTCCCTCCAAGATTATTTTTCTATCTTTTATAGACATGCAACTTTGTGAAAGACAATTTGACAAGTTAGAAGTGTTTTGACTGACATCAACTTATTTTTCTCTGCTCAGATTTGGAGACAAAATGAACAATACATATCACATAATACTTCAAATTCCCTTGTCTTTATACACAGTGGGAAGGTTGTATTACAGTGCAGGCACATTTTCCAGTGTCCCCAAACCATGCATTATAGATTGCTAGAAAAAGGTCACTCACTGCGGTACAATCTTCATATTTATTCACAAGGACCAAAGTTTTGAGTGAAGGAAAGCTCAAAGTCATGTACTTTGAGAAGATGTTTCTGTTATTCTATAGTAAAGTTTATTAGATCACCATGAAGCTTGAGTCTTTCAGTGTTCATGCTCCCTTGTTCTCCTGGATAATATGCATCAAGGACTTCAAACCAGAGGGTCTCAAATCTCAGCTCAAGGCCAGCTGTCATCGCTGGACACTAGATGGAGATGAGATTCTAAGGCCTCACTCTACCTCCTGAGTCTGGTTCTCTGAGCATAACTCCTGGGAATCATTTTTTATCTAACCAATGAAGAAGGCATTCTGATATTAAACTGAAGTATGAGAGTTACTGCCTTGGACATGATTGTAGAACAGTAGTTATAAACCAATGCAGCAAGTAAATACCTGGGACTAGAGAGCTAGATAAATGTTTAAGAACACACGCTGCTCTTGCAAAGGACCTGGGTGCAATTCCCAGGATGCACAACTGGCAGCTTACACCCATCTGTTACTTTAAAAGAAAATTTTATGGGTCCCATGAAAACCATATATAAAAGGGCCTTATAGATTCTTTCTCCCTAGCCTGAGTAGCTAAAGTCTCCCCTCTGGTTTGCCAACCAGAGGCCAGTTAATCCGTAAACAAAGAATGCAGAGTTACAGGACAATGGGCTACTGAGTCATCCCAGGAATGAAGATAAGAGATAAACATCCGCCTGCAGGAACTGCTCCCCGCCCCCATGGACCAGTTTGGCCAGATGTTCAAAAATTGGAAAACAACCAATCATGTGCACCCGCACGAAAGTTTCTCCTTTTCCCCACCCCGAGCTTATATTAACCCTAAACCCCGGAGCCACGAGGTCGATGCCCCTGTCTCCTACATTGAGACACGTGTCAGCCTGGAACGTTCCGCCATTAAACTACCTCATGTTCTTGCAGCAAGTTGGTCTTTCATGTGTCCTTTGGGTGCGCGCCATCCTGTGACTCGAATGGGGTCCCCTTTGGGGGCTTCCCGAGCCTTACAACTTCAGTTCCAGGATGCCCTCTTCCGGACTCGGCAGACTCTGCATATGTATACTTAGGTATGCACACATATACATAAAATAAATTTTAAAAATATATGTATTTTAAAAAGAATTGGACATCTTCTATACTGGCCACAAGAGAGAAATAGCTTCTTTGGTGTTACAGAAATTCTCTCTTTTATTAACCTTTCAAAAGTAATATTGAAAGATTATTTCTAAGCATTTCCATTTTGCTAGGTCAACCTTGTTAATTTCACAACTAGCAGAAACTCATCCACAGTCAAACTGTGTAATGCTAATGACTACATTTGTTTTCCTGTCCATCTAACATATGAATTCTTTTACCTCTCCTAAATTATGTAGAAAGTTTTTTCTTGTGTTTTTGCTTGCTTCTTTTAATTTTAACCAATGACTCCCAGTTGCATCATGGCAGAGAAATCTCTTTCTGTGTTTACAAGGAAGATGTTCCTCTAGGCGTCTTTAGAGATTCAGCCTATGTAGTATGGCTTTACCTGCAGAAATAGTCTCTCAAGTTCACTTTCTTTTTCATTCTTACTTATCATGGTCATTTGCTTTGTCATCTACTGTCAGGCCTAACACGAGGTCTAATTTCCATTCCACCTTCACCCTTCAGTCACTTACACAGGTGGAGGGTGCGAACAGGCCCTAGAGAGATTTATATACTAATGAGGTACCTGAAGGCCCCAGCCCCTCCCCACTCCTCCCCTCCCTTTTTAACTCAGGTCTGTGCCCTTCTCCCAGGCCTGAGCAGGCCTGCAAAATCATTTACCACAATAGACCAAGCAACAGTAGGACCTAGGAGATGCATTGCATTACCAGCCTTGGCGCCTTGGAGCCTTGGAGCCTTGGAGCCTGCTACCTGAGCTAAGAAGAATGGACTGCCTGCTGAGCTAGCCTTGACACCTTCCAGACTGCTATCTCCTTGCCCAGCCCCTGGGCTGAACCGAGAAGAGACTCTGGGGGGTGGGGCTTCCCCTTTATATGTGAAAGCAAATTATTAAACTTCAAGCCTTGATCAGAGAACTTTGTCTTGGCTTCATCTCTTCCTGCCTGTTTCCCTATTCTCAGCCTCTCTTACAGGTGAACCCGGTTCAGCACTGTTGCTGCTGGTGGCAACACAGGTTCACCCTGGGTTTTAGGGGGTATGCATCCAGATCCATCTACCATCTCCCATGTCAATAAACCAGTTTTGAAAACCCAAGGACTTCCTTCTGTGTTGGAGCCACGCCACCATGAGGAACCGTGAGGAGCTGGTGGGGAGAGGCTTTTAGTTAATGAGCAGCCAAGCCCAACTTCCAGCTGGAGGAACCCAGAGCATTCTCAACATGGTGGGAGGAACCCTGGGATCCCCAGTCATATTTTTTTCCCACAATCTACATTAATTTCTTTTAATTTTTCTTATTAAAAGTCATCATTTTACTTCCTTAATTATTCTTCAGTTGCAAATATAACACAGAATAATTAATGTCTATAAATTAAAATTAACTTATAATTAGCATAAAAGTCAATTGCTAGTGCATGTGATGTATTTCTCTCATTTCTAATATTTTAACATTCTAAACACACTGCACAGTCATATTTTTATTACTTATAAAAGATAATTTTATGTGGTCTTCATGCCTACAATGTCTCTTTAAGAGTAAGTGACTTAGTTCTCAAAACTTCGAGAACTTGCTGACTTCTGTAGATATCTTTAGAGTAAGTTCAAAAATCACAAGAAAGTCTTCCTCTCTTTTTATTAAGTTTATAGCCAAAATGATGACCTTCCGAGTTTCATAATCTTGAGTCAGACAAGCTAGATTCTTTTTAAGGATCAGATTGACAATTAACAGACCAACCCTGCCTCTGTTATATTAACAGATTAAGCTTTTCTCTGATTTAATTATTTGTACTCATGTAACGAATAATTTGAAATGTTATAATTTATATTTATATAGAAAATATATAGAATTCAGATTTCATTAGGAAATAAACAAATTGAAGTGTCTAATAGTAAGATTTGAGAGTCAACCAGCTAGACTATATCTTTTTCTTGTATATATAATAAGATTCTCTGTGCCTCCATTTTATCTATAAAATACAGATGGTATAGCTATTACTTAGTTCATCAGCTTGTGATAATGAAATAACAGAGAACATGTCCAGAGTCTGCTAATGTCACCCACAAACTGGTAATATTCAATAAATGCCAGACATTTTATACATTTTTCTGTGTTAGCAAAATAATGGTGTAACTTTAATTTTTTTAAACCTATTTTTAATGGTGGTTCTAAAATGCTTTAACCTCCCTTGTGCACCACCACCCACCAGAGGTAGTGGAAAGGAAAGGGATACGTGAAAGTGGATCTGTTTAGAAAGGTTCTTTGGGAGCAACTCCTGTCTGTGTTGTCTGGAAATCAGCAGTTCAGTTCATAGGTTAGGAGAGGCAGCTAGATCACAGACACTTCATGGATATACAGTTCAATTTGCTAGAGTCGGGATGGCAAACACGAATCAGAAGTGGTGACAAAACCTAGCAGAGACATCCAGTCCTCACCTTCAGCTTCAGTCTGCAGGAGGGAACAAGAGGAACTCCAGTAGAAGATCTTGACTCTACCTGTCTCAGGGAAGCAGAGATCAGCAAAGACTTCAGACCAGCAAGCACTGCACAGCTAGCTCTATAAGCAAGCCTAGCTCAGGTTCTATCACTGTCCATCGAGTCCTATTTATACCCTCGAGTCCTGCACGTGTCTTGTCTCAGTACCCATGTCTGTCTCAGCTGACATCACTCTCAGTCTGAGTCCAAGTCTGCCTTAGTCTTTCACCTGTGTCTACTTTGGCTCAAAGTTTCTTCATGTGTTTGCCCAAGCAAAACACCATCCAACCGACTTTCCAAGAAACCCTCAAGTCTCCACTTCATAATGAATTTATCTTTTCATACTCTCAAGAATGAAAATGTGTGTACATGCACTTGCATGCATGCATGATTGTGTGTGTATATATGTGTGTGTGCTGTATGCATACAGGCATGCATGTGTGTGCTGTATGTGCATGCATTCATGCATGTGTGTGAGTTGTGTGTGCATGCATGCTTGCACATATGTGTGTGTGTGTGTGTAGAAGTATACACAAGTGTGAACAGAAGTGCAAGAAGCTAAAGCAGTGACAGTATGACAATGACCAAGTCTCTGGAGTCAGTGAAAAGAGGTGAGCAGCAACTATGAGAAGGACATTGGGCACATGAGTTTGTATTATTGAGCTGTAGCTTTTTTCCCTAGAGATAACAGTGAAGAACTTGAGCTGTATGGAAATTGGTTTTAATGATATTTTCATTCTTTAGAACCAGTGACCATTTTCATTAACTAGACTACAGTTTTATTCCAGTTTTTACTGAATATTTTATTTATTTACTTTTAAAATGTTATTCCCCTTTCCTAGTTTCCCCTCCTCAAGCCCTCCCCCCATCCTTTCTTCCTTCCCCCTGCCTCTATGAGGGTGATTCCCCACCTGCTCACTCACTCCTGCATCAGTGCCCTAGTGTTCCCCTATCCTGGGTCATCAAGCCACCACAAGACCAAGGAGTTCCCCTCCCAGTGATACCAGATAAGGCAATCCTCTGCTACATATCCAGCTGGAGCCATGGGTCCCCCCCAACCCCTGTGTATTCTTTGCTTGGTGGTTTAGTCCCTGGGAGCTTTGGGGGGCGGGGGGTGTCTGGTTGGTTGATATTGTTGTTCTTCCTACGAGGTTCTTGAGCTCCTACAGTCTTTGCCCTCACTTCTCCATTAGGGTTCCTGCACTTAGTTCAATGTTTGGCTGTGTACATCCACATCTGTATTGGTCTGGCTCTGGCAGAGCCTCTCAGGGGACAGCTATACTGGTCTCCTGTCAGTAAGCACTTCTTGGCATCAGCAATAGTGTCTGGGTTTGGTGTCTGCAGATGAAATGGATCCCTAGGTGGGGCAGTCTCTGGATGGCCTTTCCTTCGGTTTCTGTTTCACTCTTTGTCCCTGCATTTCCTTTTGAAAAGAGAAATTCTGGATTAATATTTTTGAGGTTGGTGGGTGGTCCCATCCCTTAACTGGGGGCTGTGCCTATCCACTGGATATAGTCTCTACAGTTCTATCTCCACTGAGGACCAAGCTATACATTCCTGGGCATATACCCAAAAGATGCTCTAACACAAAACAAGGACACATGCTCCACTATGTTCATAGCAGCCTTATTTATAATAGCCAGAAGCTGGAAAGAACCCAGCTGTCTCTCAACAGAGGAATGGATACAGACAATGTGGTACATTTACACTATGGAGTACTACTCAGCTATTAAAAACAATTATTGCATGAAATTCACAGGCAAATGGATGGAACTTGAAAATACCCTGAGTGAGGTAACCTAGTCACAAGAGAACACACATGGTATGTACTCACTGATATGTGGATATTAGCCAAAAAGATGCTCGGAATACCCATTATACAACTCACAGACCATATAAAACCAAAGAAAAAAGAAGATCACACCAAAGTGTAGATGCAACAGTCCTACTCAGAAGGGGGAAGAGAATAACATCTGGGAAGTAGAGGGAGAAAGGGATCTGGGAGGGAGAGAGAAGGGGGAGGAAAAGGGGGGCAGTTTAGATATGGGAGGAGATGGGGGAGAAGTACAGAGGGTTAGGAATTTGAAAGTAGATGTGTAGCAGTGAGAGTGGGAGAACTGGGGGTAGCCACTAGAAAGTTCCAAATGCCAGGGACCCAAGAGATTCCCAGGACTCAACAGGGTGGACATTAGAGTTATGTTATTTTAATGAAGGACAATACAACATCAGTTTTTCATTGTTAAAGACAGTTATATGGCTATGCCAAATTTCTATCTGTTTTACTTACATTGTGAAAATTTTCCTCCTGAAACTAGAAATTTAAAGTAAATTCTATGTATCTGCAGCTTAATAAAAGGTATGGTGTATGTATATTACCTAAAAATCAAAGGTCAACAACTGGGCATTATTTATAATTGCTCTCTAAATCTCAAAATGAGTACAGTGTTTTCAAAACCATTTTTATCTGGTCTGATACATTTTTCTACAAGGATTTTTCTAGTGTAAATGGTATAAAATTCCAAACCAGTTATTCAGTTTTCCCTTGTGAGTCATACATGGGAAATAGAAACAGAATAAATAGGATATTTGAAACATTAGGCCTTATTTGTTTTTTTTTTCTAACTTTCTGAACTCATTTGATTGTATAGGTACATGTGTGATCAGTTGATATAGCGGTGGCTGCTTGGACACTGTTAAATCATCATATCTTATTGTTTCAAAAAATCAGACAAATGGGAAGTTGATAAGAAATCTATAACACTACAGTAGACAATAATTGAACCATTGCTTTATTCCAGTTTCATGAAATTGAAAGGAACCACAATGTAAACAATTTACCCAGAGGTCAGGAATCTATATCATCAATATAAAATTGCATTTCTATAATACCTTAATAGTTCTAAGAGATGATCTGTTTTTCAATCAAATCAGTTCATGTGTTTTAAGATCCTTAAAAATTAACAGGATGCATAAGTGAAGTCAGATTTCCTATTTGCTAGCAGTAGCAGACAATAACCACAAAGATGTCAGGTCCTAAGCACATGGGTGTCTGGTAATTGTCATATAAAGTAATGAAAATGAAAGAGAACAAAGGAGACAGAGGGACATGGAGTTTGCAGTATGGCTGAGGTTTTGTGTTTGAGGCTATAATGCATACTATATACCTTAATTCTAAAATAACCACTGAAATAGGTATTCCATTTGAAATAACGGTAACTAGGTACACCAAATTAGTATGATTATTCTAAGGTCATACAACTAATAAATGGAACCACACAGAGTGTCCTCTTTTGTGTCTTTTTTCTCAATCATAATTTCTCCTCAAAACCTCATAGGAAACAAAAGTGGTTCTATTTTATAAAAAATACTGCCAAGATTCTAACTTAAACCTGTTACATTTCCAACTTTGCACTAGTTTTCTTTTATTACAGTGACAGGAAGCTAATGGAAGGCAGATTTTATCCCCTGTAAGAAAAATATAATAGAGAAAAGGTGTCATACCATAATCATGCAAAGAAGTGCAACTTCTCCAGGAGATATAAGAAAACTGGACCAAAAGAAGAGTCTGAAAAAGTCACATTTCAGCAAGAATATTGATAAGAGAAACTCATATCTGATAATAGGAATGAAAGTTGATAAGTAGTTTTGAAAGCACTTTGGTATTATATAATTAATTGGAATGTTTTCTTAATCTACAAGCTGTTGTATTGGTATGGGATATACATGTATGTACCTTAGACCAATGCTTGCATATGACTATCAATATACACAAAAGAGTGCCAGAGATTACTGTGGGCTGATGAGATGGCTCAGTGAGTAAAGACACTGGCCACCCAGTCTAATGACATGATTTCAAGACCCCGGAACTTTTTCTCTGACTTCCATTTGAATATATGATGACACACATATATTCAATTGTATGTAATGAATAAACAAACATAAGACTTTGTAAAAATATTATGTATTATTTATAACCATTCCAAACTAAAATTTACCCTCAACTACTGTGACCCAGATCTGAATTTACTAAAATATCTATGAAATGAAACCCCATAGAGAATATGATTATCACATGATTGTCACAAAATTGTTGACTTAGTGAGATCCAAGTTAATTGCACATTTTATTCTTATGTCTATTATTACCAGAAAAGCATAGTGTATTGCTGAGAGAAGTGTCAATATATGGTAAGCTGAAAACAAAAAGCTATAAAATCAATTGTCATAAACTTGGGAACCCATAGGAGTAGAAAAAGAAAGGGGACAAAGAACTAGTGACTAGAGGAAATTTAGAAACATCCTCATCCTAGGTATTCCTAAATTCATATGCTTTAACTAGCTGTTGGCATGAGTTTGTATACACATAGACACACACAATCTCACACACACACATGTACATAAACATGTATATAAACCACACACATGTACATAAACATGCATATAAACCACACAGAACCATATGTATGCACACACATGAATGTGCACACATATACATGCACATACATACATACACACATGCACATAAGCACATGTATGCCTGTACATATGCACACATTTACAGACATCCACATACAAAAGATAGAAGAAAAAAATTGTATGTGCAGAAGATACCATGGAAAACATTGACACAACTGTCAAAGAAAATGCAAAATGCAAAAAGCTCCTAACACAAATAATATAATCTTAGCCTTCTAGATCAGGTCAAGCTAACACTGGACATGTCAATAAATATAAATAATACCAAGTAGTTTATCAAATTTGAATGTAAACTATGGAGTGCTAACATTATAGTTTTCATCCAATTAAATATAAAAGAATTTAAATAAGATATATCAACGACGAAACATAGAATCTACCATAGCATTTTTCTAGAAAAATAAAATGAAACAGGATTTTAAAAGTATTTTAGGAGCTAAAAGAATAGCTCAGTGGATAAATCACTTGCTATGTAAACTTGGTGATTGGATTTTGGGTCTCCAGAACCTGCTGTTGGGATGAGGAGGCAGTTTCCTCTAATTCAGCACTCTAGACACATACAAGATGGGTCTCTGGGGCCAGCTAGAGTAGTGAGTTTCTGGCCATCCTGGGTTACAGAGTGAGATTCTTTCAAAAACAAACAAACAAACAAACAAACAAACAAACACCAAAAACCAAGAAATAAACAAACAATAACATGTAGGGAAACATCACATTGTATATATAATTTTATCAATTAGTATATATACATTAAAAAATAAAACTTTAAAAATATGGCATATTGGTCCAATGAGAAGGTTGCCAGGCAAATGCTCTTCTAGCCAAGCTTGACTTCTCCAGTTGATTCCCAGGACCCACAAGATGGATGGAAAGAACCAACTCTCCAAGTTGTCCTTTGACCCCAATCCACTACTGCACATACTAAAATACATTAAGTCTGCAGAAAGAAAGTTATTGTTTTTATGACACAAATAAATGTATATAAAAATTAGGAGCATTCTTCTTAAAATATTAGATTGGTAGGCATATCCTATTACCCTCTCCATCAATTATCTACTAAAGGACATTCATAAAATATAGAAGTCTTTTAGATTTGTGGTTTTCAAGACTACTTCCAGCATTTGAAAACTACTAAGCATAAAGACACAAACTGGGTCTTATCGACTCTATTCTATGTTCTTTGGGAAACCACTAAGAATGAAATGCAAGGACAAAAAATGGATTAGAAGCTGAAGGAAAGGGCATCTAGAGACCACCCCACTGAATGATCCATTCCATCCACAGACACAAAACCCCAACATTATTGCTGATGTGTTTGCAGACAGGAGTCTAGTATGACTATCTTCTGAGAGGCTCTGCCAGCACTTCATTAAGACAGATGAAGATACAGCCCACCACTGGACTGAGCCTGGGAACCCCAATGGAAGAGTTAAGGGGAGGGCTGAAGGAAATGAAATGGATTGGAACTCCAAAGGAAAAACAATAGTATTAACTAATTGAATCCCTCAGAGCTCCCAGGGACTAAACCACTAACCAAAGTGTATACATGGGCCAGTCTATGGCTCCCCCTACATATGTGGCAAAGGACTGTCTCATCTGGCATTGGTGAGAGAGGAGGCACTTGGTCCTGTGGAGGCTTGATGCCCCAGAAAAGGAGGATGCTAAAGGAGTGAGGCAGGAGTGGTAGGTGGGTGGAGGAGCAGCTTCTTAGAGGTAAAGGTGAGGAGTATGAAGTTGAGGGTTCATGGAGGGGAGACTGGAAAGGGGGATAACATTTGAAATGTAAAGAAATAAAATGATTAATAAAATTTTAAAAAGAAATTTTAACTAGAGAAGCCCAGTACAGAATAATTCAACTAAACTTACATTTAAAAAACTCATTCAACACCCCAGGTTGATCAGTCCAGCAGCACAGAAAGTCTACCTGGGTCAGCCTGCAGAGGTGAGTTGCATGTGGTCCCCTGAGCCCTATTGTCTAGCTCTGGGCTCACTTTTCAGACTGGAAGACACTTATGGGATACCAAGAGCATCATTTTTCCTGTAAAAACTGGCAGGGGCCTCAAGATTAGCCAACTTGGTACCCTGCTCTACCAATCCTTTTCCAGTCAGGTTTACTTGAGTCACAGCACACAGAGGTGAGTTGCTTGCCATCCCCTGAGGTCCGTTGTCTACTGCTGGGCTTACTCTTTGGTCTTAATCCTTGTGGGACCCCAAGAGCCCCCTACTACTCCATGGAGGACTGAGGAAACCCCAAGAACTACCAGCTTGTAACATTGTCTCACCAATCCCTTGCCAGTGATGTCTGCCTAAAGCACAGCTGGCAGAGTCAGGAACCCTGATTTCTTTTATCTGGCCTATGGCTTCCCCAACCTTCCCAAGAAGTTCTGTTTTCACCAGGATCATCCAGGCAAAACCATGAAAAAAACAGATGCCTAAAGGACAGTGTAAGAACACAATCAACAAGATCTAGGATAATATGGCATACTAAGAGCCCAGGTATCCTGTTATAACAAACTCTGGATAACCTAATGGAATTGAAACACATGCTGAGAATCTTAAATCTAATCTTATAAAGATGATAGAGGCCTTTAAAGAGGTGAAGGATATATATGAATAAAACTGTCCAGCCCCCAAGAAAAGAAATACAAGCAATAAAGAAAACAAACTGAGGCAACACTGGAATAGGAACTATAAACACAACTATCACCAACAGAATACATGACATGGAAGGCAGAATCTTAGGGGTAGAAAATATGATAGAGGAAGTCAACATATTGGTCAAAGAAAATATGCAAAGTCTAAAAAGTTCATGACACAAAACATTTGGGAAATTCGGGACACTTTCATAGATCAAACCTAAGAATAATAGGAATAGAAGAATGTTGCTGTAATGTTTTAAAATGGCAGCTCCCAATCTGGCTTGTTCTTAATCAGCAGCCATCTTCCTGACTAGGCAAGGTCTGAGGCCATGAGTGGCTTAGGCCACCAGCTCAGGCAGGCCAGAACACTGGCCCTGGCACCCACAAGACGCAAGCATGAGAGATGGCTCTGCCAATCTTCCATGTTGTCTCTACAATGCTGGACTCAGCCCAGACCATCCCGCCATCCATGCTGTACTTGGCAGAAATGAGACTCTAATGCTTAGATTATCCAAAGGCTTTATAAGTTTGATAATGCTCAATTAACAAGATGTTCACATAATTAGAGGTGTGTCCTAATATCTAACTTTGATATAAGTTGTTAACCAGGACTGCTCTTGATACATTTGTGGTCATCCATGTCTCCTACATCTCTGCCCCCTTAGCCCCTCCTCTTTCTTCTCCTCCTCCTCTTCTTACTCATCTCCCTTTCCTTACTCCTCCCACCTTAGCTCCTCCCAACTTGTGGGGAAATTTTCCTGCTACAGAAGGAGAAGATTCTCAGCTCATAGGTTCAGAAAACATTTTCAACAAAACCATAAAGGAAAATTTTCCTAACCCAAAGAAAGAGATGCCTATGAAAGTACAAGAAGTATACAGAACAACAATCAGATTGGACCAGAAAAGAAAATCATTCAACGACATAATAATCAAAACACTAAATATATAGAACAAAGAAAGAATTTCAAAAGCTGTAAGGGAAAAAGTCCAAGTAACATATAAAGGCAGACCTATCAAAATTACACCTGATTTCTTATCTGAGACTCTAAAAGCTAGAAGGGCCTGGGCAGAGGTCTTACAGATCCTAAGAGACCACAGATGCCATTCCAGACTACTATACCCAGCAAAACTTTCACTTACTGTAGATGGAGATAACAAGACATTTCATGACAAAACCAAATTCAAACCCTATTTGTCCACTAACCCAACCCTACAGAAGGTACTAAAAGTAAAGGAAACATTCCAAACCAATGAGGCTAATTCAACTTAAGAAAACACAAGGAATAAATATTTTCACATCAAAATCAATAGAAGAGAAACACACACCCACACCACCACCACCACCAAATTAAGAATAAAAGAAAGTAATAATCATTGGCCATTAATATCTGTCAATGTCAATGGATTCAATTCCCCAGTAAAAGGACAGAGGCAAACTGAATGTATGTGTAGACAGAATACATCATTCTGTATCCAAGAAACACATCTCAAAAACAAAGATAGTAATTATCTGATTAATCTAATTATAAAGGTCCAGAAAAAGATTTTTCAAGCAAATGGACCCAAGAAACAAGCTGGAGTAGCCATTCTAATACCTAATAAAAAGACTTTCAACCAAAAGCAATCAAAAGAGACAGGTAATGAAACTTTATACTCATTAAAGAAAAAATTCACCAATAAGACATCTCAATTCTGAGCATCTATGCCCCAAGTGCAAGGGTTCCCACACTCATAGAAAAAATCACTACAGGTTAAATCACACATTGAACTCCACACATTAATAGTGCTAGACTCCAACACTCCACTCTTACCAATGGACAGATTAATGAGACAGAAACTAAACAGAGAAATAATTAAACTAACAGAGATTATGATTCAAGTAGAGCTAACATATATCTATAGCACATTTCAGCCAGATACAAAAGAATATACCTTCTTAGCACCTCATAGAACATTCTTCAAAATTAACCATATAATCAGTCATAAAGAAAGCTTCAACAGGTACAAGGAGGCTAACGTAACCCCATGCATCATATCAGACCACCATGGATTAAAGCTGGGTTTCAACAACAACAGGAACAACAGAAAACCTACATACTCATGGAAACTAAACAACTTTCTACTCTCAAATAAACATCTCTCTCCCTTGATCATTGGGCCAGGGAAGAAATAAAGAAAGAAATTAAAGACCTTCTAGAATTCAATGAAAATGAGGATACAACATACCCAAATTTATGGGACAATATGAAAGTAATGCTAGAGGAAAGTTCATAGAACTAAGAGCCCTTATAAAGAAAGTGAAGAGTTCTTATACTAAGGAATTAAAAGTTCATTATATCTGAAGGCTCTAGAAGCAAACACACACCCAGGAGGAGTAGATGGCAGGAAACAATCAAACTCAGGGCTGAAATCAATCAATTAACAACAAAGAGAACAATACAAAGAATCAACAAAACCAAGAGCTAGTTCTTTGAGAAAATCAACATAATAGACAAATCTGTAGCCAAACTAATTAAAAGGCACAGAGGTAGTATCCAAATCAGCAAAATCGGAAATCAAAAGGGAGACATAACAATGGACATTGAATAAATTCAAAGAATCATTAGGTCTTACTTCAAAAGTATGTACTCCACAAAATTTGAAAAACTTAATGAAACGAATGATTTTCTGGACAGATACAAATTACCAAAGCTAACTCAAGATCAGGGAAACTATCTGAACAGTCTTATAACTCCTAAAGAAATAGAAGCAGTCATAAAAGTCTCCCAACCAAAAAAAAAAAAAAAAAAAAAAAAAAAAAAAAAAAAAAAAAAAAAAAAAAAAAAAATCCCCTGGCCCAGATGATTTTAAAGCTAGGCTTTCAAAGAAGAGCTAATGCCAATACTTCTTATACTATTCCACATAACAGAAACAAGAAGAACATTGCTAAATTCATCTATGAGGTCACAGCTCCCCTGATAACTTAAATGACACAACGACTCAACAAAGAAAGAGAACTTTATTGATTTCTTTTATAAAAATTAATGCAAAAATACACAATAAACCACTCACAAACTGAATAGAGGAACACATCAAAAACATCATTCACCATGATCAAGTAGGCTTCATCCCAGGGATGCAGGCAGGGATGGTTCAATATATGAAAATCTGTGGGGCTGTGTCTTGCGTGTGGGCATGAGTCTGGTTGGGATGAGTTGTGGGTCCCACATGTCTGCTGCCAACATCAGACTAAATGGAGAGAAACTTAAAGCAATCCTACTAAAATCAAGGACATCACAAGGCTGCTCATTCTATTTCTTCAATATAGTGCTTGAAGTTCTAGTTAGAGCAACAAGACAACTGACGTAGATCAAGGGGATAGAAATTGAAAAATGAAGAACTCAAAGTATTGTTATTCACAAATGATATAATAATAATAATATGTAAGTAACCCCCAAAATTCTACCAGAGAATTCCTACAGCTGATAAACACCCTCAGCAAAGTGACTGGATATCAAATTAACTCAAAGAAATCAGTAGCCTTTCTCTACACAAGTGATCAATGGTCTGAGAAAGAAGTTAAAGAGACAATACCCTTCACAATAGCCACAAATAATGTAAAATACCTTTGCGTGACTTTAACCAAGCAAGTGAAAGACCTGTATGACAGAATTTCAAGACTCTAAAGAAAGAAACTGAGGAAGATGGAAAGATCTCCCATGCTCACAGATCAGTAAGATTAATGTAATGAAAATGGTTATCTTATCAAAAGCAATTACAGATTCAATGCAATCCCTATCAACATTCTATCATAATTCTTTACATATCTTGAAAGAACATGGAAAGACCAAAAAAACCAGGGTAGATAAGTGATTCTGCCAAATATAAGAACTTCTGGAGGTATCACCATTTATGATTTCAAGCAATAGCAGTAGCAATTAAAACTGCACAATATTGGTATAGAAACAAAATGGTTATCAATGGAATCAAATAGAACACTCAGAAATAAACTCATACATCTATGGACACTTGATTTTTGACAAACCAAAAACATACAATGGAAAAAAGAAAGCATGTTCAATAAATTATCCTGGTTTAACTAGATGTCAGCATGTAGAAGAACTCAAATATATCCTTATTTATCACCCTGCACAAATTCAAGTCCAAATAAATCAAAGACCTTAACATAAAACCAGATAGGCTAAGTCTAATGGAATAGAAATTTGAGAACTGCCTTAAACTGGTTAGTACAGGAGACAACTTTCTGAATAGTACACCAATGGCTTAGGTACTTAGGTCACAATTTAATAAATGAGGGCTTATGAAACTGAAAAGCTTCTGTAAGTCAAATGACACTATAGTTAGGACAAAATAACAACCTACAGATTGGGATCTTCACTAACCCTACATCTGACAGAGGGCTAATAAACAAAATATATAAAGAACTCAAGAAGTTAGACACCAACAATCCAAATAACCGCATTTAAAATATGCAGTAAAGAGCTAAACAGAATTCTCAACAGAAATCTCTAATGGCAGAGAAGCACCTAAAAAAATGTTCAGTATCCTTATTCATCAAGGAAATGCACATCAAACCTACTCTGAGATTCCACCTTACACAGAGCAGAATGGCTAGGATCAACAACTCAAAGGAAAGCACAGGCTGGTGAGGAACACTCCTCCATTGCTGGTAGGAGTGTAAATTTGTATAACCACTCTGGAAATTTATTTGTCAGGTTTTTTTTTTTTTAAAAAAAAAATGGAAATAGTCCTACCTCAAGATCCAGCTATACCACTCCTCAGCATATGTCCAAAAGATACCTCATTCTACCACAGAGACAGTTGCTCATGTATGTTCATAGCAGCTTTATTTGTAAAAGCCAGAAACTGGAAACAACATAAATATTCCTCAAATGATGATGGATAAAGAAAATATACACAATGGAGTACTACTTAGCCATTAAAAACAAGAACATCATGAATTTTTCAGACAAATGGATGGACTAGAAAATATCATCCTGAGTGAGGTAACACAGACCCCAAAGTACATGCATGACATGTACTCACTGATAGGTGGATATTAGTCATAATGTACATTATAACCATGGTATAATCAACTGAAGCCAAATAACAAGGAGGACCCCAGGGAGAATGGTTGAATCTTCCTCAGAAGGGGATACAAAATATATATCAGAGGCTGTTGGAAGGAGAGAAATAGGTAGAAGATGGGATGCGGAGGGGAACGGGGGGATCATATGTAGGGAGAGCAGGTGAAAGAGAGGGAAGATTAGCAGTGGGGTGGTTAATCTCTAGAATGTGCCAGAGACCTGGGTTGGGGGTAGAGCCCAGAGGGTCTATGGGAGTGATTCTAGTGAAACTCCTGGCAGTGGGGGATATGAATCCTGAATTGTACCAACCACTTCCTGCAGCTAAGCAGGACTCCCAATGGAAGAATAAGGACATTAACCCACCCACAAAACCTTCAACCCAAAATGTGCCCTGCCTACAAGCTGTGCAGGGACAAAGATAGAGAACAGAGGCTGAAGGAATGATCAACCAATGACTGTCCCAAATTGAGATCTATTCCATGGGCAGGAATCAATCCTTGTCACTATTAATCATACTCTGTTATGCTTGCAGACAGGAAACTAGCGTAACTGTTCTCTGAGAGGTTCCACTCAGCAGCCAATGGAAAGAGATGCAGAGACTCGCCCCTAAACATTAGATGGAGCTGGGAGAGTCTTCCTGAAGAATTGGGAGAAGGACTGAGAGACCTGAAGAGGACAGGAACTCTATAGGAAGATCAACAGAGTCAACTAAGCTGGACCCTTGAGGAAGCCCAGGTAGTGACTTACCAACCAAAGACTAAGCATGAGCTAGACCTTTGTCCCCTGCACATATGCAGCAGATGAGAAGCTTGGTCTTCATGTAGGTACCCCTAACAACTGGAGCTAGAGCTATCCCTGAGCCTGTTGCCTATCTGTCTGTGGAACCGGCACCCCTAAATATATAGCCTTGTCTGGCCTCAGTGGAAGAGGATGCACCTAGTCCCTCAGTGACTTGATATGTATATGTTGCAGGGGAGGGGGATTGTCAGTTGGGAGGTGACACCCAGAGGGGACTTCCCCTTCTTACACCCCCTTCTGATATTGGGATGTAAAGTGAATAAATATATACATTAAAGATAAAGAAAACTACCAAGTCAACAGAAACTATTTTCCAAGGCAATAATTATCTGGTTGTTTTTGTTTTAAACTCCCCAAGTGTTTATAGTGTACTGAAACAACCAAGACAAGTCCAGCTATATTTCACCACATTGTAACTTCATATTTGATGATTACTTATACTATATAAAGTATCCACAAGACAGTTTATGGTTAGCACAGTGGGTGAAAGCAAATAAAAGATAAGTCAATATCAGAAAAGAGCTCTAAAATGCTCCTTTCTTTGTGAAACAGTAACAGACTGATATGGTCTTATATTTACCTCAGTGGATTTTTTGAATGAATCAAAACTCAAATCTTTAGAAACCAAATTCTCAAGAACTAGGCTTGGGCAGTGAAATCAATTGAGTGTATAGATTCAGACACTAAAGACTGTAAATATAACTCCGAAACAAATTTGTCTGACAGCATTAACTTTTAGTTAATGTAACCAGGAAGAAAATAAAATTAAAAGCGATAAAAACTCCCAGGCACAAAAGAAAATGCTGCTGTTTGAAGGTGACATGTTTGTCCGCATACAGCAGCCGATATAATCTGTTAAGAGTGTATTAGAACTTATTAAAAAATGTAGCTCTTGCATAAGAATAGAGATCAATAGCAAAACATCAGCAACCTTTGTTTCCTCTTGCAGTCTTATATTTTACTATATACTGTGGAACACTGTCTACAGTTGGAGCAAATACTTATGCTGGCAGGGAACTCTGAACCTTTGGCAATGCCTTCTAATACTTTTACTTAAAAAAAAAAATGTCATCTCATGTAAACCCGTGAGTCATCAAATATTTTCTTACACTGGAACTGGTTATGAAATTCTTCAGTTACAACCTTAGAAACAAATAAAGTTGTGAAGGGGAGGGAGGGAGGGAGGGAGGGAGGGAGGGAGGGAGGGAGGGAACAAATAACACCAGGGCTGTTTGACAGTGTCTTAGAAAATGATGTCATTTTGTATTCACCTAAATTATAAAAAGTACACATATAGGTATTAAATATTTTTGTTGTTTTGGAAAATTTTAATAAATCCATCTTTCATAAAAATATAAAACATGAAACTTTTGTATATTCTCAGAAAATGAAGTAAAATGGATATTATATTAAGAATTTCATTTTTATTGGTTATTTTACTTATTTACATTTCAAATGTTGCTCTAATTCCCTGTTTCTCCTCTGCAACTCTCCACTCCATCCCCCCTTCCCTCTGCCTTTTTGATGGTGCACCCCATTCACCCACCCTCCTGCCTCACTGCCCTAGCATCCCCCTACACTGGAGCATCGAGTCTCCATAGGACCAAGGGCCACCCCTCCCACTGAAGCCAGATAAGGCCATCCTCTGCTACATATGCAGCTGGAGCCATGGGTTCCTCCATGTGTACTTTTTGGTTGGTGGTTTAGTCTCTGGGTGCTCTGGAGGGTCTGGTTAGTTGATATTATTTTTCTTCCTATGGGGTTGCAATCCCCTTCTGCTCTTTTAGTCCTTCCCCCACCTCTTCCATTGGGATCCCTGTGCTCAGCCTGACAGTTTGCTGTAAGCATCCACTCTTTTATTGGTCAGGCTCTGGCAGAGCCTCTCAGGGTAGAGCTATACCAGGATCCTGTCAGCAAGTGCTTCTTAGCATTAGCAATAGTGTCTGGGTTTGGTGTCTGCAGATGGGATGGATCCCCAGGTGGAGCAGTCGCTGGATGACCTTTCCTTCAGTCTCTGCTCCACTCTTTGTCCCTGCTTTTCCTTTAGACAGGAACAATTCTCAGTTAATATTTTTAATTTTTATATATTTTAAAAATTATTTTACTTTTTTACAGTCCAGACTTCATCTCTGCTCCGTTCTGCCCCACCAACCCCATCCCATCGCTCCCCATCCCATACCTTCTCCCCATACCATGTCTCCGAGAGGATATCCCAACTGCCTCACCACCTCACCCCTACCTCACCAAGCCTTCCCACTTCTTGGGGCCTCAAGTCCCTTGAGGGTTAAGTGCATATTCTCTCACTGAGGCCAGACCAGGCAGTCCTGTGCTGTATATGTGTCTAGGGCCTCATATCAGCTGGTATATGCTGTCTGGTTATTGGCTCAGTGTCTGAGAGATCTCAGGGGTCCCAGTTAGTTGAGACTGCTGGTCTTCCCATGAGGCCACCCTCCTCCTCAGCTTCTTCCAGCTTTTCCCCAATTCAACCACAGAGGTCCCTGGCTCTAATCCATTGGTTGGGTGCTAGTATCTGCCTCTAATTTTTTTCAGCTACTTGTTGGACCTCTCAGAGGGCAGCCATGTTAGGCTCCTGTCTGCAAGCACACCAAAGTATCAGTAACAGTGTCAGGGCCCCAGGCCTCCCCTGAGCCCATTTTAGGCCTACCACTGGACCACCTTTCTCTCATGCTTTTCTCCATTTTTGTCCCTGCAATTCCTTCAGACAGGAACAATTCTGGGTAAGAGCTCTTGACTGTGGAATGGCAACCCCATTCCTCCATTTGATGTCCTGTTCTTCCACTCGAGGTGAACTCTACAAGATCCCCCTCCCCACTGCAAAACATTTCATCTAAAGTTCCTTTTGAGTCCTGAGAGTCTCTTACTTCCCAGGTGTCTGGTACAGTCTAGAGGGTCCCCCTATCTCCTACCTTCTGAGGTTGCCTGCATCCATTCCTTTTTGCTGGCCCTTAGGGCTTTAGTCCTGTTTCCTGCCCCCAATACCTGTTCATATACCCCCTTTCCTTCCCTGTCCCCTCTCCCACCTTGTTCCCTCCCTCCTTCTGCCCACCATGACTGCTTTCCTTTTCCTCTCAAGTGGGATTGAGGCATCCTCACTTGGGTCCTTTGGCTTGTTAGCCTTGTTGAGTCCTGTGGGTTATGTCCTGGGTATCCTATACTTTTTGGCTAATATCCACTTATTAGTGAGTACATACCATGCATGACCTTTTGGGTCTGAGTTACCTCACTCAGGATGATATTTTCTAATTTCATCTATTTGCCTACAAAACTCATGATGCCATTGTTCTTAATAGCTGAGTAATATTCCTCTGTGTAAATGAATCATATTTTGTGTATCCAGTCTTCCCTTGTGTGACATCTGGGTTGTTTCCAGCTTCTGACTATCACAAATAAGGCCATTATGAACATAGTGGAACACATGCCCCTGTGGCATAGTGGGAAATCATTTGGGTTTATGGCCAAGAGTGGTATAGCTGGAAATAGATCTTCAAGTAGATCTATTTCCAATTTTCTGAGGAACCTCCAGATTGATTAGCATAGTAAAAATGGCCACCCTACCAAAAGCAATCTACAGATTCAATGCAATCCTTATCAGAATCCCAACATAATTCTTCAAAGATATGAAAAGAACAATTCTTAAATTCATCTGGAAAAATAAAAACCCAAAATAGCAAAAATAATTCTTAACAGTAAAAGAATGGCTTGGGGGAATCACCATCCCTGACCTCAAGCTATACTACAGAGTAATAATGATAAAAACAGCATACTATTGGCACAAAAACAGACAGATTGCTCAATGGAGTAGAATTGAAGACCCAGAAATAAACCCATACACTTACAGACACTTGTACTTTGACAAAGAAGCCAAAAATATACAAGGAAGAAAACAAAGCATCTTCAATAAATGGTGCTGGTCTAATTGGTAGTCTGTATGTAAAAAAAATGAAAATTGATCCATGTTTTTCACCTATCACAAAGCTCAAATCCTAATGGATCAATGACATAGAACCAATCAATGACTGACCCGACCTGCAGGCCCTAGGTTATTCGTGGGGGACGAGGAGGATTGCAACCTGGAAGAATGGGCGAGAGAGAGAATGGACTCAAGGAAGCAGATGCTTGTCAAGAGTCATATATTTGGGCACCAAGTGCTTATTTATAATACATTTTTCAAAGGGAGGGGTAAGAGGGATCCAGGTGATGGGAAAGTACAGAATCTTCTTGGCCTGTGCCCTGAAACAATGGCGGTCCAACTGCCTACTTCAAAATATACGGTACACTGCTTTACATCTAAAAATCTATTTGTAACTATCAAGCAGAACCTTGTGGTTGCTAGGGAGATGAAGCTGCAGGAGACATTGTGCAGGTGGGGAGAAGTAGGGGGTGAGGGTAAGAGGCAAGGGTCCTGGCTTCTGACAAATGACATATCATCAACATAGAACCAGATATACTAAAAAGAGCCTCGAACTCATTGGCACAGGAGGAAATTTCCTAAACAGAACTCCAATGGCTCAGGCTCTAAGATCAAGAATTGATTAATGGGATCTCATGAAACTGGAAAGCTTTTGTAAGGCAAAGGATATAATCAATAGGACAAACCAGCAACCTACAGATTGAAAAAAATCTTCAGTAACTCCACATCCAATAAAGGGCTAATATCCGAAACATAAAGAACTCAAGAAGCTAACTACCAAAACCAAAAAGCGCAATTAAAAAAAAATGGAGTATAGAACTAAACAGAGAATTCACAACAGAAGAATCTCAAATGGCTGAGAAGCACTTAAAGAAATGTTCAAAGTCCTTAGTGGTCAAGGAAATGCAAATTGAAACTACCCTGAGATTCCACTTTATACCAATCAGAATGACTAAGATTCAAAACCTCCATTAAGAGCACATGCTGGCAAAGATGTGGAAAAAGAGCAACACTCCTGCATTTGTTGTAGGATTGCAAACTGGTACACCCATTCTAGAAATTAATCTGGAGGCTCCTCAAAATACTGGGTTAAAAGTTTTAAGATTTGTGTGTAGCCCCCATCCCTCAACCAGGGTTCATGCCTATCTACTGGATATGGTCTCTACAGAGTTTTATCTCTTCTTTGTTGGATATTTCAGCTAATATCAGCCCCATTTGAGTCTTGGGAACCTCTTGCTTCTTGGCATTTTCTAGTGGGACTTTCTAGTGGTTACCCACTGTTCCCCATTCTCCATTGCTACACACCTCCTTTCAATTTACTAACCCACTGTACTCTTCCTTCTCCATCTCTTCCCACACTTCATCTTCCCCCTTTTCCCTCCACCTACTTTCTCTCTCTCCTAAGTCCCTCTGTCCCTTTACCTCCCATAGTATTTTGGTCCCCCTTCTAAGTAGGACTAAAGCATCCACATTTTGGTCTTTCTTCTTCTTGAGCTTCATATGGTCTATGAGTTGTATTATGGATATTTTGACCTTCAGCGCTAATATCCACTTATCAGTGAGTACATACCATGTGTGTTCTTTTGTGACTGGGTTACCTCAGGATGATATTTTCTAGTTCCGTCTATTTGACTGCAAAATTGTTGAAGTTATCTTTTTTTAATAGCTGAGTAGTACTCCATTGTGTAAATGTACCACAATTTTCTGTATCCATTTCTTCATTGAAGGACATGTGGGTTCTTTCCAGCTTCTGTTTATTATAATTAAGTCTTCTATGAACACAGTAGAACATGTGTCCTTGTTATGTGTTGGAGCATCATTTAAGTATATGCCCAGGAGTGCTGTAGCTGGGTCTTCAAGTAAAACAATCTTCAATTTTATGAGGAACCCTTAAAGAAGAAACATATAAATCCCTTAAAGAAATACAGGAAAACACAGTCAAACAGGTGAAGGAATTAAGCAAACCATCCAGTATCTAAAAATGGAAATAAAAACAATAAAGAAATCACAAAGAGAGACAACCGTGGGGACAGAAAACCTAGGAAAGAGATCAGCAGTCATAGACGCAAATATTACCAACAGAATACAAGAGATAGAAGAGGTATAGAGGATACCGTAGAAATTATTGATATAACAGTCAAAGAAAATGCAAAATTCAAAAAGGCTCCTAACACAAACATTCATGAAATCCAGGACACAATGTAAAGACCAAACCTAAGAATAATAAGTATAGAAGAGAGCGAAGATTTAGAACTCAAAGGGACAGTAACATTCACAACAAAATTATAGAAGAAAACTTCCCTAATCTAAAGAAAGAGATGCTCATAAACATACAAGAAGCCTACACAACTCCAAATAGATTGGACCAGAAAATAAGTTCCCCTTGTCACATAACAATCAAACCACCAAATGCACAGAACAAAGAAAGAATATTGTCTTAGTCAGGGTTTCTATTCCTGCACAAACATCATGACCAAGAAGCAAGTAGGGGAGGAAAGGGTTTATTTAGCTTACTTTTCCACATTGCTGTTCATCACCAAAGGAAGCCATGACTGGAACTCAAGCAGGTCAGGAAGCAGAAGCTGATGTAGTAGGCCATGGAGGGATGTTACTTACTGGCTTGTGTCCCCTGGCTTGTTCAGCTTGCTCTCTTATAGAACCCAGGACTATCAGCTGAGAGATGGCACCACCCACAATGTGCTAGGCCCTCCCCACTTGATCACTAATTGAGAAAATGCCTTACTGCTGGATCTCATGAATGCATTTCTTCGAGGGGGGCTACTTTCTCCTGTGATAACTTGAGCTTGTGCCAAGTTGACACACGAAACCAGCCAGTACAAATATTAAAAGCTGTAAGGGTAAAAGGTCAGGTAATATACAAAGGCAAATCTATCAGAATTACACAAGACTTCTCAACAGTGACTCCAAAAGCCAGAAGATCTTGGGCAGATGTCATACAGACTACAAGAGAACAAAAATTCCAGCCCAGGCTACTATACCCAGAAAAGTTCTCTTTTGTCATAGGGAGAAACCAAGATATTTTATGACAAAATCAAATTTAAACAATATCTTCTCACTAAATCAGCTCTACAGAGTATAATAGAAGGAAAACTTTAACACAAGAAGGGAAACTATACCCAAGAACAAGCAAGAAATTAATCTTATTACAACAAACCCAAAATAAGGAAACTGCATAAATATAATTCACATCTAGCAACAAAAAATAACAGGAAGCAACAATCTTTGGTCATTTAATATCTCTTAACACAAACAGACTCAATTTCTCAATAAAAAGACATAGACTAACAGACTGGATGCATTAACAAGACCTAGCCTTTTGCTGCAATCAAGAAACACACCTCAAGACCAAACCTAAGAATAATGAGTATAAAAAAGAGTGAAGATTTTCAACTTGAAGGGACAATAACATTTACAACAAAATCATAGAAGAAAACTTCCCTAATCTAAAGAGATTCCCATAAATATACAAGAAGCCTATAGAACTCCAAATAGATTGGACCAGGAAAGAAGTTCCTCTTGTCACATAACAATCAAATAAAAAAATACAATGACAGACACTACCTCAGAGTAAAAGGCTGGAAAAAAATTTCCCAAGCAAATGATCCCAAGAAACAAGCTGGAGTAGCCATTCTAATATTGAATAAAATTGACTTTCAAACAAAAGTTATCAAAAAAGATGAGGAAGGATGCTTCATACTCATCAAAGGAAAAATATAATAAGATGAACTCTCATTTCTGAACATCTATGCTCCAAATGCAAGGTCATTCACATTTGTAAAAGAAACACTGCTAAAGCTCAAAGCACACATTTTTTTCTTCACACAATAATAGTGGGAGACTTATACATCCCATTCTAACCAATAAACAGATCATGGAAACAGTAACTAAACAGAGTCACAGTGAAACTAACAGAAATTATAAACCAAATGGAATTAACAGACATCTACAAAACATTTCACCCTAAAACAAAAGAATATACCTTCTCAGCACTTCATGGTACCTTCTCCAAAATTGATTATATAATTTGACACAAAACAAGCCTCAACAAACACAAGAAGATTGAATTAATCCCATGCACCCTATCAGATGTGTTTAATATTAAATGAAGTAATATAGCTTGGGCTAATAATGCTCCCCACAAAATTCATATACTATATAACAAAAACGCCAGTACCAGGCATGAGAAGCATCCATTTGAACTTGTTGACCGCAGTGTACAAAACCATACAGACTAATGCTTTTGCCCATAGCTGCTGCTTAGTTGAAGTTGAGTTCCTATATGAAGACACTGCATACATTGGACACAGGACTCACATGATTTGATCTGGATGTGACCCAAAAGCCTCTTTCCTACAGTCAAGATTTCAAAATACTAGAATATACTATGTATGCGTGCATAAATAAGATCTGAAAACTAATAATGTGAACAGAGATGCAAATGCAGTAAAGAAACACAAACTCACAGCGTCCAGACACTCAGAGATGCAAATGCAGTAAAGAAACACAAACTCACAGCGTCCAGACACTAGACAAAGCACTGAAGGCAATGAATGACTAGAGAGAGAGAGGGGGGGAGGGGGAGGGGGAGGGGAGGGGGGAGAGGGAGAGGGAGAGGGAGAGGGAGAGGGAGAGGGAGAGGGAGAGGGAGAGGGAGAGGGAGAGGGAGAGGGAGAGGGAGAGGGAGAGGGAGAGGGAGAGGGAGAGGGAGAGGGAGAGGGAGAGGAACATGAATGTCTTTCAGGGATGAAACCTCTAATTGGTTATCCAATACAAAGTGTTCTGGGTTGAAATAAAATACACATGAAGCCATGCTAAATGGACTCTACACGTTATTTTTGTACAATTAAGCATATGTATATAATAATAATTAAAATAGGCAAATAGATTGAGAGGGAGTAGGGGGTATTGAAATGTTTGGAGAGAGGAAAGGCAAAGTGAGAGGTAATGTTTGTGGTGTCTCATCCCTGCACAAAGAGCTACAGGCAAGTAATGACTGCTCGAAGAAGTATAATTAGGCCCTTCCAAGAATGAGCCCTCTATTGATTTCAACAAAGGGTGATCAACCAGGAAACCATATACATACAAACAATAAAAATAAACTTAACATGTTATATTTATATATTTGTGAACATACACACATATATGTAAAAATGTAAAAAGTTTATCAATTTGAGAGGTTGGGCATGAGAAAGATTGGAGGGAGGGTATGGGGGATGGAGGGAGTAAAGGGGGAAGAAGTGATGTAATTCAGTTTTAATGAAAGCATTAAATAAAGACTAAATCACCCATGGTAAAATATGTAATAAGAAAAAGAAAAAAAAGAATAATAAGACATTAACAAAACATTGCATAACTATTTTCTCCTGGCATATTTTCATCCAGTACTGCAGAAACATTAAAAGTAACATCATGATATTTTGATAATTATCACATTTTGATAATAGCAAGTAATGCTATCATCTTACTTATAAACTTATCTTTGTAGTTCAAAAGATTTTGCCAGAAATTCTATCTGGATGTGAATTTTCATCCTTGTTTAAAAATCTGAAAATCAGGGAACTGGAGGGATGGTTCAATAACTGACAGCTTAGGATGCTCTTTGAGAGAACCTGCATTTGAATCATCACACCCAAACTGTCCACTTCCATGAAGTCTGAAACATTCTTTGTCCTCTTTGTACTTGTTACACACACATGTAATACACAGGTACATGAAGATAGAAAACTATTGCAGTCATTTGAAAAGGTATGGTCCTTCCAGTCTGCACCTGAGCACTGAGCTTCAGCTCTGCACCCAACCCACAAAACCCAGAGAAGGTGGGGCTTTCAGGAGCTCTAACCTTGGCAGCAACACCCACTCCAGTTTTGACACAACCAAAGTAATAGGAAAGACAGGCTCCAGTCAGCGACAGTGAGCACAGGTAGCACTAAAGATAACCATATGGCAAAAGGCAAGCACAAGAACATAAGCATCAGCAACCTAGGGTACTTGGCATCATCAGAACCTAGTTCTCCCACACTAGAAATTCCTGAATACCCCATCACACCAGGAAAACAAAATTCAGATTTAAAATCACTTCTAAGGATGATGATAGAAGATTTTAAGAAGGACATAATAACACTCTCAAAGGAATTGAGGTGAACACAGGTAAACAGGTAGAAACCTTTAAAGAGGAAACACAAAAATCCCTTAAAGAATTACAAGAAAACACAACCAAACAGGTGAAGGAATTGAACAAAGCCATCCAGGACATAAAAATGGAAATAGAAACAATAAAGAAATCACAAAGGGAGACTACCCTAGAGATAGAAAACCTAGGAAAGAGATCAGGAGTCATAGAGGCAAGCATCACCAACAGAATACAAGAGATAGAAAAGAGAATCTCTGGTGCAGAAGATACCATAGAAAATATTGACACAACTGTCAAAGAAAATGCAAAGAGCAAAAAGTTCCTAACCCAAAACATCCAGAAAATCCAAGAGAAGATTCGGTATTAGAATGGCTACTCCAGCTTGTTTCTTAGGACCATTTGCTTGAAAAATTGTTTTCCAGCCTTTTACTCTAAGGTAGTATCTGTCTTTGCCACTGAGGTGCATTTCCTGTATGCAGCAAAATGCTGGGTCCTGTTTACATATCCAGTCTATTAGTCTATGTCTTTTTTTATTGGGGAATTGAGTCCATTGATGTTAAGAGATATTAAAGAATGGAGATTGTTGCTTCCTGTTATTTTTGTTCCATATTGAGAAGACCAAACCTTAGGATAATAGGTATATAGAGAGTGAAGATTCCTAAATTAGAGGGCCAATAAATATCTTCAACAAAATTATAGAAGAAAACTTCCCTAACCTAAAGAACAAGATGCCCATAAACATACAAGAAGCCCATAGAACTCTAAATAGACTAGACCAGAAAAAGAAATACCTCCCATCATATTATAATCACAACACCAAATGCGCAAAACAAGAAAGAATATTAAAAGCAGTAAGGGAAAAAGGTCAAGTAACATATAAAGGCAGACCTATCAGAATTACACGAGAATTCTCACCAGATACTATAAAAGCCAGAAGATCCTGGACAGATGTCATATAGACCCTAAGAGAACACAAATGCTATTCCGAGCAAAACTCTCAATTTCCATAGATGGGGAAACCAAGATATTCCACGACAAAACCAAACTTACATAATATCTTTCCACAAACCCAGCACTACAGAGGATAATAGAGGGAAAACTCTAATACAAGGAGGAAAATTATACCCTAGAAAGAGCAAGGAAGTAATCTTCTTCCAACAAATCCAAAAGAAGATAGTCACACAAAGATAATTCCACCACTAATAACAAAAATAACAGGAAGCAACTCTATTCAATGATAACTTGGTCAGGGAAGACATAAAGAAAGAAATTAAAGACTTCTCAGAATTTAATGAAAATGAAGACACATCATACCAAAACTTATGGGATACAATGAAAGCAGTGCTAAGGGGAAAACTCATAGCTCTAAGTGCCGACAAAAGCAACTGGAGAGAACATACACTAGCAGTTTGACAACACACCTGAAAGCTCTAGAACAAAAAGAAGCAACTACACCAAAGAGGAGTAGATGGCAGGAAATAGTCAAACTCAGGGCCAAAATCAACCAAGTAGAAACAAGAACTATATAAAGAATCAACAAAACCAGTAGCTGGTTCTTTGAGAAAATAAACAAGATATATAAAATCTTAGCCAAACTAATCAGAGGGTAGACAGACAATATCCAAATTAATAAAGTCAGAACTGATAGGGTGACATAACAACAGAAACTGAGGAAATTCAAAAATCATCAGATCCTACTACAAAAGCCCATACTTAACAAAATTGGAAAATCTGGATGAAATGGACAATTTTCTAGACAAATTCCAGTTACCAAAGTTAAATCAGGAGCAGATAAACCATCTAAACAGTCCCATAACCATGAAAGAAATAGAAGCAGTCATTAAAAGTCTTCCCACCAAAAATAGCCCAGAACAGGGTGATTTTAGTACAGAGTTCTATCAAACCTTCAAAGACGACCTAATAGCAATTGTCTATAAACTGTTTCTCAAAATATAAACAGAAGAAACACTACCCAATTCATTCTATGAAGCCACAATTATACTCATACCTAAACCACACAAAGACCCAACAAAGAAAGAGAAGTTTAGACCAATCTCTCTTATGAATATTGTTGCAAAAATACTCAATAAAATTCTCACAAACCAAATCCAAGAACACATCAAAACAATCATCCATCATAATCAAGTAGGCTTTATCCCAGGAATGCAGGGATGGTTCAATATATGGAAATCCATCAATGTAATCCACTATATAAACAAACTCAAAGAAAAAAAACCCACATGACCATATCACTAGATGCTTTGAAAGCATTTGACAAAATTTAACACCCCTTCATGGTAAAAGTCTTGGAAATATCAGGCATCCAAGGCCCATACCTATACATAGTAAAAGCAATATACAGCAAGCCAGTAGCCAATATCAAGCTAAATGGAGAGAAACTAGAAGCAATCCCTCTAAAATCAGGGACTAGACAAGGCTGTCCACTCTCTCCCTACCTATTCAATATAATACTGGAAGTCCTAGCCAGAGCAGTTAGGCAACAAAAGGAGGTCAAAGGGATACAAATTGGAAAGAAAGAATTCAGAATTTCACTATTTGTAGATGATATGATAGTATACTTAAGTGACCCCAATTCCATCAGAGAATTCCTGAACCTGATAAACAACTTTAGCAATGTGACTGGATATAAAATTAACTCAAACAAGTCAGTAGACTTCCTGTACACAAAGGATAAACTGGCTGAGAAAGAAATTAGGGAAATGACCCCCTTCACAATAGTGACAAATAATATAAAATACCTTGGTGTGAATATAACCAAGCTTGTAAAAGATTTGTATGACAAGAACTTCAAGTCTCTGAAGAAAGAAATCAAAGCAGATCTCAGAAGATGGAAAGATCTCCCATGCTCATGGATTGGCAGCATTATTATAGTAATGGCTGTCTTGTCAAGAGCAGTCTACAGATTTAGTGCAATCCCCATTAAAATTCATATTTGGAAGTTAGCTGCAGTTCTCTATGATGTTATGATAGCAAGAGATAAAGTTGGGTCAGGATTTGGATTTCAAATAAGGGTTAGTGCATATTTTAAGGCTCGTTAATTGTCAAGGTAAAATTGGTTTTGTCTTTTCTACAGCATTTATTGTAAGTTGCATTGACTATATGCTTTCTAATTGTGTTAGTGTGTTGAAACCTGGCATATCTTATACGGGGGTCTATCAACCAGGTTTTGTCTTACTGCACTGAGTATTAAAAAACTTTGATTCTCTGAAAAAAGCTTGAAAGTGCTAGAAGAAGTGAGTTAGGCTTTGAGCAGAAGCAAGAGGGTAGCAGGCTTTATTATTGCTGATATAACAGCTTTAATCTCATTAATTGCTAGCACCACTGCTTCTGTAATAGCTTTGACACAGGAGTTAAGACAGGTATTTTTGTTAACCATCTAGCAAAAAATGCTACTAATGTATTGAGTATACAAAAGGATTTATATAGGTGTCTGAAACAAGGAGGTCTAATCTCCATTCCACCTTCACCCTTCAGTCACATACACAGGTGGAGGGCATGGTACAGGCCCCAGGCCCTAGAGAGATTTACATACTAATAAGGTATCTGAAGGCCAGAGGGTGGAGCCAATTAAGCATTCCTCCCCAGTCTCTCCCCTCCCCCCCTTATTTAACTCAGGTCTACCCTGGGTTTTATGGGGTGTGCATCCAGATTCATCCACCATCCGCCATGCCAATAAACCGGTTTTGGAAACCCAAGGACTTCCTTGTGTGTTGGGGCCATGCTGTGAGGAGCCATGGAGAGGCCTTTAGCCAGCAGCCGGGCCTAACTTCCAGCTGGAGGAACCCAGAGTGTTCCCAGCCAGCCGTTTTTTTCCTACAGATGCTCTATTTCCTATTTAAATTACCTGAAGGAAGTTTAGGGTTCAAGAGTTAGGAGCCATCTTGAGTGTCATGACAAACAACATTGGAGTAGTGTTACTTCTAAAATTTACAATGATTGTCATTTTAATTAGAAAAAAGTTTAAAGACACCTGTAGGGTATTTGGCATAATTCTAACACCTCTCTGGATGTTTTAACTTTGCATAGTGAGCTTATGAATTTAAAAAATGCTGCTCTGCTGAGCTTTGATGCTGCAGATAATGGCAATAAAATTATCCATGTCCTGAGGTCAGTATTTTCATTTTGGTTAAACCTCAGGAATGGCATATATAGATTGATCATGCTAACCCTTTTTGTCCTAGGAATATTTTTATTCCTGACCATCATGTTAAAGCTTGTCTTTAACTACATCAACAGGTTGGCAGCCAAAGTACATGACTTGAAACTGAAAATTGACCCCCCAGACAGAGTTATTAATTTAACAGGCTGGCAAGCCAAGGATGGGTAAGAATCTGCACAGAGCCTTACCAACCTAAGACAGAAATGCACTGCTTTTGATAATGCATATTCCATGATGGGTAAGGATGGCTTTCTTGTCAGAATGACCTAAGACAGGTTCATTCTGGTTTATGCAATAAAAGGGGGGAGATATGGAGAGCTTTGAAGGCTTACTGTCAGGAATCTGACATTAGTCAAGGACAAGGAAATGGGCTGCTTAGAAGGAATCTGACATAGGCCAAAAACAAGGAAATGGACTGTAGGCAAGAATTTGATATTATGCTGGAACAAAGAAATAATTTCAGGGAGAAATCTAAATCTTAGGCTAAAACAAGGAAGACATTTCAGACAGGAATCTAAATTTTGGGCTAGAACAAAGAAGTAATTATAGGCAGAAATCTAAATCTCAAGCTAGAACAAAGAAGTAGGCTTTAGGCATGAAATGACTTTGGGCGAGGACAGGGAAGTAGGCTCGGATATTTTGATCACAGGACTCTGTTTATTGTCTTGCATGTTCTTTGACTATGTGGGTTTATTGTCTTACTTGTTCCTTAACTATTCGCATCTATTGTATTGCTAGTTCCTCAAACTAGAACTGACCTTATTTTATGTAATTTAAACATACATTTAAACATATAGAGGCAATAAAGGAGGAGGAGGAGTGATGGGTTAGGGGATTAATAGGGGGCAATTGGGAAAGGGGATAACATATGAAATGTAAATAAGTAAAATATCAAGTAAATAATTTAATGCATAAAATAAAAGAAAAAAGAAAAGGTATGGCCTCTAGGGACAAACTTGTTTGTATGCTTGGTACTTGGGTAATTGCACTGTTAGGAGGTATGGCCTTGTTTGAGGAAGTGTGTTGAAGTGGAAACTTAAGGGTTCTTTAGAAACTTGGCTGGATGGTGTTTTGTTGGGTCAAACACATGAAGGAACTTTTAGCTGAACTGGGTACAGGAAAGGGAATGTTCTGCTAAAGCAAGCACATGAAAGAACATATGATGAAGGTTTCTTTGCTAACAACACACATGAATTGGTTCACCTTACATTGCTTAGTTGAGGGGCATTTGTCAGGACTCCATAGAGAGAAATGCACCTACAGTCTTCTGGTAGTGTGCTACAGTTTCTTGCCACTTTTGTGGACTGTGGCTGATTAACAGAGTGATGTTAGCTGAGACAGAGAAATGTGTTAAGACAAGACTAGTGCTGAGCCAAGACCCATGGAGGACATGTGATATTTGTTGGATATAAATAGGACTCCACAGACAGTGACGGAGGCTGAGCTTGGCTTGCTTACACAGCTAGCTATGCAGTGCTTATAGATCTCTCATCTCTGCTGATCTTCAATTCCCTGAGAGAGGGACAGCTGAGAACTTCTGGTATTCCTACTGGTCCCTAGGAAACAGTATGTCTACTGACTAGAGCAGAGGCTGAGTCTGGGCCATCTCTGCTAGATCCTGTTACTACTGTTGCTATCCCTACTCTACTGAACTCAACTGTTGGTGTATCCACAAAGTGGATCTACGTGGATTGACCTGCACTGTTAGCCTGTGAATTGAACTGCTTATTTCCAACAAGACAGATGGGAGTTGCTCCAAAGAACCATTTTAAACAGGTCCACTTCTCTGCCCTACCTCCTCATATTCTTTCTTTAGCACTACCTCTGGTGGGCTAAAAGGGAGGTTAAAGAATTTAAGAACCATCATTAAAAATAAGTTTTGAAAAAAATTAAAGTTACAGTGTGTCACTATGAGAGTGGCCTTTGAGGTCTCCTATTCTCAAGATACACCTAGTGTGTCACACTGTCTCCTTCTGCTGCCTTCAGATCAAGATGTACAACTCTCAGCTTCTTCTCCAGCACCATATCTGCCTGCATGCTGCCATGCTTCCTGCCATGATGATAATGAACTAAATTCTGTAACTGCAAGCCAACTCAAAATTAAATGTTTTCCTTTATAAGAGTTGGCTTCATCGTGGTGTCTCTTTACAGCAACAAAGCTCTAACTAAGATACTCATCTACAAAAAATATAAATAAATAAAATATTTCTCTCTCCTTTTATTGAAAATAAATGCTCTTTGTATGCAATGTATCTTGATTACAGTTTCTTCTCCCTCTACTTTTCCCAGTTCTATCTCCCATTCCCTCCCATCTGCATCCACCCCCTTCAGTTTCTCATTGAAAAATAACAGGCCTTTAAGAGATAACAACAAAACAACAAAATTAAGTACAGTAAGATAAAACAAAACCATCTCACTGAATTTGAACAAGGCAGACTAACAGAAGGAGAAGAGCAAAACAAAGGCACAAGAATCAAAGGCCCACTCATTTGCACACTCAGCAATTCCATTAAAAAAAAAAACACTAAACTGCAAGTCATGATATATATGCAGAGGACATGGGGGTAGATCCACACAGGTCCTATGCTTTCTGCTTAATTCTCTGTGTATTCAAATGAGCTTTTCCCGTTTTACTTAAAGGGCCCAAATATGGGTCTTAAAAAATAGTAATGATAAGATGACTTCTAATGATATTCTGCTGTATTCATAGATCTGTCCCTTATTCAGCCAACATCAGAAAGACTACCTCCTGCAGCAGATGAGAATCAATAAAGTCAGATATCACACACACACACACACACACACACACACACACACACACACATACACACACACACACACACACACACACAGAGACAGAGAGACAAAGAGAGATACACAGAGAGAAACAAAAGACAGAGAGATAGAGAGAGGCAGAGACAGAGAGAGAGAGACCCTAGAACACTCACCTCTTAGATGGATGTCTCTATGAAATCTCTTCCCTCAGAGCTCAGGGAATACCTTAGAAGAAGAGGAGGCAAGTGTATCAGAGCTAGAGGGAATGAAGCACTCCAGGAGAATATATCTTTTTCTCTTTTTTTTAAAAGTAAATTCTGCTTAAAGGTACAGATCTCATTTGTCTCACTTTGAGTCTTCAGATTACTTGAAATTTGTTTATTTTCTATTCATTATTTTATTTTTGCTTATTTCCTATTTATGCTTTTATTATTGTAAAATAGTTTCATGGTTTTAAAATTGCTCTATCTTATTTTTGCTAGGAAAAAATATGTGGTCCTTTCTACTTTTGAGTTGATTTCCTACCTACTTCTTCTGATTTTGTATGTTTTATATTTTTATTTTTGCATTTCCAGGTTTTTCTTGTTCCCATTTATTTCAGATACAGGGTGGTTTGAGTTCATTGAATATTTTCTAGACATCATTGCAGTGTTATCAGTTTTGTAGCCATACTTATTAACCATTTTTGTTTCTACTCCTTTGCCAAGCATTTGGCTTAGCCTAGATTCTATACTGGCCTCTGGGTAGATTGACCTTGCTTCTGTTTTCTATCTATATTACTGATGCCTGTTTTTCAAACTAGTGCAATGTCTACTTCCTTTTGCTATTTTGCTTTTATCTTCAGCACTGCTACTTCAAAAAGCTTTCAGTACCAAACTCTTGCTTGTCCTGAGGCAAGAGAATAAATGACAATGTAAAAACCTTAATGCTTTATTCTCTGGGATTTGTAGCAAATGCAGAGGAAGCTAATTTTGACTGAGGAGGAGCTAGAATTGTGGTTAGGACTTTGCTTCATGCCATACTGTTGAATTCAGCATTTGGAGATTATACATCTTAAAATCTACAGTGGTTAAACATGTACTTCTCATTTCTCATTGTTGGAAAATGATGGCAGTATGGCCAGCTATACATTGAGGGGGTGTGCAAACACTAAATTTCCAGCATCAGACACATAATTTCTAATAGCACATATGTAGAGTATTTCTGTTGCTACTGTTCAGTGATCTGAAATGAAGTTCCTCCTGCAGACATTCCCAGCCTCTTTGTGATGCAACTCTTTCAATGATGCAATGAACGCCTAGATAAATTTAGAGTTTTTTATATAAATGTTTTAAGTTATTAATAGTTGTCATGTTTAAGAGATTTATATAAGTCTCTTGCATTAAAGGTTGCTATCTTCATGTTTGATTGGAGTTGAAGCCTGTGGACTTTTCTAGCAAACATACTGAAGGATCACATGTGATACACAGCAAGAAAGCTGGAGAAGATTGGATGTTTAGAGTGGATGACACCTAATCTGTGCTAGCCAAATGGATATTTGTTGTGGTAAATATTTAATAACAATTTGGGAGTTTCTACTCTACTTTAGATCATTCAGTTCCCAGATAAGAGAAACGAAACTTTTATATTCATAGTAAGTCTTAATAGTACCAGTGCTGGGCAGATATCAACTCTCTAAGCTATTTTGTCTACTTCCCTGTCAAATAACCACAAGATATGACTTGGCATGTTTCACTTGAGCTGCTCTTACTTGGATTGTCCAGCATTTATGGCCAGTCCTCATGATCCTCTACTGTGGGGAGCCGACAGAATGCGGCTAACATCCTTGCAGCCATCTTGAGCCATATACCCTGACAAGAGACTTTATTACAACAGCCTACAACAACTGAGCATACTCTGATAACATCTTGTTTTAGATATCCAGGATCTTCCCTTGGGTGTGTGAGACTTAAAGGTGTGATTTAGAGCAGAGACTTAAGGGTATGACTTAAGGGTGTGACTTAGAGGCGTGGCTTAGAAGTGAGACATATAAAAGGTGAGAGGCAGACAGAAGAAATTATTAGACATTAGGCACTTAGCACTTGGAGAACACTTGGAAGAGAACTTAGAACTGGGAAAGAGACTAGCAATTAGGAACTAGGATTAGGACCTGAGAGTTGGTACTAAGAACTAGGGACTGGGAACTAGGGACTGGGAACTAGGGACTAGAGAGAAGAAGAAGAGAAACTGAAGAATAAATGAAATTGAATCACACTCTGTCTAGTCTGTCCTCACTCTCTCTCTTGCTGAACTCCGACCCGCGGATTGGAGCAATTTGGGGCAGTGTGGGCTCTAACAACTTAGCCCCCAAGGCTTTTGGCAGTGCAGGTTTCAACATTGACAGAGCGGCTTGGTTCTCAACATTTTTGACGCCCAACATGGGACAGCTGTGGCCGCAACACTCTACCCCATGGGATATTCTTTTCTCTCCACCTTCTCCTCTCTTTACCTCATGGTCCTGCCTCAGACTCAAGCCCCAGAATCAAAAAATCTTTCTTCATCTCTTCTGCCAGGCTACCTATATTTTTATTCAACCAATAGTTTTAAATTAAGGAGCAAAGATATGTAGCATCACTTGGTGTACATGAGAATCTCCTCATCCCTAGGGGCAAGCAGACAGTGGGGGGTACTATTTAGCATTACAATATACAGCAAAAGACCAAACGTCAACAGATATTCATGGCAATTCTTTTTCCTTTCAAGGGAAACTTTAGTCTTTTTCATGAAGATCTTCTAATACTTAGATTAAATAAACATCAATATTATCTTAAATAATGAGGAATAAGTTTCTAATTTGTTGTTGGGAATTCTAGCACACTTCTTCCAAGGCTCAGGGAACATCAGAGAAGAGGAAGATGGAAAGAATGTAAGAGGAGTGCTGAGGATGTGGTCTCACTGAAAAGATAAGGAAAGCTGTCATGATCTGCACAAAATTGGACCTGTCCACAATTCATTATGTAGGCAGAGTGACTCATAAGACTCACCCTTCCCTGAGGGATTAGTGAAAATTAATGGGTGCTAGGAGGAAGAATGTGTCACTGTCTTTAATGATGTAGCAACTAATGAGTTGTCCATGTTCCAGTAAATAAATAAATAATAAATTGCAGTCATGTATACAAGTAATGATAATTAAGTTCAATCTCTCTCTTTCTCTTATACACACACACACACACACACACACACACACACACCAAAATAAAGAGAAGTTTTGTTTGGAAGCAGAAAGGGTCAATAGAGGAGGGAGAGGAATGAGAGAAGCCAATGAAGGTTTAAATTACAAACATTTAGTGTATATGGGTATAAATTGCCAAAGAAAAAGAAAAGACCATAACCATAAGTGCTTTTGAATTTAGAAATAATAATACACTCTGTTCTTTCTAGTGCCTTAGAAACAGATTACCGCATGGTCACACATGAAACTGACTCCTTCCATTCCTGGAAGTCACTTGTCTCTTGTGAGCATTCAGATTTATTCTTTCTGATGTATTTTCCCTTTCCATTAAAATATCCTTGAAGTTCTATTCTTATCTTGAGATGTGTTTTTATTCCAACATTTAGATATTATCTCTACACATTTAAAGAGTTACATAGTTTTAAAATCCTCAAAAATCTGTTTTTTCCATAAAAATAAAATGGTGAATTATGTTGTAAATTAATGAAAATATAAAGTCTTGTTTTCAGATTTGTATATGAAGAAATTTTATAGGAAAATCTTTCATGTTTCTTTCTACTTCTTTATTTGTATCTATATCCTTATCTGTACCTAACTGGTATATAATCTTTATCTGTTGGAAAACAGTTCAGCAGCATTCTGTTGCCAGCTCTTATCAGATGGCAAGGAATTGCAATTCTCCTTTTGTGATTACCCCTTTGAATGACACAACTGCTTGTAACTTGACACAGGCCAGATAGTTCTGGTTCTGTGGTTTTTAAAGTTTTGAGTCTTGAGGTGACCTTAAAAAAGAAAATCTATAAATAGAAAATTTATCAATAAATTCCTAATACCAACACAAACTTATTCTTGAACATTTTTTTTCACAGCCTGGGAATGATTTTATGTATTTTGAAACCAATGATGGCAAAGACAACATGTTAGATATTGTAGGGAATATAATTTTATGTGTGTGTGTGTGTGTGTGTTTATACATAGATACATACACACATTTATGTTTTAGGACAATAGTTCCAACTATATATTATATAATATAATTGTTAAAATTTATTATATATTATAATATAAATATGTATATCATTGTGATAATGATCACCAATGTTTTTTATGTGAGTTAAGACGTATATATGTCTCCTATTTATTGTATTTTTGAAGATGATAATGTCTTTTTCATGTCAGGATTACAGAATGATAAACATTAAAAATACTTCTCGGAAGGTGCATATATCCTGGATTAAAAGAATTCCATTTATCATAAATATTTGCTTCTCTACTTACCACCTATAAAATGACTTGTTATATAAATAAGACAGTTTTTTCCCGAAGTTCTAGAATACTGTGATGTTCTTTGTCCTGTAGTGAAAGCCAGCATTTTGTTCAGAAGAAATAAATAGATGTGACTTAAAGAGAGCTTTGTCGTGATAAGGTGCTCTGCAACAAGAGTCATTCATCAGGTAATGACTTTCTAAAAAAAAAATAAATAAATAAAAATAAAAACTAAGAAATGCCTGCATCTTAAAAAATGAGATTTGTTCCATAAAAGATAAGAATGATCCCTGTAAGAGTTATATGTCATTCTTGCTGCTGTAACCCTCTGCTTTCCCTCTCCAGGATGCAGGAAATTTCATCTTTTAGAAAGTATGAAAGGAAAAAAATGAGAGATAAGTAATCCAAGTGCTCTTGGGGTTGTTGTCCAACGTGGCATTGTTCATTACACTGAATGCTGGGAAACCAAAGTTCTTGTAGATTTTAGTAGTTCTATTTTCCTTACTCAGGTACAACTTTTCAACCCTTCTTAAGAAAACATCTTTCCTTATAGTAATTTTATAATGACCAGAACATCTTTAAGTGAAGTTTATTTAGGTATAGTTACCATAGAAAAAACTTTCACATTTAATATATACATTTGAATGATATTTGACAAAACTGTACATTCAGGTAATTACCAGCATAATAGAGATACCAGGTATTTCTATCCCTAAAAATATTCCCTTGTGTGCAATACTTAGCAATTATAATCAAGCTGTTATAGATGTTCTTGTACAGATTTTTGTTAAATGTAAGATATATTTTGGTTTGACAGAAACCTAACAATGTGCTTAATAGTTAATATATAAGTGCATGATTAAATGTATAAGAAACCTATTGACTCATTCTCTTCAATGATTATATTGTTTTGATGTTCATATATATAATGTATATATTTATAATATATATATTAATCAATGAGGATGAAGCATCTGTTATCATACAAATAGTAATAGCAATAATATCTGTTCCTAAATATTATAAAATAATCAAGTTTTGAGACTGAATGAAGAAATACAGGTTGTAGTAGAATGTATCTAATAAAGTCCACATCAATTATGGTTTAAGTTTTATTTCTACTTTTAGAGAGGCATATGTGTGTGTGTGTGTGCACGCGCTCTAGGGATAGATGGTTTGGATAGCTCTTACCACACAAACCTGATGATCTGAGTTTGATTCCTAGAATCCATGTGGAAAAGTTGGATATTGTTGCATGTGACTGTAATCCCAATGGTATTACAGCAAGATGAGAAGCAGAGACAGAAATGCTCGGAAGGTCACTGGGCAGATAGCCAGGAGTATCACAACACCATAGAAACAGTATGAGAGATCCTACCTCAACAAAATGAGAGAACAAACTGTGGAAAGTTATTTTCTGACCTGCACATGCATACCATGGCATGCTCGGTAATCTTACTCTAATGCAAATTGATGAGAATGTTATTGCACAGATAACTATAACCTCAGAAATGTGCATAGTTAGGTTGAGTTTTTTTTTTGACTGTAGGTGGCACACTATCAGCACACTTCAACAATATCACTCCAAGTGCCAGAAGATGACAGAAAGATTCTCCTAAAAGAATATTCATTAATACTATTGGCATATAGCAGAGAGAATAACATGCTTTATGGAACCCTTATTAATTCTTTATTCACATCTTCTGCTGGATAGTATCATCTCTGTTATTGAGGGTCTCTGCTGCATTTTGTTTGTGGATGTTTAATCTCAACAAGCAAACATTGCAGCAAATTTATTGTGCATGCCTCAGAACCCGTTGTTACTGTCTTTTACATTAAAAACAAAATACAACTATAACTAGCAAAAGAAGTTGGATGAAGTATCTTGTGGGTATGTTGGCTGGGAACATAGGGGTTCCTTCAGGCAGAAAGTTAGGCACAGTGGCTGCAGCTACAGTGGCCCATTAAAGGCCTTCTCCTTCTTCCTCACAGCGCAGTCCCAATGACACGAGAAAGTCCTTGAGTTTTACAGGCTTTATTTTCATGGCAGATGTAGATGGATCTGGATGTGCACTCCCTATTAAATTCAGGGCAAACGTGAGTTAAATAGGGAGGGAGAGGGGAGGAGGGGCTGGGGAAGAGTGTTTAATTGACTCCACCCTCTGGCCTTCAGGTACCTCATTAGTACGTAAATCTCTCTAGGGCCTGAGGCCTGTTCCTCTTGACTGTTGGCCATAGACCCCTCTGTGGGAGGGACTGTGGAGAGCTGAAACTAAATGAAAAGAACCAGGACCTGGGAGCACAGCCAAACTCCTGTTGTCCAATAATGGTCCGGGGTTCCAAGCTCATGCTCAACCAAGTGCCCAGCTGCTTCTCACAGTATCTCTTCAAATCTGATCTCTGTCAGTGCAGGGGCTCTTTTGGAGTTCTCAGTGTTAATCGAAGAATTGAGTGCTGCCCTTAGTGGCATGCCTTGCTTTGATCCCAGGCTTGGACTGATACATTTTCTTAATCTGCTATGCCCTTTTCTTCCTCTTTCATTGCAAAGCTTCATGATGATCTGTGTTATATTCAACCCTTGTCTTATCCACACTAATCTTATTTTCTGTGCCACCAATTGCTTGTACTAAGGTCAATTATAATTTGCCTCATTCACAAGAAGAAAGATCCAAAGGTTCAAAATATATTAATTTTGTCCATTATTTAAGTTCATTTATTTATCCAGGCAATCAAATAAAAGAAGAGAAGTATTTTGGGCATTGGTAGTGTAAGTATGAAAAAACATGACTCAGAGTTTTAAAGGCATTTATAGATTAATGAGGACAATGACCCCAAAACAAACAGCCCAAACTATAGGGTTTGTCACAGAGATGTATTTGCTGGACAGGGGCCCAATTCTTATTGTTTTCTAATAAATAATATCCGTTCACAAATGAAAAATACTTTGTAATTTAAGAAACTTCATGGAGTATTTGACTTTAAAAAAGAAAAAAATTAATTTGGGGAGAGATGTTTCTTAAAAAAAAAAACATTTGATTTCAAGAAGCAAACTGTGGACTTTCAAATCAATATTAATATTTGACCTAATGAATGCTATGCTTTAACAAATATTAAAATAACTGATTTCATTACCTCAATAGCAATTCTATGTAAATGCTATAAAATGAATATGCTATGCATTCTAGAATTTCTCATATTGTATAAAAGTATGTTATTAATCAGCTAAAACCAAAATGGAATACTATAATATTAAGTATCCTTGAGTGCAGATATAAAAGTTCCCAAATAACCAATAGTTAGGTAAGTTAGGTAGATAGTTATATAGAGATAATCTCCTTTTAAAGTGGCACACACTCTTCAAGCAGAAGAAATTAGTTAACTATTTTATATTTGTGTGTGTGTGTGTAATTCTGTATGTGGGTGTGTACATGTACATATACGTGGAGACCAGTGTTAAATATTCTCTATTACTTTTACTTTATTATTTTAGAGAAATGGTCTCTGACTAACTCTAGAGCTCACCAGTTTAGCCCATGGCTAGCCAGCAGGACTAAGAAGCCCTCTTGTCTCTGCTCCCAAGCGCTATAGGCATGAACCCCTGGTTTGTATATGGATACTGCAAATTGAAACTCAGCTCCTCATGCTTGCTCTTCAGGAATTTTCTCCACTGAGCTACCTCCTCAGTTCCCATTTTCAAGTCTTAGTATTATCCTTGATAGAGCAAAGCCTGATTGTTTCAACATTCAGAAGAGAAGGAAGGAGATGATTAGAGGCACCAATACCAGCATTTGAAAAGTAAGCAAATTTATCCTTAATTATAATGAATGAAAATTAGAATAAATGCAAGAAGCAAAAGCTGGCTTCTGAGGAATGTTATACAAGTGTCCAGTAGATCCTAAGGGTCTCCACAGTAACTAGCACAGTTTCAAATGTTGATTCATTTTCCTAAAACCTGAGCTGATGTTTGGGTTTCCTGACTTCCTTGTGTTCACATATTAATGCATAGTTCATATGCACTGTGTTCTGTATACGTATGCCCAGTCTATTATCTGGGCATTATTATTATTATGAATGGATGCTTTATTGCTGCATCTTAACTGCATTATCAGCATAGCTTTATGTTTTTCTTAGTATTTTTCCATTAGGGGTGCTTATGTTTTGTTTTGTTTGTTTTGTTTTGTTTTTCGAGACAGGGTTTCTCTGTGTAGCCCTGGCTGTCCTGGAACTCACTCTGTAGACCAGGCTGGCCTCAAACTCAGAAATCCGCCTGCCTCTGCCTCCCAAGTGCTGGGATTAAAGGCATGCATCACCACACGCCCGGTGCTTATGTTTTTTAAAAGTAATATGACACTGCTTTGTTCAAGTATACTGCTTGGAATTCTGAATTTCTTTGCATGCTGGTCATGATAAAATATATTAAGATGCATTAAAAGGAGACTGATCTATTATGCTCAGAAATTTTTTGATGATACAGATTCTCTTAGAGTGCTTATAATTTAAATGGCAACATCTGCTGCCAATTTTGTGGATTTCTTATAAAATAAAATTAGAGAGTTAAATATATGATTTTCACGAGATGAGGCCTGGGTAATTGGAAATTAAATGTTTGTAAAAACTTGTTTAAATCAATTAGGAATTCTATGTTTTCACACAAAATAGTCAATAAAAAATTCATAACACCTAAATTCAATTTGGGGGCATCTATGAGAGTGTAGCCACTATTTGGGACACTCATTCCCCAAGCCACAAAGGCAATTAAATGCCTATTAATATAAAAAGGAAACTCTTATGTGAATTATCTCTTTAAATTGATGTTCCACTGTGTGGTAAAGCATGCATGTTGGCATTTTCATGTGATCTAGCCCAGTGATTTATCATATGAATGTTTAATTAGTGTGGGCCCTATTTAATTTCTTTTAAGCCCCCTTTGACTTTTCCTATACCACTTACTTCTATGACCACCATTAGTCTTCCGAGTATCCTCTATTGGGAAAATGGATCTTTGGTTTCATCAAGAGACACTGAGAAATGTTTGCTGTCAACTCCTTCCTGATAATCCTAATAGAGCTGGTGGTCATCATTATTTGTTGAAGGAAACCACAGCTTCAAATTAAAATGGAGAAAACAGTTACTCAATTATTCAGATATTTGGAGTCATAGCCTGGTGCCCATTTATGTCATGCTGATTAGTCACGCTGACCATCAGTGGCATCAATAGCCAGCTTAGGCTACCATGTTGTTCTTTGTAAACAAGAAAAGCAGCCAACCAACCAACCAAAGACACAAACAAACATCCTCTGCTTTATACATAGGCTGTGGTAAAAAATAGCTACACTAATCTTACAAAGATTCTGACATTTTTATTGTAAGTTCACAAATTAAATGAAGACATTTGGTTATAAAAGCATTTGAAAAGCAGAGAAAAGAGCAGCCAGTTTACTTTAGGATTCCTTCAGATATATACTGTATTTGTAAAGTATAGCACAACTTGTGGCATGGCTATGGCACTCTGGATTTCTTTAATTTGGGAATCTTCCTTTCCCATTTGCTTTCCTCTGGCCTTTCCATCCTTGCTTCAGTTTTTGAGTCATGTAGTTAACAGATTTTAACATATTCAAAGTCATGTTTTCCATTTTAATATTCCAAGGAAAAGGTCTGTTTCAATACAAGCAATGCCCTCTTGCATAGAAGTTAAACCCACACTATATTTCTGTAGCATGATCTAAAATTTTCTGTTTGGATTTACCTAAGTTTTTATAGTTAAGTTATAGCTTAAGCCCAAAAAGAAAAACTTTGCCTGCCATTAGTTAACCACCCTTTAGCCTTTCCACTGAGAGAATGACTAAGAATGAGGTAGAAAAAAAAAATCCCTTGGGGAAATCAACATTTCTTCTAACAATCTGTCAGCTTTCAGGGGTTGTAGATTTTTCTTCAATCAGTGCTAAATTCTGTGTTTTCAGTCACTATCATTCAAAGCATATACTTCCAGTGAAAATTTATATGTAACAGCTTAATAAGAAAAGCAAAAATCTCTCACAGTCAAGAAATTCCCAAGGGTATGTTATGCAGGATATATAATTACAATATTTTGGTTACTTAAAAACATTGGACAAATTCATATAATCATTTTCTGAGAAGGAAGCTATAATTGTTTTAAACAAGAAAACAGAAAAAAGGCATTTTCACTTACTTCTAATACTTCCCTGGGAAAGGAGCATTTTTGTACTTATAAACTTTTGCCAACACATTTTTAACAATTAATAAAGTCATTTATTATAAGAATGGTAGCTTAGTGTATAAAATGGCAAACTTTTTCAACAGTATAAACAAAATACAAATGATCAAAATCATCACAGAAGCAAAGATGCTATAAAGAATATGGTCTAGTTAATACAGAAAGGTTTTAAAATATTTACTTCCTGTAAGGATCTGCAATACCCTTTTATTTCTCAGGCTTCTTGTGTTGTGGTGGAGACTGTGTTTGACCTGAGCTGTAATGTCAGCTACACAACACAGTTATGTGGTTGCCCTAGCAAACCATGAACCTCTACATCCCCCAATTTGCTCATTTAAAATGGGGACATCAGTCCATGTTCTATGGTGTTTCTTGGGTTAGGCATAAAATATATAAAAAGAATAAGCAGAATCTAGGTCAATATACAGTAATTTGAGAAGACACAGGAAAAATGAAAATTAGTAAAACATATTGAAACTTTTTTATATAAAACATTTTTTTTCCTGGAAATTACCTGAGAGTGACCATCACAGATTTTCCCATCATTAAAATTAAAATATGTAAAAGTGATTTTTACTTTATTTATTGAAATGGCTGCTTCCTTTAGGAACCTTTAACAATATTGCTGTTCATGTGAAACCAAGGAGAGCACTGAGTTCCTTTAACCCTGGGATGATTGTTATTGGTTGTGTGTCCTTGAGGGAGATGAATAATTATTAACTAATTTTCATCCTATATTTTTCTCTAGGAAAGCAGCATAAAAAAAATCACAGCTAAACTAACCACAGGCAAGATGCCTATTACACAGAAAATTATCAAATGTCAAAATAATAAAGGCAAGTCTTTGTGCGAGCAAATAGAAAAGACTAGGTTTGGTATTTTATGCATTCTAATATTTAGAAATCAATGTTAATATATGTATATTAATTAAACTATTCAAATAAAAATGTTCATTAAATATTCTTTGTATGAGATTTCTAGTGATCTGCCGCTGGCATGCTGAGAATTCAAAGGGTAATAAGAAAATCTCCAACCAATTTCTAAATCTCTTTGGTCTTTCCAATGTTACTTATATGAGTTATGCAAATTTGGACATGTTGCATGATTTCTGAGCTCCAGATTTAGTTCTCAATTTCAAAGAAGTTTTTGAAGATTAAAAAGATATGCAAACCTGAGCTTATATCCTAGAGGTTCCCATAAGTGTATTTCTTTCTGTGAGCTCCTATTTAATTTCACAGGTTATCTGAAGACAATTTGAAGAGTTGCACACAGGAAGCAATTTAGAGACACAGAATGGAGTAGCTAATTTGCAAACGATTTTAACAGTGAATTATAATTCCTTACATTTATAAGTCATACTATAATTTACAGAGTGCATTCATCTTATCTCTTATTTCAGATAAATTCCTGGTGGATCTGACAGCATTGATATAACATGGTTAATTTTAAAAAAAATTGTAACTCATGGGACCAGAAGATACAGATCCTATATACACTCCCACTGCCTTTGTGTTCCAGTGAAATGTATCTCTTTTCATGTGATGCTTCCCCTAAGTAGCTCTGATTTCTTCACTACTCTTTATTCTTATACCTCTCAAAGGAACTGTGTGATCTATATGGGCTAGAATGAAGTCATATACCTTAATTTCATGATGGGATGAAACTAAAATACAAAACCAAAGGCTATTTAGAGCCCATCTTCTCTCTGGTAGACAGCTATGTTGTCATCTCTCCAGTTGGCTTAAGACTTATTCTCTGGTTTCATTTTTACCCGTAGGATCACAGCTGATTCCTCATTCTGCCTCAAGGTTTATCACTGAATTAGATTGAAATATGGGCAGAGAAAACCATATTAGTTCTGTTCCTCTAAAAAACTCTAGCATTACTGTAGAAGTTGAACAAAATAAATTCAAGGGCAAAAGGGTCTGAGTGACTGGCTTAAGGACACAGTAAATACGCAGAAGACTCAAGAAACAAATCCACTTCTTCAGATATAAAGTTGGAATTTCTTTCCATTCACCACTGTTTATAATTTTCCTTTTTCATAATTTAGTTTTGAAATCTAAGAAATTTTTACTTATTTGGCCAGAACTCATATGCTTTGTTGTTTGCTAACATTGCTGAAAATTTTCTGTGCCCTTGTGATTTCATGTCTAAACCAAGTTGTAATACCTTACTGGGTTTTTCTTGACTGACAAACTAGTGAACATAAAGCATATATACAATCTTCATATCTGCTATGTACTGTTTCAAAATTCCTACTTTCATTATTTTCCTTTATTTAAAATAATGCCATGGTGGAAAACTGAAGTGGAAATTTCGTGTTTTGTTTTTGGAGTTTTGAGACAGGGTCTCACCCTGTAGCCCTGTTGACCTTATACTCAACCAAGATCCTTTGGCAAAAATTCTGGAGTATAGGTCAGCATGCCTGACTGTTCAAATGTGGATTTTTTCATTTGCTTTTTATTCATAGAAGTTTCCATGAGATAGTTGTTGACTTGCTCCTTACCACTGAGTAATTTTAAAAGGTTATAATTTTATGATTGCTTTTGGATAAGACTCAGGTTCAGTTCCCAGCACCTACATGGTGCTGCATTACTACTTGCCATTCCAGTTCGAGAGGATCTGGTGCTTTCTTTGGGCATCATGGAAGTGCACGGTACACATGCATACCTGTAGCAATACATATGCATGCATAAAATAAAAAGAAATATTTAAAATTGTGTAGTTTGTTCAAAGTATTAAAGTATCTTGTTCTTTTACTAGTTATATCATCTCCACTATTTAAGTTACTGTAGGGTTATACTTCTTAAAGTGCCATTTTTCCTGTTTAGGAATTATTTATACACTAGAGAACATCTATATAGTTTTCTGTGTAAGTGCTTCTATTTAATGGCTTCTTGTTACAACTAATAGTTATACAGGAAGAACTCTTAAGGTCTGTCAGTGTAGTAGGAGCATAGTTGTTATGTCTTTTGGTTTCTAAGCTATTAACAAATTGGAACATCTATTTCAGCATCTTTAGATATAAACTATGAAATTTGAAGTGGCCTTGCTTCTTTTAAGGTAGAACAGCATGCTTCAATTGCTAGTATCTACTGTTATTTTATATCCAATGTAATATTTTATTGTTATGACTTTAACATATCTTACATTTAAAGCCTTATTCAGCTGTGATGACTCTTCATGTGTATAGAAGCAATTATGCCTGAAGAATGTAGCAAGCCAATCCCTATGTCTTTTTGTACCTTTTTCAGCCTATGAACACTTCAAGACTTTCAATACATGTAAACTAGGGCCTCTAGATGTCACTATTTCTTTAGTAAAGCATTCTATAAATAGATACTCCAAAACTTTGGTTCTCATCCAAAATCTATGTGAACATTTAGTCACTTCATATACTAACAAGTCTAGAGCACTTGACCATTTACCAAATGTGCTTATGCTATTTTTAAAGAGAGCTGTTTCTTCGTTAGCAGCTCTACAGACATTCCTATACCACATATGCATCCACTTCCCTGAAGTAAGCACTGGGGCAGCATTGGGTCAGAGTCAACTGTTTCCTGTAACAAAGATTAGTGTTTGAAATGTATCTTACTTCCTAAGATGTCATGTCCATGATTAATAGATCTTATTTTTTAAACCCAAATGATCCTTATATAGGGACATGCCTAACATATTTATTAGGTTCCTAATTGTCATTCTATTTGTATAATGATATTAATATCACATGAAATGCTATGATGTTAATCATCAGCCAGATTTGAATGTGAGTGTTTTGAAGTCATATCAGCTGGTCCATTTTTTTATGGGTGATTTCTACTAACAAAGAAAGGAATAGGTCTGGGTATCATAGCACATTTCTATAAACCTAGGACTCTGAAGGCTGAGGCAGAATGACCACTGGAAATTTGAGGCATTTTTTGACTCTAGAATGAGTAACAAGATAGCCAGAGCTGATAATGACACTGAGTATAAAGACAGACAGGTAAGAAAGAGAGAGAGAGAGAGAGAGAGAGAGAGAGAGAGAGAGAGAGAGAGAGAGAAGATAGGGAAAGATAGAACATAAAAGGAAAAAAATACAATATAGAGAAATGTATTGCAAGCAATATTTTATCTTCCCTAGTGTTACAGACAAACTGTATTAATGTGAGTGTTGTATTTTGAGGAACTGATTTTGGTTTATAACTTCATCTTTATGAAGGTCTTCTTAGGTTATACTATTTCTTCAATTATGTTACAACCATTTAACCAGAAAGCCATTCCTCCACCCTCGCCAAGAAATGTAATTTTATGTTAAGTAATAAGGAAGTTAAGTGAAATGTATCTTAAATTGGGATTGTATTATTGAAATAGAATGATTAGTAAACAAGAAAATTATTTTAAATTGTGAAAATTATGAGGGCTCAGGGCCAGGTAGACAACTTAGTGGGTAAAATGCTCGATGCTCAAAATGAAGATCTGAGTTTGGATCTATGGCATCCAGTTAAAAGCCAGACTTAGTTTCAAGTTTCTGTAATCCCAGTGAACAGCAGGAAACAGAAAAATCCCTGAGGCTTACTAGCTAGCAAGTTCAGTTTAAATGGCAGGTTACAGGTTCAATTTGAGCCTGTGTCTTAAAATAAAGTTAAGGTTGTGAGAAGTTAAGACAGCTACTTTTGTTAATCATTTAGCAAAAAAAAAAAAAAAAAAAAAAATGTTACTAATTTGTTTAGTATACAAGAGGATTTAGATAGGCATTTGGAACGTTGGATTGATGCTCTTTATCCTATTCAAATTATTGGAGGTTCAGAGAATGGAGCCATCTTGAGTGTCATGCCAAATACAAATGGAGTTGTATTACTTCTAAAATTTACAATGATAGTCATTATAGTTATGAAAAAGTTTAAACATACTTGCAGGATATTTGACATAACTCTAACACCTCTCTGGATGTTTTAACTTTGCATAGAAAAGAATGCTGCTCTGCTGAGCTTTGATGCAGATACTGGTGATAAAATTATCCATGGCTTCATTTCATTTTCATTTTAGTCAAGCTTCAAGAACAGCATATATAGCTTGATCATACTAGCTCTTTTTGCCCTAAGAATACTTTTATTCCTGACCATCATGTTAAAGCTTGTCTTTAACAACATCAACATGTTGGCAGCCAAAGTACATGACTTGAAAGTGAAAATTGACCCCCAGAGAGAGTTATTAATTTAACAGGCTGGCAAGCCAAGGATGGGTAAGAATCTGCACAGAGCCTTACCAACCTAAGACAGAAATGCACTGCTTTTGATAATGCATATTCCATGATGGGTAAGGAAGGCATTCTTGTCAGAATGACCTAAGACAGGCTCACTCTTGTTTATGAAATTAAAAAGGGGGAGAGACAGAGAGCCTTTAGGACTGCTTGGCAAGAAACTGACATGGGCCAAGGATAAGGAAATGGGCTGCTTGGCAGGAATATGACGTTGGCTAAGGAAAAGGAAATGGGCTTCAGGAGGGAATCTGACATTAGGGTAGAACAAAGAAATAATTTCAGACAGGAATCTAAATGTTAGGCTAGAACAAGGAAGTAGGCTTCAGACATAAAAATGACTTTGGACTAGGACAGGGAAGTAGGCTCAGAAACTTTGGTCATCCTGGTAAGCCCTTAGAAACAGTGATCATGGGAGTGTTCACATAATTGCGTTTAATGCTTTGCTTGTTCTTTGATATTTGTATTTATTGTCTTGCTTGTTCCTTGACTATTTACATTTATTGTATTGCTAGACCCTCAACCTAGAACTGACCTTAATACATGCATGTAATTAAAATGGTATAAAAGCAAAAAGGAGGAGGGGGGATGAAATAGGGGGTTCTAGGAAGGGGAAATTGTGGAAGGAGATGACATCTGAAATGTAAATAAATAAAATATACAATAAAAAAGAAAATTTTGTCATTCCAATTGTTTAATTCAAAATTATTCATTTGTTTTGTGAATTCCAAAGCCATTTTCTATCTCCCATAAAACATTTTTTACTCTTAATGATTGTGGTGATAATTCCTAACTTGATAATTTATGAACAAATTTCAATGGCATTTGTCATCAACACTCATTGAGACAGTTAAAAAAAAAAAAAAAAAAAAAAAGAAAAGAAAAGAAAAAGAATCCCTTGCCATTAGTGGCTCATTGAACTTGTGAACTTCTGGCTACAGTTGTTAGGATATATCTCGTTTGCTGCCTTTCTTGAATCAGTAAAGAGTAAAAGATATTACTAATAATAAATTAATTTTCTACAGTGATGACAAGAATCTTTCATTATAAAAGAATTTGCCAAATATCAGAACTATTTTTTCATTTCAATTAGCCTGTAATAATGGTGAAAGGAAGCTTGATTGGACTTCCATTCATTGTTCTGATAGTTTGTCCCCCAATGAAAACAGCCTTTCACTAAAGCCTCACTCTGAGGCTCTCCTTCTTAACTCAACTCGATGATGTAGAAATTACAGGGTCTGTAGGCCAAAGCGTGGCTCAGGCTGTGTCATGTCTCAATAAATCCCATTCTCCCTAAGAGAAAGCCCAGTTGTCTATCTCTAGAATACATTCCACAACAGGGCTGCCTTGTCTGGCCTAAGTGGGAAAGGATGCACCTTGCCCAACAGAGGCTAGATGTGTTATTGGGGGCGGGGGGTAGGACTCCCAGGGGTCCTCTATTTTCTCAGAGAAGAAAAACAAACAAACAAACAAACATTATGTATCCAGCTGCATATGTAGCAGAGTATTACCTTATCTGGCATCAATGGGAGGGGACCCCCTTAGTCCTGTGGGGGTTCTTTGTCCCAGCATAGGGGAATGCTAGGGCTCTGAGGTGAAAATGGGTGGGTGGGTGGGGGAAGCATCCTCACAGAAGCAGAGTTATGGGGGAAAGGGGATAACATTTGAAATGTAAATAAAATAACTAATAAAAAAGTGGTGTGTGTAAATCATTAATCATAAAATAATACAGTTGCCAAATTATTACTGTTAATAAAAGTTTTGAAACTTTACCAGTTTATTTTTAATAATCATTTTTTATTTATTTTAATTTTTATTAATAATTCCATTAAAAAGATGGTACAAAGTAGAAGAAAGAGAGTTCAGAATTATAGATTTTAAGTGATTGCATGTTTCTTTTTAAGACCCTGAAAGATTTGAGCCATAGCAGAACCAATCTGCTTGTTTCTCTCCTGCTTCTGCTACATTTTAACTTTGTAATGCGGTAATCATTTTTATGTTTAGAAATCATAGTATGATATAACATTGACAACTTACATAATTCACTTATACTCAAATAGGATTTTTCAAATAGGATCTTCTGATTGGAAGTCTTAGTGACCAATGAATAATTTTACAAGATGTTAGGACAATAATGAATTTGTAATTAAATTTGTGTGATTATTTTCAGTAGTTCATAACACAGAGAAAAGAGATAAGAAATGAGAGAGAAAAGCAAAGAAAAAGGAGAGAGAGTTTGTGTTAAATTATAGATTAGTTCTTAAGTCTTGATAACTAGAGGGAATATAATTGCCATTAAATGAGATCATCGAGAGATCAATATGACATCTTTGATCACATCTAATCTAATCAGTGAGAAAAGGTAAAGACTAATGAAATGAATGAATACATATACTACTAGGATTATAATATGTATGCAAATTTTATTTTGTTATTGTGTTTATATATACAAATATATATCAATTAGTCATGGTTTTAATTTTAATATTTTATAACATATTTTATGCTGTCACTGATTATTTTTGTAACATTTCTCACTCATATTAAATGATTAGGGTACAATTATGACTTATCTAGAGGAAGAATTAAATTACCAAGAAATAGACCCATGTAGTGACTTTGAGAGATAGAAGGGAATTTCTATCTGTATGTAAGATGGTTACATAAAGCCAGATTGAGGGAGCTGTAGTGATTAATAGTGTGTTGTAGCCTTTTCATGGATATGAAAAGTACAAGAATGGGTTGGTTGGATGTTATATATTTATAGTCCATTTCTTTTAGTATAAAATTTTTAAATTATAAATATATTTAGTATAAAATTTTAAAATTATAGGTAATATACTTTTAATTTTTTAAATTAAAAGTATATTACCTATACACTCCCTAGCTAGGATTAGTTATAAGATTTATATACACCTAATTAAGTATAGATTCAGAAGATGAAGTAAGATGCAAAGGAATCTATGGTAATTATCTATAACTTGTATCATTTAACACTCTTAAAAGTATCTCATTCTTCTTCGGTGTTTTTCTTTGTGACACATCTTTACAGAACACCAGTAGTTTACTTGTGGCTAAGATCTATGGACATTTTGAAAATCATACTCACAAACCAAATTTAAGCTTTGTTATCTCAATTTTTTCAGTAATTTTGAATGCCAGTTAGTAAAACAAAATCCATTATTTTCTGATTAATTTACCATAGTTTAGTTTCCCAGAAATTTGATTTTTATCAATAGATTATGACATATTTAAATTCATCATTGAATATAACTTTCAAATATATGCAAAAATTATCTAAAAATATCATTTTGCTTTCATTACTCTTGTATAAAGTGGTTAATTGAATAATGGCACATTTAATATAAGAAAGCACAGAATCCAGACAATAGTGAAAAGGGTTTTTTGTTTGTATGTATGAGTTCTCTACTCAGGTAAATTATCTATTGTAAATTAAGAGAAAAGTAAATAATAATGGACAATTAGAAGAATTCTTCACCAGCAGTTCTATATTGGTTATGAGTATTTGGGTATATGTAAAATTAAAGAAATAGTTCAGATTTAAAAGTTGATTATTTAAAATAAAACTTTGTCATTACTGATGTAACTGATATGATAAATAACATTGAGAAGTGTGAGGGGACTGGCATGGATTTTATGTTTCTCAAAATGTTATGCTACATTTATTCTAACTGAATTATGAAAGAGTTTGTCTCTGTCTCTACATCCATATGTACATGCATGCAGTAGTCAAAATATAGGGAAGCAAAGTTTGAATAAGAAAATCAAAATGGAAATGTGGAATTATGTAAATAAGCTAAATAAAAACAGAGAAGGCAAACACAGGAAAAATAAAATACAACAGTTGATGTGTGTCTGATAATGTTTGCTAGAGTGTCTGAGACAGATTTGTATGTAGAAATTAAAAGGACAAATACTCAATCATTATGAAAAATTTAAAACCATATAAGCAATTGATACAGAAACATGATGAAAAGATTACTAATTATCTTTAAACATATGACTGCATTAGCAAGCATTTTATTTAAATTAGAATTTTTAAGACTGTATACTTAATGCAGAATATATTCACCAAAGAAGACTGAATACTGGGCCATAAAATATATTTTGAGGAACTTGAAAGGCTCAAAACCATATGCAGAATATTCACTAATCTCACAGAACTAATCATTAAATCAGTTTCATTTAGAAATTTAGTAACAGCTTGGAGAGATGGCTCAGTGGTTACAATTATGGACTGCTCTTGCAGAGAACTTTAATTTAGTTCCAAGCCATTGCATGTCTGTAAATCCAGCTCCAGGGTGGGGTGGAGTTTCCCTCACCCTCTTTCGGGTCCAAAGGAACATTCAACAACACATGTACATATCCACACAGAGATGCATATACATGTGTGGAGATCATTGGACAATTTGCTTGTAATCCCATCAGCTGGCAGCCTGCAGCAGGAGCCTTGCCATGAATGAAAATAAAAACCAGAGGTACTATCTGTTACTCTCCATGTGATCTGAGTGCTGGTTGTGTAATTTCTTTGTTCTGCTTGTTAAATCAATATTATTTTGCATCTGCTCTGACCTGCTTGAATGAGTTAGCTAATAATGTAACATTATTAGCATGCAGCTGACGTTTGAAGTCTGCAGCATCTATGAATAGATAATAGCAAAGTGAGAGACAGAGATGACTGTGGATGGAATTCTAGAGAGCATCCATAGGGATGAGGCTCAGCAGAGGAGTCTAGAAGGAGGATGAAAATGGTCTAGAAGCCATTAGCAGCTGTAACGGAACACATGCTGGGGGAAATTGTAAGGAAAGAGACAAGACCAAAAGTGTTTTGTGTTAGAGTGAGATTGAATAATAGAAACAAAACTCAGGCACAGTGATACTTGGCAGAATCCAAGTCAGGGTTTACCAAAAGAAAATGTATAGCAAGAGAGTGAAAAGGAATAATCTAGTTTATGTTTTAGAAATATTTTACCATATAAGCAAAATAACCCTCAACCTCATTGGTAAAATAAGAACACATTTCTCTCATGTACAAGTATGGTTTTAGGCAGCTCCAATGTCTAGTTGAAAGCAGAGCAATGTGGAGGTGAAACCTGTGTGATTCTTCTGGTACCACTCAAAGGTTGGAGGAAGATGTTTCTTCTGTCTTTTACCTGACACAAAGCTGTAAAAGAATCTGTGACAGTTCAGGCTCAGCTAAATGCTCTGCTGTCTGAGAGAAAATCAGTCTAATATGGAGGAGGACGTAGGACTGATGACAACACCATTGCCCAGAACACTTCAGACACACACATCTCATCCACTGAGGAGACTACCCCTCATTTCACACTGCCATGTCCCTCACTAGCTTCTGAATCTTCAGCTTAGATACAACCTCTTTCATCAATCATTTCATAAATGTTTGTTGAGTGTCTATGTCTTGCCAGGTGCTGTGCCTTTGGTATAAGTTATAGGTAAAAAAGAAAAAGACTCCAAGGATGGAGCTTAATTATAGTAGGAGGCTATTATATGTGCTACATAAAAGTCAGACTTCACCACCTCAGATTACTGATGGTGGGGGTACAGTTAAGTATATGAAGTATCTCAAAATATAAAGCATAGAAACATAGTAGCATGTGTATTATCCTTGCTGGACACACCTTAGAAAGCTATTGTAAATAATACCGTGAACATCAGTGGGGGCAAAGCCTATTTGCCAGCTAATAATTATATTTTTAACTGAAATTATTCTCTGACTAGTCATTCCTAGTTGAAATAACCCAGGTTACATCATTAGTTCAAAGACTGTCCATCTATTAATTTGTGTTTATAAACTTAATTCATAAATAATCATTATGGTGGTTAAGTAGTAAACATTTATAATGACATACAATTGTATAGATACACTTCTGGAACAGGACGGTTCCTGAACTATACTTAGAAGATGCCTGCAGAGCATCAGTGGATGAGAGGCAAGCATTTAATCAGCTTGTTACTTTAGTTTGCACATGCCTTTTTGTATCTTAAGTAAATGCTGTAAGAAAATGATCAAAAGTAACACAATAGAGAGAAAATGGAGAATGCCATGAGTCCAGGTGGCTTGGTGGCTGCTGATTGACACACAGAATCCTCTCATCATAAAGGATAATTATGTAGTATCATAAATAATGTAGGCAGACATCAGTGTACACTCAATGATGGGGCCATTTTATAGTAGCCACAGCTGGATATTGTATTAACAGCTCAGCAATTTAAAGCTCAGTGGTTATAATTCATCAGTGGTTCAGGAAAGGGTCTCTAAATGCTCTGTCACTACATTCCTGTTTCTAAGCAACTATTTCTATAGCAGTGTGCCACTAACCTATGATTAAACAAATTACACAGAGGGTTGAGTAATAGCTTTTTGGAAGATTTGAGATTCATGACAAATTTCACATCCCCAGTTTTATTTTAGTATTTCATTAGTTTTATCCACCTTCTATTGAAGACATTAAAATTCCAGGTTTGTTACACAGAAAGAGAAAACAAGCATTTCGATGAAAATGATAATGAAAATGATAATGAAAGGGTCAGAATGAGAAGAGGTGATGGGCTGTGTACAGGTGAGGTGATGATGTAGTTCCACCTCAGGTGACAGCACACATCCAGGCAGAAAGAGGAGCAGTGACCCGCTATTCTAACAGGGGTGGAGACAAGGTTAGAGAGGTCATTTGCCTGTTCATCAGTCTCTGGACAGTTGAGAGGAGAATGCTCAGAAGATTCCTCAGCTAATAATTGCATTAGTGTGAGTGATAACCAGGAGAAAAGGACAAAGGAACAAGACATGATTAACATCCGACTCACTGGGAGCTCTGTGCTTTTACAAGAGCCCTCAGTTTTGTTTTTGTTTTTCCCCTTAACTTTGTGCGTTTATTTATGTGTCTGTGTGTGAGTGCCATGGGATATACATGAAGCTCAGATGAAAGCTGTGGACATTAGTCATTGCTTTGCCTCTTATCTGAGACAGGGCACCTTACTTATCATTGCATATACAGGCTAGTTGGCCCTCAAGCTTGTGGGAATTCTCATGTCTCTGCCTTTTACCCCAACTCAGGAATATTGGATTACAGATATGTGTCAGTATGACTTTACATGAGCTCTGTGGGTATGAGCACTTGATCCTAACTCAGATCCTTACATACACTTTATCCATTGTGTCATCTTCTCAGTCTAACTAGTCAGTTTTGAAGAGGAGTTTGTGACTCAGTAAAGTTGGATTGAACTCCAAATCAGGATCAGGAATACTGTTTTGTTTTGTTTTATGTAGATAGGAGGGTCTAAGAGAAGCTCAAGAGATGATTTGATTTCAATTTCTGGACTCATATAGCAGAAAGTGAGAACTATAATAAAATGTCCTCTGACCTCCACACATGCCCTGTGACACATAAGACATATACATTCTCTCCCCCCAAAATACTTGTTATTTAAAAGGGAATGACAAAAAGGCAAATGTCCAGGTGGCAAATGACTTTTAATGAGTTTCACAATACTCCTTTCCCTATGACAGTGTCATTCCATGAATCACCAAGACAGACATTAGAGAATTCTCAGGGATCTCTGCTCACTGCTGCAATCAGTGATAGAAACTGCCCCATTCTTAACAGTTCAGCAAACACCTCCAGTGATATCAATTCAGTAGCAGCTTAATAACATGCTTAGTGTGTCAACCTACATGTTCCTAGTAACATCAGCCTAAAGATGAGTGTAAGTATGTCACTTTGAAGTGACAAGGAGAACAGACTTCCTTTCCACTCTGTAGTCAGAATGAAGTACCTAATAAATGTCAAAATCCCTGGGTAAAATTAAGCCATACCTGAATATAATGTGGTAATGCTCTTTTAAAAGGCTATGGGTGTGTATGTGAGACAATGTGTAGAGTGTATCTGTAGGAGGAGCTAAGGTGGGAGGAGTAAAGAGAGGAAGAGAAGGAGGAAGGAGAGGAAGAGGAGAAGGAAGAGGAGAAGCTGAGAGAGAGATGAGAGAGAGGGACATGGAGGCTGATGTTCGTTTGTCTGTAGCAGTCAAAGGTAGTTGGTATATCTAGGTTGGGTATTGGGTTACACCTCTGACTGTAAGGGCATCTTGTTATTGATCATTACCAAATATATAAGCCTTTGATTAATCTTTAAGCATTAGAGTCTCATTTTTCTACTGGGCCCATGTGGGTGGCAGGATGGTCTGGGCAATGCCCAGCCTTGCAGAGACAGTGTGGAAGACTGGTAGAGCTATCTTCCACACTGGCGTCTCATGGGTGGCAAGGCTGGTGTTTCTGGCTGGCTGTTTCTAGCTGCGGCATGCATGTGGCCTCTGGCCACGTGGTTGTGCTAGGCAGAGAAGCCACAGCCTAGACTGTCAGCCTGGCCAATGGCCGATTTAAATAATTACTACAAAATGTATTCATACAACAAATACTGGCGGTTTGCTTCTATATGAAATGTCACATGAGGATAGCAGAAGTAGCTGTTTTATCAATTTGGTATCACTGAAACTCTATCATGATGGGGAATCATCTCTCGGGGTAGATGGTATTGAGAAATCAAAGCACCACCCACAGAACCTTGGAGTACTCACTGCTTACAAATTGATTTACACAGTTGGGCATTGTTCAACTACTCCTTTGTGCACCATTCAGACACTCCAATAGGTCCGGTTCCCTGAATAGGAAGATGAAGCAAGCTCATGTTGTCCTTGGTTTTTCTGCAGAGAATATTGAGAGACTTGGACACTGTGTCTATCACGTCTAGGCTCTGGTTTCTATGGTATCTTTCTAATTATAGTCCTGGGGAAAAGCATGTGAAATAAAGAGAGTGTGTCTTCATAAGAAAGAAAACTCAGAAACTTCCTCAGGTACCAAATTCAACTACTGCTTCTAGTGCATTAGTTATAATGTTTCCCTTTGTGCAATCACACTGAATGCAATATTCAAACATTCCCAACACTGTTTAGATCTTTCCAGACCTCAAGTGCTTTATCTTATGTGTGTACTTTTTACAAATATGGATTACTTCTTTAAGGGTTAACTCCGAGTTAAGAAACACACAAGGTAGCTTTAACTCAGATATATAGCTCTACTTACACATACTGATTGAATTAAAAACCATTTCACACATTTCTTCTATTCTTCTCTATAAATAGAATATCATGTATATTGTATAAGTGTATCATCTATTAATTAAAAAGCCCAAGGCCTGTAGCCTAGTCAGGAAATAGGAAGTGGGGCATCTGGGAGGCAGAAAGGATTCTGGGAGTGTGCCAGGTAGGAGATTCACCTGGGAAGATGTGACAAGATGGACAAATGGTACCTGAGCACAGGTAATTAGTCATGGGACAGAATGTAGGTTAAAATAAATGGGCTATTTTAAGTTATATCTAGTCAGAGAAGGGCCTAGCAATATGGCCAAGGTAGTTGTAAATATATTTTGAGATTGAGACTTATTTCAGGAAAATGGAGCTGGGAGAAAGAACCAGACATAACCTCTCCTCTCCTCTCCTCTCCTCTCCTCTCCTCTCCTCTCCTCTCCTCTCCTCTCCTCTCCTCTCCTCTCCTCTCCTCTCCTCTCCTCTTCACAACCTTTTCTTCCCATTCTCCCTCCTTGTTTGTCTCCTTTTTCTCTTTTCTTCTTTTACTCCACACTTCTCTCATTGAAGTTGTTGTTTTTTCTTAGTCTCTCCAATCTTGTCTGTCTCTGCTTCACTTGTCAAGTGATTAAGAGGATCATTTACAAACAGAAAGGGAACAGTAACTGCATCATTGGCTAGCACCTTGATAGAGGATAAAACAATTCGGTGAAAGATTTTTAAAAGTGTAAAAGTTTGGCAGGAGGAAAAATTCAATAGGTTATAGAGAAAATGATAGGCAAACCAGACAAGAAAAATACATAGAAGATAAGATGTGATGGAGAGCAGAACTATTAGCCTCAGGAGATGTTCCCACTCTATCCAGCTACCTGTCAAAAAAAAAAAAAAAAAAACCAAACCAAACAAACAAACAAACAAACAAACAAAAAACAAAAACAGAAAAAAACCTGAGGCCCTCAAATGGCTTATGTCAGCCCTGGCTTGGCTCTAGTTGCTATAGCTTCTGACATTAAAACACAACACCAACCCAAACAACAACAAAAAACCAAAACAACACAAAACAAGCAAGCAAATAACAAAATTTGGATGCTAAAGATCTGAACTCAGGTTCTATGCTTGCATAGCAAGCATTTTATCATCTCTTTAGCCAGCTCCCTGTTCTTACACACAGTTGGATGTTGAACTTATATAAAATGATTGATTTTAATAAATCAATCTTATAAAAATGATTGATTTTAATGAAACTCTATAACATGACTTTTACTTAACTGTGATTTGTTTTTGTGTAGTGATCTAACACCTAGCTAAAGTCCAAGTAAACTAAGGTGAGGTCTAAATAGAAGAGACAGAGATGAGATACAGAGGGGAAGGATACATTTTGTGTTCTCCATTTTGTGGTAAAGCCAGCATAATTACTCAGGAGCTACAGCTCATAAACAGAGACGTACCACTTTCATTAACTTTGTTCTCTTAAAGTTCATCCAAGTTCCTGGTCTCCATCAGTGAATCATAAAAATTTAGTAGCTTACAGGCAAGCACCGTATTAAAAAAGATAAAGGAAATAAGAAAAAAACCCATCTCTTTACTATTACTGCTGACTTTATTTCAAACACAAAACAAAGGTATCTCCAAACTCAAAGGGCTGCTTAAATAGATCCCTTTTCTTGCCAATTATACACTAATAAAGTTACTTAAAACCCTTTATTTTTACGTTGAATGTAATAGTTGGGACTAGTTCTCCTTGTAACATATTTAAAATAAAAGGCTGGCTTTCCAAGTATTTCAAAGCATAGAAAGCAGAAAAAGAGATGAGGCCTAGGTGAAGGACCAAATGCTGTGCCTGCTGATGGCACAGCTACATGTGTAGAATGGGGACATCTTCAAGAGCGTCAGCCATGGAAGACCAGTGGACCTTCAAGTCTGGAGAAGTGAATAAGCCAGATTCAATCTGCACAAGCAACAATTAGAGAATTCCTCTGGTAATGCCTCAACCTTAATTCCATTATTTTTATTATGTGAGTTAAGATCAATGAAAGAAATGACAAAGATCAAAGTGATTTCCTTGTTAATTATTATCACATCCATACAATTTAATTGGGTTAATTGAGTGTAAGGTGAAAACCTTACACTCTTTCATCAATGACATACACTGAAGAACTGAAGTCCAACACTACCAAATTTTGATTTTTAAAGACATAAAAGCTCTGTGAGTTGTTGAAGTTCAAACCCCTAACCCTGCAAATACTTTTGTATTTGTTTATGAATAAAAGCTGTGAATCAAGGAAGCCATTCTCTAACATTCTGTTCTATTTGAATGTCTACATCGTGTTCACCTTTGAAATAATGTAAATCTCAGTACCTTTAATAGCCAAGATGAGGAGAAAAATAAACTGTCAATATTTTCTGGTATAGAAAAGGAAGGTAGGTAAAGGAGACTGAATAAACCAAAAACCTAATAGCCATCACTTACTGTGATCTTGAATTCTATTTTCTCTGCTTACTGTTAAACCTGCCAGCAATGAGTGTACAGTGAAGTAAGCAATGCATATGTTGTTATTCATCTGGAGAGAACAGTCACACTGTAATGCCTTTTAACTTAGAAATCTAAAGTTCTTCAAATATTCTTTCAGCTGAGATGCCACCTCGTCCCTTTAAAATACCATAAGTTATCATCTACACACACACACACACACACACACACACACACACACACACACACCACATCATTTTAACTTTTTTCTTATGAAACCTTACTTGAATATAAACCAATATCCTTACAAGATGGTCTGAGCTACAGAAGTATATTTTCTTCAACAACAGCATCCTACTGTTATTTTTTGTTGAATATTTATTCTGATCACAAAATATGTAATTGTAATAAGAAAGGGCACATATTTTTGCTATGTTGATTTTTTTTAAGCTCTAAAGATGTATAGACACTAGTCTACTCTAACCACTGAGGTACGTTATGTTAAAACGACTTCAAGAGAAACAATTAATTAGAGCAAACAAACAAATCACCACATGAAACTAACTTAGAAAATTAACAAGGGAGTTTATTGCTCTTCTGTAGCTCCTGTAAGATTTTTTTTTAATAGATGTGATAACATATAGTTAAAATATTTAACCAAGCTTAAAAATAAAATTATCTACTCAGATATTTACACTTTTATAGGTAGTAAGTAATTTTAAAATTCCTTTAAATTTTAACTAGTAAGAAAATCACCTACATCATTGATAAGTCACAAAGGCTAAAAAAAAGTAGGTCTGAGATATAGAAAAGATCTTTACAATTGCAGAAGTACAGTTGGACCCTTTCATAGCTGTTTACATAGAAGCAAACATTCCAGCTCTAGCTGCTTTTCTATTGTATGACCTGATCTTCTTGGGATGAAATTTTACCAGGGACTTAGAAGCTGCTATTGTTGAAAAGCACTGACTGCTAGCCTGTGCTTCAAAGGCAACTGAAACCAGGACAAAGACCTGGGATCACAGCTCTCCTTTACTCCTGTGCATGCAGATGCCATCACGTAGCTGTTGGATATTCGTGGATCTGGAGACAGTGCTGATAGATCATTTTCATAGGCAACTGTTTGGTTAGCCAAGGACTGGAACTGCAGGATTCTGGTTATTGGGTAGGGAAATGGAATCTGAGTCATATCTCTGTCTCTGGGAAGATACATGATGTTCTGAACTGTCTGGAACGTTGTATGAGTGGTGTGGGGACAGAGACAGCCCAGTACTGCTGCTCTCAGTAGCTGGAGGTATTCCCCCAATTTTTCAGGGGCTTCAATGCAGAGCAAACAGGGATTTATAGCTCTGGTATAAAAAAGAATTTTAGGCTTAGCTGCTATTACGAAGCAGAGTTAGTGATGTTACCAACAATATTAAGAGAGAAAATCACTGAAGAAGTTAACATGAGCACATTAGAGAGCATGTGTATGTGGCTCCTTGCGAAAATCTGTCTCAAGTGTCCTGGTTTTGATTCTATATAGGATTTTTGGAAGCATTTGAATGCATATCATATTTTCAATTGTTTTCTGGGGACTCCTATCCTTCTACTTTTTTCCTTCTTTGATAATTGAGATTACAAGTTGGCTTTGGGGTGCCTTGGGTGTTATTACATTTTAATAATATAAGAATGAGAGATTGCTTGCACAATTAGGTTTTAAGGCATGATTCTCCCTATAATTAAGGGTTTCTGGAGAGAATCCTAGAAAACTATAGATTTAGAATGAGGGAAGGTATAAGGTCATAAGCAGTTTTTAATTTGTAGAATTCTTCCTTCAGTGCTTGTAAGAGACTTTGCATAGATTCCAGGATTATGGAATTTCCACTCTTCTCCAAATGTAAAATAGTTCTCACCCCAAAGGGAATCAGAAATAGTTTATTCTGAAGCCAAATATGAGTGGCCATGTGCAGGAAACGTGAATTTACATTACTTCCATATGATATAATATGCTTCAATGTGGAAGCAGTTTTAAGAAATATTTTTAATAACAGACAAACAGGCAAATAAACAAATAAAGATACTTTTAAAATACATTGGTGGAGACATTAGGCAGTTTCAAACAAAGTAGAGAAATTGCTATAATTGTCAGATGCTATCTGACTATATTCTCAGACTTTTGGTTGGTAGAAGCTAGGTGCCTACATGCATATGCCAAGGGAATTATCTGATAGTCACAAAGATGTTAGCTTATACACAAAGGAGAGCAATAATGGCTCTTAAGAAGGATAAAGATGTCCCAAGATGATTTGGCTCTGGACTTGCATTTTGATGAGTTAATCTACCTTACAGATGTTCAGTGGAAATTGTAGCTTCTTTCCAAGAATTTTGTTCGCATCTCTCATGTCACCCAAATATTCTTTGTCTTCAGTTGGGAAATTGCTAGTTAAATCCTACAAGATTTCTATCTAGCCAGGAGTTTTCTAATAAAGAACAAAGACAGACTGTTACTAATAAATTACACGGACAGAAAAGTCTTTAAAAAAAAAGAGAGAGAGAGAGAGAGAAAGAAATAGTCTGAAGCTCGCCTGAAATGTAGATCAAGACAGATCTTAGGTTCATTGTCCAGTCTCATCCCATGAATGTGGTCAACTTTACTTTGCAGTAAGTACATTGTACCTTTCTTCTATATTATTTTGTGTGGCTACTATTAGTTCTTTTGATAGAACTCACAAGGATTAGGAATCAGTATCTATCAACTTTCTTCTTAAGACTTATGCCTTGAAATAAAAGTAACCGAGATGTTTTATTGCTAGCCTTTATAGTGCCTTACGACAGACCCCCAAGAACATGTCCATAACTGTAACATCATTGGGTTAGAACTACAGTCCCCTTAGATTTCAAGAATAGCAAGACCTTTCTCTCTGGTTTTCAACTTTCCTAATGCTGCAACCTTTGAATACAGTTCTTCATGTTGTAGTGACTCCCAACTATAAAATTTTTATTGCTACTTCATTATTAATTTTGCTATTCTTATAAATTATTATGTAAATTTCTGTTTTTCCTATGGTCTTAGGTGACCCTGTAAAAGGGTCCTTTACCCCTAAAGGAGTCAGTATTCTTCTAAAATTACCATATTGACTAAAGTAATTCTCTGCCTTTTCACCATTACAAAATCAAAAAATCAAAAATAAGCAAAGACCCACAACAAAAATCTTATGTTAATAGTCATTGTAGAAGATTATGTTTCATAATGACATTTTCATCTCAGTACATTATATACTTAAAATTTACCCTCATTACTATCTCTAATCTGTACCTCCATCATCCAACAAGCCCCATTGTTCTTCATGTCATCTACATCCCTGAAAACACAGTCAAAGGAATTCAAGTCACCAACTACTTTGTTTGTTTTCAACATGCTAGAAATCTTGGAGTTGGTTTGTGGTTACAAAATTAAAAAATTAAAAGTATATTATATAGCCTTCTCCAGAGATGGGCACATAATTACCCAACTCTAAATGGTCAGCTCTGAACACACAACACACACACGCGCACACACACACACACACACACACACATGCACACACACATGCACACACACACACAGAGATTATTATACAGATTATGATTATATATTTAGGAGAACACACACACTCCATATACATATCTAACAACTATTGAAAAAGAAGTCATGAATTTGAAAGAGAACAGAAAATAGTACATGGAGGGTTTAGAGGGAGCAAAAAGAAAGCAGAAGTGATGTAATTATGTTATAATCTCAAAAAATAAAATAGTTTTAAAAGCCAAACTTTAAATCATATAAAGTAACTCTTACCTGCTTTATTTTTGAGACAAGACCAAGAAGCCTATGAAAATTATGTTTCTATCTTCTCACAGTGAGATGTAAGGGTACTGGTTTATTTAATGCTTACATTTCAAAGGACAACTCTCAGGTCCTTAGCAAAGACAATTTTAAGTTGTAAAACTAATACTTTCATAGAGAGATTTACATTCAAAAAGACAGAGAAGAATTGACACTTGCAAATTTTCTTTTTCCCTTTATTGAAAATAGATGTTTTTCTCATATAAAATATCCTGATCATTAATCCCTCTCTTCCTCCTATTTCTTACCCCTTCTTCTCCCCTCTGCTTCCTTCTTCTCTGGATCCACTTCCTTTCTGTCTCTCATCAGAAAAGAGCAGGCTTTTAAGAGATAACAACCAAACATGACAAAATAAAATATAATAAGATGAAGCAAAAACTATCATATTGAAATTGGACTCATCAACCTGACAGGGGAAAAGAATTCCAAGAGTAGACACAAGAGTCAGAGACCCACTCATTCTCACAGTCAAGAGGATTCTGTCAGGACTGTATTCTGCCAAGTCTTTAGTCTATGAACACTAACCATCAGTCATTCGTGGCCTTCTTTCACCATTGGGAGGATCTTGGATTTGGTTTTAATAATTTTCTTTTAGGACAGATTTATTAAAAAGAAATTAAATTTATTCAATATATTCAACTGAATAAAAAGAAAAAGACAATGAATATATTATAGTTAAAAACTATAATATATATGTAGTGGACCTGGTACAGACGCATGTAGGCTTTGCCTTTGATGCTTCCCTCGCTGTGAGCTGACATGTGCTTTGCCTGGTTGTCCTAGTATCCTTCATCTCCTCTAGCTCTTACAATCTTTCTTCCATGGGATTCTCTGAGCTATGAGGTGAAGGATTTGATCAAAACCTTTTGTTTAGATTCTATCTCTCTGTATAATGTCTGGCTGTAACAACTGTTCCTATCTGCTGCTGGAGGAAGCCTCTCTGATGATGACTGAATAAGGCACTCATTGATGTGTATAAAATAGTATCACAGCAGACATTTTGTTGATACTTTTTTGTAGACCAGTAGTGTTTGGTTTTACTCTAGGTCTCTGGTGTATCTAGTCACTAGTTTTTGGTTACCCAAGGAATATTGAATATAGAGTGGGCTTTACATCAAATCAGATATTGTATGGCTACTCTCAGAAGTTCTATGCAACCATTGTCCTAGCATATTTTGCAGGCAGGACAGATTATGGGTCAAAGATTTTTGTGGCTGAGTTGGTGTCCATGTTTTTTTCTCAGACACTTGAAATTTTTCTAAAGTTTGCTGCTCTAATGAAAGGGAAGTGAGGAGTTTGGGGAACAGAAGGCCTGTTCAACTTTTGTCCTGCTGAAGGCAATAGGAAGCATGTCTTGGTCATTAATTTGATAGCTTTTTTAAAAAAGTGAGCTCAATAAATTCTACTGGATCCTAGTACAAGGCCTCTGTGTGCATAGTCTAAGCAGAGGCACCAACTACTACAGAGTTTCACTGTGACAGCCTTCTGTAGAACATTTCTAGACTTCTGGCACATCCAACCTTTTGAAAATTCCAAATGAACATTATCTTCCTCAAACTATATTACCGTTACAAAAAAAAAAAAAAAACCTGAAAACGTTCAATAATATTTAAAAGAGTTTATGACCATTTGGATTTTTTGTTTGTTAACTTTGAAGACAGGGTTTCTCTGTGTAGTCCTGGTTGTCTTGGAACTCACTATGTTGGTCTGGAACTCATAGAGATCTGCCAGTCTCTGCCTCCTGAGTGCTAGGATTAAAGGCATGTACCTCTATGACAGGCAGCTGAGTTCATGGTTTTGTATTCTGCACCCATAGCTATCCTTGGTCACATGTTGCAGCTTGCAGGCTTCAGATTAGACATATCTGAAACCTTTCATTTCTGAAATATCTGTCTGCAGACTTTTCTTTATGACATTTTGTTTCCAGATACAAATGCTCCCTTTCAGCCATCTGCTTGAATTATTTCTTCATAATACTTCAGTTCACATGCAATGCTTTTTCTGACAATTTCTTTTTAATGACTCTGTCCTAAAAGAAAATTATTAAAACTAAATCCAAGATCCTCCTACTGGTGAAGGAAGACCATGGCTGACTCATGGTTAGTGTTCTTAGATTAGAACCTTGGAAGAATATTATCCACCTGAAGACACTCATTACAATTTAAATGTGTACCAGCTATTACTCATGTCTTATGATAGTATTATAATTTTTCAATAATTCTAGACATTTGAATTTTTTAGGATTATGCTTTTGCATTTATAGATAACAGAATTTAAATAGTAGAAAAATTATATAAACAACTATGAGTCACCTTTCTTGCTGTCAAAAAGTACAAATTATAAACTAAGCAAATCTATTTCTGCTGCTTTGAAAGAAAACAAATTATATTTGGTACAGAGAAAACAAACCATCTTTCAGTTCACATTTTAAAATGGCTTATCAGTGTTAAGGATAATTGAATTGCACATGGATTGGGAACATTATTTGCATATTAACCTTATCAAAAATTAAAAATAATATATGATTATTATAGGACAACACAAAGAGCAAATAATTGCATCATAAATTTTAAGAAATGTAAAATTTGAAACATAGAGACTTAGAAAAAAAATAACCACCAAGTGAGTCTTGGCTTTATTTCATGGACCAAAGAGCCAGTAAATGATCTTTTTAACAGTGTGAATGTTTCAACTTGACTTGCTTTATATATTGCTGTTTGATTTGCAAACCTGATAGTTATGAGTATTTTGTGTAATCCTGGCATAATAATAATTTTTATGAACTTCTCATATGTATTTTCCCTGTGTTTTTATATGTAATAGTCAAATATGTTTATTTTCCTGTTCTTTTGACATACAACTTTTGATGCAAATAACTCTCTTAAACACAGTGCCAATTTCTTGAATATTTGCTCAAAGTTACACCCATCCTGTCCATACATACTTGCTATTAATTGAAATGCTGAACTGGGGCCAAGGTAAACGTAGCAGCTAAAGCAGCCCTACTGCACAGCTATGGAGGATTTTGCACCACACACTATGGACTTGCTATCTCATTTGCCTAAGAAAGGCTTTTCTGCATTGCATACTCTATGTGCAAAATATAGTGCTACATACAAGACTATACATGTCTCACTGGTATTTTACTCTCTACTCAGAGCTATACATCCACGTGTTACAATGAGCCATGTAGTGACTGTGTGCCTACACCAAGGGTCAGTTTACATCAGGAGTTTTTTCTTGTCTTTTTATTTATCAACTCCTTGTCTCATGTGTTCATTTTGTAAGGCATTGCACTAGGCTCTTTTTTGAGACATTACTTTCCACCCTATGCTATTGCCTCACAGGGAATAAAGGTTTATTTATTGACTTCATTTTTATTCTCAATTCTTGAAAATTAGAATTCATACTAGGATGGCTATAATTCTAATTTTTGACTTGGAAAAATATAAAAAAAAAAAAACCAAAACATTATATTCAGAAGATATCCCTGTTGTTTGTGGTAATATTTGCTTTGCATGACTAGAAATACATGGAACCTAAGAGTGTTTCCAACATTGTCCATCTTGAATTTTATATTTTTGAATCTTGTATTCATCTTTGAATCTTGTATTTTGTTCATTGATTGCTCTGTACATTATTGATTATACTTTTTACAGGTCTTTCTTTTCTTTCTTGAGTGGATTGACACTGTATGGCAAACTTATTGTTCTCCTCGTATCACTCTGCTCTGGACTTGCTGAAAGCTAAAAGATTATGGCAAATATATTCAACAAATAAGTAAGCTATTTTCTCTGATGTTTAGTCTTAGTTGTCAGCTTGACTAGATTAAGAGTTATGAAGGATTACTAAGTCTATGGCTCATTCTCAGAGAGAATTCACACATGGGGCAGTGGGACAGTGGGATCTACCACTTATGGAAGTTGTACTTTCCAATGACCTCCAGGTTTTGATGAAAAAAGAAGTTACAGAGAAAACTGCATATCCACTTGTAAGTCCCTTTTCTTTTCTGATTGGCATGTAGTACTACTCTACTATCCTCTTATGGCATGGACCCAATACTGGTGAATCCCCAGTGTGCTTCTGGGCCAGTAACAAGTCATGGAGACGATTAAACTTTTTAAATTGGCAGCAACTAGCTTTTCTGCCTTTCTAGTCATTGTTAGATACTCATCCTCTGTAAACCAATCCAACAAATCTTCCTTTCTAATATACATACATATATTCTACTGCTTGTGTTGCTCCAAAGAATCTTGTCTGATACATTTTCTGTAGACAGAAATGGAATTAATAGCACAGGTAATCTAATTTTCCTATTAGGGCTAATTCTTTTGACTTCAAATGAAACTTCTACAAAGGTATGAAACTGTATTTATGAAAGGATTTTTAGGTCAAGTAATATCAGGATCAGAGTAAATAAACATATCCCTTATTATAAATTACCTTATTTTGCATGTAATAAAACAAATCAACTACACCTCTCATCCAGTGAGGAGGAAAATACCACCTACAAAGTCCCTGAGTATATAAAATTCCCCCACCAAATGCCTGCTATATTACTTATGCTAGTAAGAGAAAAATTAAGAGAAATTTGGTTTCATTGAATATGTAGCACAGCTCCAAAGCAATAACCATGCATGCATCTAAACATTGCTATATGGCTGATTTTGTAATTCCACTGTATCTGTTCCTTTGAGCTGGACATGGCCATTGTCATCTTGAATTATTAGCATTCCCTCGTGGATGGAAGTGGGTAGGCCACAGGCTCAAGAGACAGATGAGGCTTTCACAACATCTCCCATGCCCAGGATTCAAGCAATACACAAGAGGCAAGTCAGGACTGTAGTGGGATTTCACACTGGTGTAGTTACCTGTAAACCACGTATGAGACTTCCTGGTGATAGTTTCTATGAGTCACCTATAAGTAGCCACTTCTAAGTAATTCTAGTATACTCGTGGACTTGGATAAGATCCTCGTTCTGGCAATGTTCTCTCTATCTGAGATAAACAAACTTTTCTTTATGTCTCTGAAGGAAAATGCATGTGGCAATAATTTAATAATCACCAAAGAACTAGTCAAACTCTGCTGTTATCTACCTTTCTGAGCCCCACAAATACCAATACTCAATTATCCTCATTGTGTGTTCCTACCCACAAAGTCACCCATGGTGTTCCATGGTGTGTATACTTTCATTTTTTCAAATACTTCTTATTCTAAGTAAATTGGTTTTTTGTTCTTTAGCATGAATGTATATAATTTGTAGCCTTGTATCACTGAGAACAAAACTTGGACTAATGGGGCCTAATCTGGACTGCCAACTTCTAGAACATCATCACAATGAACTTTATTATTTCCATGTTATAAATAATATCTGTGGTTAAAAAAAAACCAGATTATCTCTAACACCTTTAATATGAAGGAGCACTGGATTTTATCAAAGGCTTTTTCAGTGTCTAATGAGATAATCATGTGATCTTTTTTTCCTTTCAGTTTGTTTATCCAGTGGACACCAGCCCAAAATTTAACCTGTCTACAAGAAATGCAGGCACAGGTAATGGAGCAGTCTGAGGGAATGGCCAACTAATAACTGGCCCAACTTGAGACCCATCCCATGGGCAAGCACCAATTCCTAACACTATTAATGATACCTTGTTATACTTGCAGACAGGAGCAAGATGTTCTCTAAGAGGCTCCATCTAGCAGCTGACTCAGGCAGTTGCAGACACACCTACAACCAAACAGTGGATAGAGCTCGGGGACCCTTATGAAAGAATATGAGGAAGGATTCAGGCCCTGAAGGAGATAGGAACTTCACAGGAAAAACAACATAGTCAACTAATCTGGAACCTCGGAGCTCTCAGAGTTTGAACCACCAACCAAAGAACACACACAGGCTGGACCTAGGCCTGCCTGTACATATGCAGATGTGCAGCTTGGTCGTCATGTAGGTCTAGAACAATTGGAATGGACGGGGCTATCCCAAAAGCTGTTGCCTGTAAGTAGGATATGGTCCTCTAGCTGGGCTGCCTTGTCTAGCCTCTATGGAAGAGGAGGTGCCTGGCCTCACAGAGACTTGAAGTGCCAGGGTGGAGGAATACTGGGGTCAGAGGAGAAGGGGGGAGGTGATTGAGAAGGTGTGTGTGTGTGTGTGTGTGTGTGTGTGTGAGAGAGAGAGAGAGAGAGAGAGAGAGAGAGAGAGAGAGAGAGAGAGAGAATAATTTGACTTAAGGACCATTTGATAGGAAGAAACTCATGCCTGCTATGGTAAACTTAGCCAATCACCCAAGTCTTAAAGATCATTGACTCTAGAGAAGAACCTAGTTCTGCAACTTCCTTTAAGAGAATAATTCCGAACCATATTATAAATAAATATCATTATAACCACATTTGTTTATCCCTCATCTATCATCAAAGAACATTTATTAGTCAATCACCTTTAAATAATCAAACTTGTAGCAGTGACATGTACTTGTTTAATTACAGAAATAAGCTTTATTTACCCTTCTGTATATGCTTTCAAGGTTAAGCAGAAAGTAAGTAACTAGAAGGAAACATTTGTCTGTTTAGATATACTTTAGACAGATACTCCAGAGATTTACAGAATCTGGCATTTAAGATGTTTTAATAATAAAAAGATTTTTGTGACTGAGAGACATATCAGCTCTGACACATCACACACACACACATCACACACACACACACACACACACATCACACACACACACACACAGTATGTTTATGTGTAATAATGATAATTGAAGAAGAAGAGGTCACAAACTTGATGAGGAGTAGAAGGACACGGGAAGAGTTGGAGGGAGGAGAGGTGAGGAGTGGAAGTTTATAAATATTCTATTATGAAATTCTCAAAAAATTAAATAAAAAGAGAAGTAGCTGAGCCCCACTAACGTATGTGATTCACTGTGAGTCTTCTTATAAACTGACTGCTTGCTTCATGTCTATCCCAAAAAGGTTTTTAATCACAGAAGCATTAAATTGGTTCTAAGGAAAAAGATTATAATGCAGGAAGCTGAATCATACATGATCTAAAAAAGTACAGTAAAAGAAATCAGTTTTGATTACATCAGAGCTCAAGCCAAACACAAGCCAAGATTTTTTTTTTTTTTCCTGGCCTCAGTAATAGCCAGTCTTTCAAGGGGTTCTATGTAGAAGCTGTTTTTTTCTTCCTGTATTTCTCTGTCTTCTAGGTACAAATACAGTGGCTCTCAGCTGTAAATTCATTCTTCAACACCTGCTCTGAGATAATGGACTAGGCTCCTCAAGTATTTCTCCTTTATAGCGAACACAGTCTACCGGTCACTAAGGAAAGCATTGGAGAAGAAAGTACATCTCGTTCCGGTTACAGAGAACTAGGCTTTGTTCATGTTTTCCTTCTGTTTTGTGGTCCATTAGCTGTGTGATGCAAATGGAGTCATCCAGTCTTGTTCCACTCACATCAAGTGCAGTCCTTCAGTAACCTCAGATCAACTTTTTGTGAAATCCTGGAATTAGTATGGTTCACTCCACAATCGTGTTCAAAATCCCTCTGCATGCCCATCCATAAGTATTAGCTCAGTTAAACATGATGTTGTTGCTTTCCGTTTCTCAGTAACTGTGGGTGAGTGATTCACATAATGGAAACATTTCCAGCCATTCTTGTGGTTATAACCTTCAACATCTCAAATGATGTTTCAGCCATTCTATGGGTTATAACTTAAACATTTCAAATGAAATTCCAACCACTCTATGAATGGTTATAACCTGCATCTCAAATGAAGTTTGATATCCTACCTTAGGAGATATCATCGCAACTTTTGTATTTCTTTAGAGTTCCTAAAACTCTAAATACTGCAATATCATAGTTAATTAGTATTTATACTAAACTTACCATGTTTAACCATAATATAATTTCTGCCTCCCGAACTTCCATAAACATATGACTTTAATTATAAGTGGAATTCATGTAATCTTTTGTTCCTTCCTCAAAATATTTTGAATATCTTAGTCACTATAGGATTTTCAATGTTAATTGTACCTGCTTTTTTTACCCATTGCTCCATATAAAACAAACATTTAAAAGCCCTACTTTTCTATAGGTCTGTAGTCCTAATATAAGGCATTATGTTGGGAGCACAAAGATCCTTTTTCCCACAAATCACCAGGGAAACCAGGAATGCTGAGCACACAGGGGTGTCTTTTCAAAGAAAAGGATGTATAATCTGTTTTTCTATCAGGAAGGCTGGGAATTGGAGGTGAATAGTCTGGTGATATGAATTATCTGAAGGGCTAGACCATATTAAGCTCCTACAATTAGGGCAAGAAATACTTAATCGGTTATATGACCTTTACATTATCTGTTTAACAAGGAACTTCTCAAAGCTCCCACAACTATGACCAGATGTGACTAATAGCCTAAATAACTTCTGCTATCTATATGATCAAGATGATGCCGAATCCTTCCCTTGGCCCCTAGCTAACACATGTAACCTATCTCTAGAGGCCATCTTCTTAGAAGAAATGACATATACTTTGGTTGAGTTTAGTTATGCCTGCTTGTGCACTTGGGTTTGTAAAGAGGAATTTCCCCACAAACTGTACTATGTTTAAATATGCTTACAATGAACTGCCTGGCATCAGACTCCAGAATTTTGATCCAGCCTGGTTGATCTGAACCTAATTTCATTTCTTACTTTTCTGTGGATTATTTTTGCTACTAGACAGGATGCTTGCAGGTATATTCATATCAATATATTAATGTACAGAAATTGCCAGACATACAAAGTCTTAAAATTTAAATTGGATTTTAGCTGATTATGATAGTTAATCCTGATGATAACTTTTAACAAATAGAGAAATGGCAAGGAAGTAGAGAATACTTCTGTAGGTGTCTATAAAGTATTTGGAGTGAGGATTACTAATTTGTGCCAAATGTGGCTAGCATAATACTATAGAATTAGAGTCCAGCTGGAAAAAAAAAAAAAAAAAAAAAAAAACAAAACTGAGTAGAAAATGCCAAGAAGTGCAGGATTTTCCTCTCTCTATTTTTTGTTTGCCACAAAGAAAGCTACTCTGTCAAAAGTGACAAAAGCGTTTCTAAAACATGTACACGAATATATAAAATTTATACATGTAAATTACACACCTAGGATGTGAATACATGTACATATAATACTTAAATAAAGTTAAGTATATTTATATTCTCAAATAGTTATCATTTCTTGGTGATGAAAACAGTACGAATCTTTTACTCTAGTCTTTTGAAGTGTGTATATTAGTTATCTGTAGTCACCCCACCTTGCTATAGTACACTACACTTTCTCTCTCTATTTTTGACTGTGATACATTTTTTTTTCTGACTGATCTTCCCCATCTATCCCTCTACCCTCCACTTTCCAGTGTCTGGTACCCACTGTTTTAAGTGTTTATAAAATCAACTTTTTAATACTCTACAAATGATTATTTAGTTAGTTGTGTGTTTTATGTGTGTGCCACATGCATACACACGTGTGCCCCACAACATGTCACTTGAAGTAAGAGGACAACTTGAAATCAATTCTCTCTCACTTTTTTGTGAGTCCTGTGAACTGGACTTAGGTGTCTAGCTTACTTTCATTCACACTGAACCTTTGTAGATTTTCTTTGTGAAGAATTATTTATTAAAATAGTGGTCCAAGAAGTGGAATCTAAATTGCATAAATGCAAATATTTGAAATTTTCATTTCATAGAGAGTTTTATAACAAGATGTATAAATAGATAGCATTTTTGTGGCTGTTCCATGCATGTTAAAACATCATGTTCAGTTCTGTAGCTATTTAACCAGGGAGATCTAAATCAATAATAATCAATTCTTTGGGAAACACCTCTTTTGGGGGAGTCAATTTCATCTCTTTTCTGTGTGACTGAACTTAGGTACGTCTGTCAATTTGACAGCAACTGCTTTTATCTGGTAAGCCACCACACAGGCCCACATTTTATTTGATTCTTGCTGTATTTTATTCTTTAAAGGTGTTTAAAAATAGATTGTAATCTAAACTAAAACATATAACAGTTTTGTTGAAAGGATATTGATCTTCTCCTACACACAGGTAATATTTAACTAAATCCATATCTTCATGTATTTTAGAAAGGTTATAGCTTTTATGTAAAAATCAAAACTGAGAAGCTGCTGTTTTACACCGTTGCTTTGAAACGATATTGTACTTCTAAGGTCTTTTTTCAAATTCCCATATAAAAGAATATAATGATTTTCAATGTAATTGTTTGCGGATGTTTTTGAATCATAGTGAAACTGATTTTATCCTTTTTCCAAGGACATAATAAAAATAATTTTACTTGAGATTTTCATGTTTCATGTCTAACTTAGAACTTTTAGCAGCTCTGTCTAGGTACAAAAATTCTCACATAGTGCTTCTCTATTTATTCATAATTATCGGATTAAATTGAAGGAAACTGCACAATTACAGAATTCAGACTGGGTCTGACTTTGGGTGTGTTTACTGAATTAAAGTAAAATGGAGAAAATGTTTTTCCATAGTTTTATTATACAACGAGTTTTAAAATAAATGGAGATAGAAGATAAAATAATGGCTATATTTTCTTGCTGTCAAAAAATGGTATCATTACTTCACCCCCCCCATCATTATATCAATCAACTCATCAATTTAAACCTCTGCTTCTGCAGTTGCCTTTCATCTATGAGTTATTAGGAACACATTTCAGACCATTTATTCTTGCTGAAGGTGGTTGTAGTTTGGATGTGAAGTGTCAAGGAGTTCATGTACTTAATCCTTCATCACTTCTGCAAACACTGTTCATGGATGGAGCAGGTGAGAAGAGCACCAGTTCTCAGTAGGTGTCATAAAACTGATCAAAAACAATAGCGAGAGGAAAGGTTTTATGTCACCTTCCCCTTCCTCTTAACAGTTCATCACTGAGGGAAGTAAGGGTGGGAAACTAGAGGCAGGTAATTAAGCTGTCACCATGGAGGAATGCCACTTACTGGCTTGATCCCAGAATCAAGTTTAGATATCTTGCTTACACAGCCTATAACCATGTGTCTAGAGATGTACCACCCACACTGGGCTGAACACTTATACATCAACTACCAATCAAGAAAATGCCCCATCAAAACAAAACAAAACAAACAAAGATAAAATAAGCCGGGTCTGGTGGCATACACTTTTAATACCAGCTCTTGGGCGGCAGAGGCAGTCAGATATCTGAGTGTAAAGGCAGCTTAGTCTACAAAGTGAGTTCCAGGACAGCCAGGGCTACACAGAGAAACTCTGTTTCCATGAGGAAGGGGTCAGGGAGAAAAAAAAAACAGAAAAAGAAAAAAATGTTCTAGAAGTATGCAGACAGCTCAATCTGATAGAGGTAAAACCCCAAATGAGAGTCCCTTGGGTAGCTCTGGGCTGTGTCAGGTTGAACCCTGAAGTTCTCTAGAAAAGGAAATGATTGATCATTTCGGTTCCGTCTTCATAAGTGGGTGGATTCAAAGTTTAAACAGGCTTTTGGGAGGAATGAGAGAAAAGGGCATTGTTTGTGTGTGGGGGGGGGGAGGGCTAGTTGGGAAAAGTGTTTCACTGGAGGTCTGTCCTGGAAAATGTAACTGGTCATTGTTGTCATTAGCCTTTCCCTGTTACTCCTTGCTCAGTTTCTTGATTCCCTTGTGTGTGTGTGTGTGTGTGTGTGTGTGTGTGTGTGAGAGAGAGAGAGAGAGAGAGAGAGAGAGAGAGAGAGAGAGAGAGAGGTGTCAGGGAGGGAGGGAGGAAGGGAGGGAGATGAGACAGGAAGATAGAGAGACAGAAAGACAAATAGGCAGAGATAGACAGAGGGGGAGAGAGAGAGAGAGAGAGAGAGAGAGAGAGAGAGAGAGAGAGAGAGAGAGAGAGAGAGAGACTTATTGCCACTAGCCAGATAACTGAGAGAGAAGGGGGCCTTTAAGAAAGATATTGTAACAAGATAAGCTTTATTCCAATGGAATGGTACTAAGTAAGACTATATAAGGAAAGTTCTATCTCCTTATCAAGGGCAACCTCAGTGTTTGTCTTTGTTCAGTTCATCCCTATATATGAAGCCAGTAGCTTCATCTAAACATTGTTGAGTTTCTGTAGAGACTTATGTATGAGAAAGAGCTTATTGTGTTATATTAACTACCTCTCCTAAGAGCGAAGAAGCTCCAAATTGCTACAGTGGGCATTGGCTGAGGCAATCACTAGAGCATAAATCAATTAGTGTTCTCCAGCAATGCGACAACTTCAATTTTTCAGCTACATGTATTCATGCCTGAGAAATCTATCTTTCTGCCACCATTTTTCCCTTCATAAGGGAAACATCATAAGATGTTAGCTTGCTTTCTTGGCCTGCCTCTGTCCATTAGGAATACAGGAGGGAACTCAATTTACCTGTCACTCTGGCTAAGCAATGCTGTGGCCTCAAATCTTTGATGATCTTTAAACTAAACGTGTCCCTAATAGTTGTGCCTAAGAGCTCCATCTGTCTATTGTGATATTGTCAGTAAAGAGGCAGCTGCTCCAACTGCTTGGATGTAATCTAAAGATGCTGTTTGTACAAGTGGAATTCACTTAGCATCTCTGTGCAGCAGTAACTAGTAACTTAAATAAGGAAAAAATAGCAATAGATATGAAGACCAAGAATATTTAAGTAATGAGGTTTTTATAGAAATTAAGAAAAATAGGTAAGGGTCTAAACCACCAGCCTAGGAGCACATAGGGAGGGACCCATGGCTCCAGCTGTATATGTAGGGGAGGATGGCCTTGTTGGGCATAGGTGGGAGAGAAGATCCTTGGTCCCATGAAGGCTGGACACTGAGTGGGAGCAGAATTCGAGGGTGGGGAGGTGAGAGTGGGGGTGGGTGGGTAGGTGGGTGCACATCCTCATAGAAGCAGGAGGAGGGGGGATAAAATAGGGGGTTCCAGGGGGGGGGGGCAATGGTGTAAGGGAATAAAATCTGAAATGTAAATATAATATCCAATTTTAAAAAGCTAGCTGTAAAAAAGAAGAAGAAGAAGAATCATGAACATGAAAGTGTAGGCACAGTGTTACTGTGTGATTCAAACACTGATTTTTGTGCCTCCGTACCTGGTTGCAATCCTCATTCTAAGTATCTCCTCCCTCAGTGTTGTGTAAGCATTGTTCCCATTTATTCTATAATTTGACAATAAAAGCCAATCAACCAATTACTGAGCAGGAGGGAGAATAGGGTTGGGTTTCCTCCTAGCAGAGGAGGAGGTGAGAGAAAAAAAAATAGGTAAAATGCTTTAGTAATTAAGTATATTCTAGAAATAGATAAAAAAAAATCTCATCAAAGAAATATAACATAAAGAAGTGCCAAGTAGAAATTTCAGCATTGAATTATGCAATAGACTCACTAGAATCTAATAGTAAAATTAAAGTAACTGAGAAATGAGTAAGTAAAATAGAGATCAATAGAAATTATCTTGTGCCACTAACCATTAACCATGATTTTAAAAGTCTGCTAAAATTTCATCCTGAAATCCTTGCCTTGGATTATTATATAATCTGCGACGAGTGTGCTCCAACCAGCAAGGCTGTGGAGACATGATTTTAGGAAAGATTCCTGCTATTAATATGCTTTTCCCATTATTATTAGACATATGCGACAATCACTAAGCAACAGCACACCCCTTTGGTGCAGATCTCTGCAGATCCATGAAGATGTACTGTCTTGTAGTGATACTATATAGACAAATAGATGACTTCTTAAGTCTTAATGATGATCCTATAAGAATTCCTAAAATTATATCAGTGATTACTAAGCTCTTTTATATCGGGACTGCTATTAAGTCCTTCAGGCATAGTCGAAACTGCAAAGAGAACTCTGCCAGTCTCTCGAGTATTATCAGTTAATTGCCCTGAGAGTGATACTAACTAGACCTCCTGCTCAGAGCATATTCCAAGAAGTTGTAAAACAATTAACCTAGGACACTAAAGGGAATCCACGATTTATTACAGGTACCAAGACAGAAGAGAAAATATTTGCCTGGGTTTATCTATACAAAACTTCACTAACTTCTTAAGTTTATAGTTTCAAACTTTCAGTGAATCTGTGGAGCTAGACAGGTGATAAATATCTAGCTAGATATTTACTCCTAATAGATATGCACGTAAACATTCTGTGTTGTAAACTTCTATTTCAATTTATGACTCTAGTTTTGGTGTGAACTTGTGATGAGCTTTGTAACATGTGATCATGTATGCTGAATGGTGTATAAATACTGCAGACAAAGACAAAGAGTTAGTTAGTGAGTGAATGAGTGAATGAGTGAGTCAGTTAGTTAGTTAGGAGCCCCTCATCCTTTCCTTTTCTTTTCCCCCTGCCTAGAATTTTTCTCCCTTAAAATTTTTACTTTGTTAGAATCTTTTCTTCTTCCCCACTCAGGACTTTTTCATTCAGATAGCTGCATAGGATACCTTTTACACTTAAATAAATCTATAGCAACTTTTTAAAGTGTCTTTTCTTCTTGCAACCTCAGATTAGCAGATGTAAGTTAGAGCCCAGCAGTTCCTGCTAAAATAGAACAAAGGCCAGGTTGCGTAATCCTCTGCCATTAGGCTGCAGGTGTTAATCACCCTAGCCTGAAGTTTCTTAACCTCAGAAGAAGTTTTTAGGATAGCACAAGGCTATTTACTTAACCCCTTGCTGGTTTTAGGGCTGGATGCAAGTTCCAGTTTCTGGCCACAGGATCACTGACTACAGGTCAGCTACAGTAGCATAGGGGCTGCCCCAAGAAGAACAGGCGGAGGAGGAGAAGAAAGAAGAAACAGCTTCTTCCTCTTCACCAAAGCTGGGGAGTGGCCCCTGGCATTCTTACATTCTTTGTTCCTTTTTGTTGATATAAAATGCCTCTTTCTTCAAAGGAAGCAAGAGATAATTTATACTGAGGGATATATGAATGCCTATGTCCTGGGAGCATGGATTCCTGTCACCCACGCTCAAAGACACGACTTTCCTCTGAGCAATAGACCTTTATAGCCACAGACAAAAGAAAACCACCAGCCAATTATTTGTCAATCTGTTGTGGAAAAACAAGTTGTGGGTTACAGGAGAGATCATAGTCTCACATATGAGTTTCAGGTACTGTCTTGTAAACCCATGGCTTCAGGTCAGTGAAAGTCCATGCATTCTACAGTCCAAAGATGTTATCTAATAATAAAGGTTGGTAGCAGATGGCTATGGGGGGGGGGGGGGGCAAAAGACAGGACAAGGCCATTTGAATGTTGATCTCCAATATTCTGATTCTATCTTCTCATATTCATGGAATTCTAATAAATAAATATTCAGGATTATCAGCATAAATGAGGCCCTCTTTAGAACTCATCATTGAAGTACTAAGCTGTCTTCTTTATTTCATTTATGTCTGAATAACTTCATTAGCAATTGTTTAATATCAGGTCTGCTTATAGTCAGCATGACAATACAGGTAACATTATACAGATCAAGCGGTTGTACTTATATATTTAGAAATATATGTAGTACATGTATAAATGTGTGTGTATTATATATTATATATACACATATGTGTGTATATAATGACATATACACATACATCACAAATATACACTTTTATATTTAGGAATGTATATAGTGCATGTATAAATGTATGCATTATATATTATATATACACATATATGTGTGTATATAATGACATATACACATACATCATAAATATACACTTTTATATTTAGGATGTATATAGTGCATGTATATATGTGTGTGCATTATATATTATATACACATATATGTGCATATATAAAGGCATATACACATACATAATTAATGTATGTATGTAATGTATATACATACATTTACATATATATGTAATAACAATTAATTATAAGGTAGCCCATTAATTTGATAAAATCAAGGTTGAATATAGGGAAGGGTTTGAAGGACGGAAAGGGCAAGTAGTGTAATTATTTTACAATCTCAAAAATACAATTAAAAATATCCTAATATTTTTAATGCTTGTGAAAATGCCCTTAATTTTTTGTATCTGAAAATGTCTTCATTTCTCCTTCATTCTTCAAGGATATAGTCTCCTGATGTATGATTTGAACTTGAACAGTTCGTTTCTTTTATCCTGTCACTTTTTCTGGTCTCCAAAATGTCAGAAAAGTTGCAATTATACATTCTTCTATGTTCCTTTAAAGTAAATCTTCCATTTTCTTGTTAGACAACCCAGAACTATGCTTGTTGAGGACCTGGAAGTCGCCATCATGCACTGTAATCACAAAGAAGAATGCGTCTCTGTGTTGTCGGGCCTGATCTCCATTCAACCTTCTCCATTAGACCTTCTCCAAGGTCTAATCTCCATTCAACCTTCACCCTTCAGTCACTTACACAGGTGGAGGGCGTGATGAACAGGCCTCAGGCCCTAGAGAGATTTACATACTAATGAAGTACCTGAAGGCCAGAGGGTGGAGCCAAATAAGCATTCCTCCCCAGCCCCTCTTCCCTCTTTCCCTCCATATTTAACTCAGGACTGCCCTAGGTTTGGGGGCGGGGGGGGGGGGGGAGGGTGTGTGCATCCAGATCCATCCACCAGCCGCCATGCCAATAAACCGGTTTTGGAAAACCAAGGACTTTCTCATGTTTTGGGGCCATGCTGTGAGGAGCCATGAAGAGGCCTTTAGTGAGCAGCCGGGCATCACTTCCAGCTGGAGGAACCCACAGCTTTCCCAGCCAACTACCCACAGACTGGCATGAGGAACCCTGTGGTTCCCCAGCCACTATTACCCACACTGTGTCATATTCAGTCCAGTCAGAGAGCAGTAGCCTAACCTGGCCACCAATTAGCAAAAGCAATCATCGAATTTTGCTGATGATTTCGTCCTTAATACCCTCTACTTATTTCCTCCCCAAACCACTCAGCATTTCAACTCTTCTACCCACTGTTTCAGTGGACTTGAGTTCAGTCTTTCTACCTTATGACAGTAGTCTTGAATACAGTTTTCCTCAGTTTGTTAGAACTGTAATTTTTATATGTTAGAAAAGTTAAGTTCTGTCAGGTAGTGGTGGCACACACCTTTAATCTCAGCACTTGGGAGGCAGAGGCAGGTGGATTTCTGAGTTTGAGGCCAGCCTGGTCTACAGAGTGAGTTCCACGACAGCCAGGGCTACACAGAGAACCTGTATCGAAAAACCAAAAAAAAAAAAAAAAAAAAAAAAAGAAAGAAAGAAAGAAAAGAAAAAAAATTAGGTCCCCCCCTCCCCAATTTCTCTTGTAAAGCAAAGATTGTATAGGTTCATAAATCTTTTATAACATCAACTGTGCTATGCATACCTATTACCAATTTACAGAAAGTAATGGAAAGATTTTAAGTAATCACTGGCAACCTGCACACTTGAAATTTTAAATTATGTTAAAAGAAGAAAAGCAATATAAGAAAAAAGTTTTAATTTTGGTGGATATTATACATGGTGCTTTAAATAGTTCTTACACTCACTATTTCCTCATGTCTTCTTTCTTCTAAGAATAGTACACTATACTATACTATACTATACAGTGCAGGCTAGTATCCTCTCATGTTGGTTCAAAGGATCTTTATTGTAAATGTACTGGAACAAGAATGGCAAACATAGGATTCTCTTAAAAGGCCTAGGTGTATGTCTTAGGGTTACTATTGCTGTGATAACACATCATGACCAAAAACAATTGGAGAGGACAGGGTTTATTTGACTTATATATTTCAAGTCATAGTCCATTGACAGAAGCCAAGGCAGGAGCTCAAATCATATAAGAACTTACAGGCAGAAGCTATTGAAGAGGTTATGGAAGATCCTTCTTACTGGCTTATTCCTCATGGCTTGCTCCACCTGCAGAAACCAGAACCTTGAGTCCATCCACAGTACACTGGGCCCCCTCCATTGATCATTAATTAAGAAAATGCCCTACAGGCTTGTATATAGTCTGATATTATGGAGGCATTTTCTTTACTGAGGTTACTTCCTCTCAGATGCCTCTAGCTTGTGTCAAGTTGATGTAAAACCAGCTATCATAGTGTATAAAAAATTAGCAGGTAAAGACAAATTCTTTCAGACAGTTGGGTGCAACAGACTAGAAAAGAAAGTGATTGAAGTACCCGTCATGTATGTATTATTCCATTACTGGAATGAGAGCTTAAGTCAGCATTAGAAATAAGCTGACAAGCCTAGAGGGTTGTCCAAAAAGGGTAAAAACAGGAAAGCATTCCTTCTTGGCAGTGATTTGAAGTCCTGTGCTATTTGGTATGTGAAATGCTAAAACTCAGTGGGTGGTTAGTCTGATCAGAAGAATTCTTAGGCATTCTGTCACCAACACCACCTAGGTCTTTAGAAAGCTCTGAGGCAGTTATTCTAAATTGGATCTGAATGATTTCTTTTAAAATCTTGTTAATTTCCGTACAACAGTACCCTGGGGCAAATGTAATAACCCCTGCATAGCCCTTGTTATCCTACATGGTAGGAGAGACTTCTGAGGCTTCTTCAGCTGACCTCAGTGCATCATGATTCAAACCCAAATTGGATCTTGTTGTCACATAAATGCTATAATCAGAAATGAAGGACAGTAAATTAGCTACAAACTCTGAGAATCTTCTGATTCCTCAAAATACCCTAAAATCAAGTGTGCAATGAAGTTCATCATTTGTGTTAAGTTGCCAATTATTTAAGCCTGTGGTTGGTGATTAAATAACAGACCTAATGTGGCATGTTTATTTCTATTAGGTCACAATTTTTATTTTTTTCTTTTAACACTGGGATTCATTTAAGAATTATATTACCATAAAGTATGATATATATGCTAGATATACTGAAATACACTAATAGATAAAAAGGAAAAAACCACAATTTTTCATATTGTATTTTAATTGGGTGCTTTAAAATAGATTGCTGATGAATGAATCTATGATCTTCTTTCTGTCCAAAGTAGAATTAAAAAAATTAGACTAAAATTTAAAAAAATCACTGCTCTTCATAGAGCATATACATACGTGTGTTCATTTAATAGTTGGATTCTCACATGCATGTACATGTGTTCACTTAATACTCACATGTATATAACATGACTTAAACGCTATTCAAATTTGAATGTTGCTTATATCCCTCCTCACTTTAGATCTGACCTAGAACTAGAGAAATGAAAACAAGCCACGGAGGAAGGTAGATACCATGTCAGATAACTAAGGCTAAGGTCCCCAATCCAGTCATGCTCTTCACAGTCTCTCCAATTCTTGTGTTATTAAGAGAGACCAATTAGTTTATGCTCATCCTGTGCAGACATGTTTGCCAACTCTTCTGGCTAGAGAAGACTTGTGTTTTGCCTGAGATCTGGAGCTGGGTTGGTGCTCTGCTAGCAACCACCAAGCCAATGTACCTCTCATGGCTTTAGGCTTGCTAACTTCTCAATAGCTCCTCAGAGGGGGCAGGAAAAGTGTGAACCTTGGACCAATAGAAGACCAGAAGTAAGAGAAAGCCAGCACACGGTTGTTTGTTGTTGTTGTTGTTGTTGTTTGTTTGTTTTTTTCCTCAGTCTCAGGAACTTGAATTATACTGCACTTCAATAGTTTGTGTACCTTTAGGAATGCCATGTTTTCATAGAATTCAAAACTGCACTTGCTATAAGTTTGTAGGCAGCATGGTTAGACTATTCTCACATTCCCTTCTCTCTCTCATCCTCCCCCCACCCCATCTTTCACTCTAATTGCTTCTCCCATTAGAGAGTTATCACATAACCTTCCTGTTCAGAATATACTTCCTAAGGTATCAATAGCAAGGCCTTCATATATGAAATTGACCTCTAATATCACACTAAACTATATAAATCACAGAATACTTGAGATGAAAAAGGAGATCAATGCAATGGCCAAAAAACCAAATAGATGAACCAATAACTTATTGTTCTAAGTAAATACCATACATGAACATCTAATTTAAACAAGGCATTATTATATGAGAAAAGGGAAAGGGACATTTCAGCAATAAACAAAAACTAAAAAGACACTTGGCCTTTATATTACAGATGAAACTTCTTAGTAAGACAGACTCATTTGTAAGTCATACATCTCTTCCATGTGTAAACCTAATTAAGATTGTGTCCCTAAGCTCTTCCTATCATATTTTTAATGTAGTTCTTTTTTCTTTCAGTATGATGTCTAAATAGTATTGTAAAGGTCGCCTTGCTAGAGAATAAGTTAAAAGTGATAAAACTAGACAGGTATAAAAATAGAATAATAAAATTTAATTGTGGAATTTAATAACTCTTAAAGAAACAAAGGAGGGATGGAGGCAGCGACTATGGAGATGGAAGAGCTGGGGCCAAGGACAAAGGATTCTTACACACCTTTCTGTACTTTCTGTTTGGGATGGCTTTTAGTGAACATTGATAACTTTGTAGTAAGACTTTAAAGTTTATTATGAATAATGAAATATTCTGAGATGGATCCAGTTATAGGACACTGAATAAATAAAAAGGGAAAGGAAAATCTAGGAATTTACTTGAACATACATGACTTGAGTTGCATAGACTGATTGTCAATGATATTCTTTTAATGTTCCCAGTACAATAATCTTCTTAATTTCTGTGTTTTTCTTTGCCTTTACCACTGGGGGGAATTATTGAATTTATGTTTGTATAATTGGAAAGCAAAGTAGAAGAGCTAAAGTAGAAAAAAGATAAAAACATTGGAGATTAGAAAGGAAGAATTAAAATAAACCATCAAAAGAATATATACATATGAGATTTTTCTTTCTTCTTCAACAATTATCTCCAACACAACTTTTCTTGTTATGCACTTTTCTCAATGAGCTAAAAGCAAAACAATTTTTTTCTTTTCTTTTCTTTCTTTCCTTTGTCACCTCTCATTCTTATATCAATGCTTTTGGAAAAGCAAATCCAGGCTATAGGGAATAAATACACAAAAAGTAGACTATGGAAAAGATTAACGTGAGAGTAAAGCAAAGGAGTACGGGAGGGAAACTAAAGGCTCCTCAACCTCCCAAACAGCACGTTCAGAACTCAAATCAGCTTGCCTGTATCTTAGGCTGTGTTTGCTTGTTTGTTTGTTTGTTTTTCAGAGAAACCTGTAGCACAAAGACCACAGAACTTAAAAAGAACAAGGAAAGCAAATGGACGTGATCACATGGCTGAGACCACAGGTCTGTGACTGCTTTAGTAGTCTGTGGCCACTTCAAGAGACCAACTGTTTTCAGATGTTTGAAAAGATAATCTACCCTCAAAGTAACCATGAGGGTCTATGTGTCAGCAAATACTATTCAACAAGTGCCTTATGTACCGTATGTCTTTTAGATGGCCGGTCCATCCAAATCCAAATTGATTTTCATGTTCCATGTCAGCACACAGTATGATTGAAAGTAAAGACCCACTTCTGGAGTAAGGAAATTCAAAGTGACTTTTTCTCATTCTTGTTTGTTTCGTTGCCTATCATTGCCTGGGGGCATAAATAGAGATGAGGGAGTCTGAAGAAGATTGAACTACATGAAGAAAACTGCCTGTGTCTTAAGTCTTAATCTTAGCTTGTGAATATCATCGTGGGAGGGGAATCCCTTCCTCCATAAGCTTTTCTTATTTTTTAAGGCATATGGATTCTTTCAGAGAAAAATGTGGTATCATTAATGCATTAATTGATGACAGCAATAATTAGAGTAGAATGATATTTAATCCTTAAAGAGTGTTTGATATATATATATGTACATATATATATACATATACATATGTATATGTATATACATATATACATACATAGATAGATAGATAGATAGATAGATAGATAGATATTGTTTTCAAGCAGAAATCAATGAAGTAGGTTGTAAATCTCTACTGCACAGCCTTCATTAGGAATCTTATCAATCTTTGTCTTTCCTTCCCTTAAGCATTTTCTCTGGCAAGAAGGCATTGCACTGAATCTTGTAGCTTCAGAGGCTGCCTCTGTGAGAAGCTCATGATGTATTACGTAAGCACTATGCAGGGTCATCTAAGAATATACAGGCCCCTCTTAGAACTGGCAGAGGTAATTGATTCCTTTTCCTGAAAAGATTCTTCAAGAAACTCTTTTGGTAACTCATTGACATTAGGGACCAAGAGCCACTGTGGCTTGTGTACAAAGCAAAGAAACCAGACCATAACACACCTTTGCAAATTATTTGAAAACAGAGCACTTTCTGATATCATTCCTGCTTACTCAGCCAGAAGGACTGAGAGCCAATTATGATATGTTCAGAGCTGTGGGCATGAGAGATGAAGAACACTATAAATGGAAGCACTCAAGCTGTCCCGTGTTTTACTGGGAGCTTGTGCTTGCCTTTTAGTGGCTTTTCAAGTTTTCTTTCAAAATTATGTTAAAATCTTTTCAGTAGTGCAAAAACAGGTGGCTCTAGATTTGTATGAATGAGTCAAAATAAATTCCTTTTTAATGAAACCTTTTTGGCTTGTGATAACAATCTGTAATTGCACAGCAGCTAAGGAAATGGTTTGCTTAATTTCCTGGTATATCCTAATACCAGAATTAACTGTTCCTCAGTTCATAATGTGTCCCTTGGACTGTTGAGCAGTATTGGGCTGCATTACAGCCCAGGGATAATAGTGGCTTCCAAAAGGTGTCGTGAGAGTGTTGTCACAAAATAGAGTGAAAAGTTTTTGACTTCACTTATGAATTAGGATTCAGCTTTTAAACAGTTTTTAAAAATATATGTTTTGGATTCTAAAAAATATTTTCTCTTTTCTGAGGTTTTCTATTTTTGCCCTTGGGTTTTCCTGTCCAGTTTTGAGTTATTTGGGGGAAGATCTTTGATCAAGTGCATGGGGGGGGTGAGGGAATAATACCACTTCTCTCACTATCTATTATTTTTCTATTCCTCATTTCTATCATAGAGAAGAAAACATAAGCCTACTCCAGAGACAAACAGCAGGAAAACATGATACACTAAATTTCTTTCTCAACCTCCAAGATAAATGTAGAAAGGCACTGGTGACAGTTGATCCATAATTAAGATTTTCTTCTGAGAGCCGGAAATCTCTGGCTTGTGCATGAGGACTAGAAGGGGTCAACATGGATGAAGATAAGATTGGACAACTGGTTTTCTCAATTTGATTCAGAGTTAGGACTCAGAAGGAAAACAAATCTATACAAGCATGTCGCTTAACTTTTATTATCATTGTAAGCAATATATATATATATATATATATAATATTATATAATGTGTATATACACACATACACATACATAACAAAGTGTTGACTATTAGCTGACTTCAGGACTGTGACAGACATCAGGGATAGACAGGTGATGGGAAAACATGTACAGAGAGATTTTCTACTCACAAGAAGCTCCCAGATGAAAATCTCAAAGCATAAAAACTAATGGAAGCCTTGAAAACAAAATAGAAATGGTATACAGTGTGGTCAGGGGAAATTTCACCAGGCTTTATCCCTTGGTGATGAATTACAGGCAACTGATGACTCCCGGTAGAGAGAGAAATAGTCTTCAGGGACAAGCTCCTGGGGGTTCTTCAATATTAATGTACACAATGTATACCATGTACATAAGAACAAAAATAAATGGGCTCAAAATGTTGTATATGTAAATATATATGTATATACACACATATACATATATATGCATGTATATACATGTGTGCATGCAAGCACACATGTGTGTACACAGCAGTAATAATTGTAGAACTCATGAACTTGAGAGAACAAAGAAGAAGTTGAAGGAGGAAGAGGAAGGCAGAAATGGTAGATAAAGTACTCATGTATTAAATGCTCAAAAATTTTAAAAAGAATATTTAGTTAGCTTAACAGAATATGAACTTCTGTGGATGTTTGAGAAATTAAATATCTTTTAGAGCAGTGTTTCTCAGCTTGTGGGTTGTGACTCCTTTAGGGGTTGAAAGACTCTTTCACAAGGGTTGACTAAGACTGTAGAAAAACACAGATATGCAGGTTATAATTCATAGCAGAAGCAAAATTACAGCTATAAAGTAGCAACAAAAATAATTTTATGATTGGGGGCCACCACAACATGAGGAACTGAATTAGGCTGTTGCAGCATAAGGAAGGTTGAGGACCACTGTTTTAGGTTCTACAAGAGACAAAGGAAGGTATACCAATAAATGAATAATATTGGATTGCCAAGTAATATGTTGGTTAGGAGCTCTGTCTATTTGATTATATAAAATTAAGAAAGAAAAATAACATATTCTAATCAAGTTATCCCATTGCCTGTCCTAGATCTTATTTTCTACTGTGATATTAATGTCATTTAAAATATATTAATAATTATTTAGTATTTATAGTTCTGTGTACAGGTGTATGTACATGTGTTTATCTCTCTGTGTGTCTGTCTCTGTCTCTCTCTTTTCTCTCCTCTCTCTGTTTATGTCTCTAGAGACCAGAAGAAAGCATCAGATCCCCATTGTGGGGGTTGTGAAAGGAACTCTAGTTCTCTATAAGAGCAATATTGCTCTTAATCACTGAGTTGTCTTTCCAACACCCTTAATTTTGGTTTAAAGAAAAGTGTAGCATTCCTGAAAAACATTAAACAAATTTGGTGCCATCAAATTGCAATAACTTTAAAGTCAATTATCTTTGTTCATAGTGAGTCAGGTACTCTAATGAATCCAGAGTTTAACTTTTTTTAAATAGCCAAAGCATGAAGCATTAGGTGTATGCTTTACAAAAAAAATATGTTATGAACTATCAGGAACAATAAATTTGATGCAAATGAGATCACTCAAAAATTACCTGTTCTCTTCAGGGCTTCCTTTTAATAAATTTCTATGAATTAGTTAAACTGTATATTTTAGAGTTTCCTATTTATTCTTTTTGCAAAGCACATATTTTTTTTCAATTTCTGTGTTCATAGGTAGATCCCTTAGATAAATACAGTATGGACCTAAGAATCCCCAGAACTTAATCTGTATCTAAATCTCCATTTACCCTCCAAAGCACATGCATGCTTTGACTCCATGGAGTAAGTCTGTCTAAAGCATGTCCATCTTGTTTTACAGCAAACATTGTGTCTTTCATCTCTACCATAGCCATGGGTCCATATTGATGATCTGAAATTCATTAGTGTGAACTGAAAAATGATGGATCCTTCTCTAGAGCCTTCATGTCAATGGAAGTAAGTAATCAACAGATTTTTTTTTTTAAAAAAGTGTTTGTTAAAGGAAGTACAATAGATGTTTAATTCTATTATATTAATATTCATATTAAAAGATAGAGTAGAAGAAAAAGATTCCAGAGCCCTGAGAGGTTGAGGTGGCTGCTGCTCTTCCTGCTGCTGCTCTTCCTGCTGCTGGTGGTTCTTGTTACTACTCTTACTGATTGCTGGTTGCTGGTTGAAGACATCCTGACAATGAAGATTAGACTTGCTCCAAGAAACTTGAATCCCTAATCAGCAGAATTAGATAGTTAGATAGATAGGATAGAAGTTATATGCAATTTCTAAATGAAGAAAAAGCAAGGTCATAGTTCTTAACATGATCTGCTTATCCTACATACAACCAAAGTCTCTCAGGGAACCAAAGTCTCTCAGGGAATGTTTGGTCTTTTAATGTCTCAAAACTTAAATCTGATAATATAGGTTTAACAGCACATAAATCTTGATACTATCTCAATCAGTGTTATAATACCTGAAAAAAAAAATAAGTAAAGACAAACAACACACTCACGTATATATTTGTATAAATTATATCTGTATACATATGCATGAATAAATTTACTCTTAACAAAATAGGGCAGAAATACTTAACAATAGTTTATCTTTGTTTCTTTAACTAGTCATAGATCCTTAGCATTGTTTACAGTTACATTCTTCTTCTATTACCTCAAGCAGGCTCCTCAGCACATGTTGCTTCTTGACCTGGAGAAGTGACCAATTTCTTTATTTCTGGGTGGTGCTTTGGGCATTTTCATCTACCCTAAATTAGTTTGGTGTAGGTTCCTTGATCTTAATCTGTAACCACACTTTTTGGTTACTTTATTAGGCTATTATATCTAGCACCCTTCCTACCCTAATCCCTTTCAACCCCCAACACCAGGTAGGTGAGACAAATGGTTAGAGGGAAAAGGATGTGTAGATCTCTTTAGACTTCTCTCTGCTGATTAGGGGTGCCTAGTTCCTTGAAGCCAGTCCAATCTTCCTCTTCAGGATATCTCCAACCAGCAACCAGCAATCCAGCAAACATCAGCAAACAGCAAGAACAAACAGCAAAAAAGCCACAGCAGGAACCAGCAGCAGGGGAAGCAGCAGCCACCACAGCCTCTCAAGCATTTTTATACCTTCTCAAGAGTATCCAGAATTCCAAATGTAAACTATCTTCAGCTGGCAGAATCACACCCCTGCCAGAGCGTAAGACAAAAAATAGTTGCAGTGGACAATCTGAAGCAGCCCCATATCTCACACCTGGGATTGAAACAAAACATATTCATATAATATAACTGATTTTTTGTTAAGAAACTAAATTCTCAGTACATTAATCATAGGGCATAGTAATACTAAATAATTCCTTAAAGGATCTCATGTACTCCAGACATATCCTTTGTTACCTCCACTATGGAGCATGGGTTCAATTCTACCTGGTAATTCAAGCCAATCACCCCTCCTAACAGTAATTCCTTTCTGAATCTGTTGACTCAAAGGAACTAGAAATCTAAGGTGACCAAAGGAAAATTTTGGCTCTCAGTTCAAAGGAATGCTTGTTGTTCCTTCTGGCAGAAGCATGGCTCCCTCAAGAACCAACATTTCCAAGCCAGGTAAACACAGAGTTGCAGGAACAGGAAGCAAAATTGTGTTAGTGATTTCCAAATGATTTCCTAGCAACTCTGCTCAGGCTGGAGAGCTTGTGCACTCCTGGTACTCAGGGCAGTGCTGCTGGGTGAGAGAGCTCAGTGGCAGTGGGGGCTCAGCAGAGTAGAGTACCGGGCAGAGAGCATGAGAGATAGAGAGAGGGGTGAGGCAAAAGTGCATGAGAAATCAGGGGGCAGGGAACCTGGAGCAGAGAGCAAGCCTCGAGAGAATGAGGAGGAGGGCCTATGGATCACTGGTGAGTTGTAAAAATGCCTTTAAGCATCCATGTAGAGTCGTTGGCTTGTGGATAATGGGATGAAATTTAGCCTGTGAATTTGAGTGGAAGGCATGATGGCAAAGACATTCCCTTCTGGGTAAGAGTAGGAATGAAGCTAGAAGTTTGCTGGTTCAGGCATCCTGACAGCCAGACTCAATAAACTTGGTGGCTAAGCTCTGAGCCAGCAGTGGGGTACAGAGCCCAAGGGAGAATGGTTTATTTAAGCTTAGGATTTTTTTCAGCAGTGAGAGAGTGAGTAGGAGGGGGTCACCCAGGAGTAGAGGTCTCAGAACGAAGGTTCAGTGAGAAGGCCAGTCATGGCCCCAAGGACACGACAGCATGGCAGTGAACTCAACATCCCTCTTTTAGAAACAGGGGACATTTATGCTGGCCAGTTGGGGGAAGGAGCTTACCAATTCGCTAGTGTTTGCATAGATCGGTTTATCAAGCAATCCGCTGGCTGCAAAGTCCATGTTGTTGGGCCGTGAAGAGATGGTTTGGTCTCCCCAGTAAAGCGCTGGGTTTGAGATAGCTGGAGACCCAACAGGACATTGCCTGTCAGGGATGGCATATATCTCTCCATGCTCCCGGATTCCAGACTACTCCATGCGGTCCACATCTCTCATTAACCTGCACCTTGCAGACTATAGATGACGCAGAGTTGCCCCTCCTTTTATGAAAGAAAAGAGAGTGGGATATCGGCCATGGAAGGGTATCCTGGTTCTTGGGTTGTGGGTGTTCGGCCACGCCCCCAGAACCCAGGCCCCTGACACAGGTCTAATCTCCATTCAACCTGCACCCTTCAGTCTTGTAGTGCACAGGTGGAGGGCATGATTAACAGGTCTCTACCTCCCTGGTCGGGAGTGGGTAACTTGCAAGCCTGCTGCCTTCCTTGGATGTGGTAGCCATTTCTCAGGCTCTCTCTCTCTGTCTCCGGAATCAAACCCTGATTCCCTGTCACATGTGGTCACCATGGTAGGCACTTCGACTACCATCGAAAGTTGATAGGGCAGACGTTTCAATGGGTCATTGCTGCCACAGGGGGTGTGCAATCAGCCTGAGGTTATTTAGAGTCGCCAAAGCCGCCAGTGCCCGCCCCCCCCCCCCCCCCCCCCGCCCCAAGAGCTGGGAGGGAGCTGACCAGGTTGATTTTGATCTGATAAATGCACGCATCCCCCCCCCAGGGGGTCAGTGCCCGACGGCATGTATTAGCTCTAGAATTACCACAGTTATTCAAGTAGGAGAGGAGCAAGCGACCAAAGGAACCATAACTGATTTAATGGCCATTCGCAGTTTCATTGTACCGGCTATGTGTACTTAGACGCATGGCTTAATCTTTGAGACAAGCATATGCTACTGGCAGGATCAGCCAACACACCGCACCAGTGTTAGTTGGTGTTAGGCATTTGACTGCAACTCAGAACAGACCACTCCAGACCACATGGTTCCAAGGGGGGAAGGTTTATTCAGGAGATAGGGCAAAAGTGGGGGGGGGACGGTAAGAAGATGGAAGAAGAAGAGGAAGAGAGAGGAAGAAGAAAAGTAGAGGCTGGCCATGACCACGTGGAGAGAAAGGAAGAGAAGGGGAGGGGAGAGGGGACAAAGAAGCTAGAGGCAGGAGAGTAAGAGTGTAAGAGATTAAGAGTGAAAGGAGGGGGCAAGCAGCCCCTTTTATAGTGGGCCAGGCCTACCTGGCTGTTGCCAGGTAACTGTGGGGAGGAGCATACCTGGCTGTTGCCAGGTAACTGTGGAGGTGGAGTTCAGACAGAATACTAACACATGTGGCAGCAAGAGATGTGAATCTGAGAGTTTCTAAATCCAAGTCACGAGGCACTAATGTGTTTTATGAAAAATAAAAAAAGAACCAGGATATGTTTGGTAGAGACATAGTATGGTGAGGTGAAAGGGGTGCCTCTGCGGGCCCATGCTGAGGCATCCCTTCCCCTTGAGGTACAAATCAGACTATTCCATATAGTATGGAATAGAATTTATTTAGGGCATGGGAAGGGGAGTTGAGGAGGAAGTAGAGACAGAGAGAGGGAATGGGGGGGGGGACATGTGGAGAGAGGTGGGAGGGAAGGGGATTGGAGAGAGAAGAGACAAAGAGTAAGAGAGTAGGAGGGTAAGAGGGTCAGAGGGAGAGGAGGGGACAAACAGCCCCTTTTATAGTGAGTCAAGCATACCTGGCTATTGCCAGGTTACTGAAGGACAGAGCCTAGAAGGAATGCTAACAAAAGGTATTCCTATTTTCAGCGTATTGTTTTTATATAGACTACCTTTTGAACAGCATTTGCAGTTTTATTCTTTTGCCCCGTGGTAAACTAGTTATACCATTTGTATTGACTAATTTGGCTAGTTCTAAATAGTGTGAATTATGCTTTATTTTTTTCAGATGTTATGTAGACACCATGTCAACATCTCCATGTAGGATGAGTTGTATTATAGGCGTTGTCTTCAACAAGAGCAACCTATTGTTTTTGCAATAGCCTGGGTTGTTTGGTGATTGCCATGGGACCCTTTAGACCAACAACTCAATTGTACATAACCTAGTTCCAGCACTAGAAGCTTCATTTGGTGAAAGAGATGGCCTGTTGGGGGTTCCGTAGCCTTCATTATTTGGAGACATCGTTAGGATTGCCTTTATGTGTTTTAGGAGGTTTCACAAGCACCAAGTTGCCATAACACAACTCAAATATTTCTCAATTGTAGGCATCTCTGCCTGTATTCCATCCCCTAGTCCCATATTTTTTCCTCATGTGATCCTTCTGTTTTTAGGGTTTTTCTTTTTGTGATTTTTTGATTTTTGTGATGGAGTATTTTAGTGACCATTAGCTGGGGTGATTTTAAAACGATCTACTTTGTGTTAAGTTAAAAAAAAATAAACTTTTAGAACATTTTAATCTCATACAATCTTAAATGTTAAATTTTCAATCTTAAATTTGAAATAGCTAAACAAAAAGTTAATTAAAACAATAACAAAACTAGTTCAAGTACCTAGCTCAACTTGAAACATTCTTCATGTGATTTATCCCATATTTACAGTGCACTGGTGTTTGTTATTGAATCATTCCCAATAAAAAACAAATTCAATCAACCCAGGACAAAATTACATTTGATAATGAAGATGAATTATAAATCTGTATCCTTCTTTCATAGTGCACCTGTCACTTGTTTTACCAATTACATTGATTTTCAGTAAAGTCACCAGGATTATTGTGAACATGATTTCTTTAGTTTCTATATTTGTGTTGAGGTTACCATGAACACGTTCTGGTTTATTAAGAACCAAAGGGGACTGACTTATTCTTTCCCAGTGAGAGAATTTTTGGTTATGCAAAACTATTTCCTGAATTTTAGATTGTTTGTAAGTATAAAAGAAATAATTATGTCTGTATCTATAACTATGTATCTCTAAATACAAAACACAAAACTACAGAAACTATGCCTTCACCTTTGACAAGTAGAAACTTTTTCCCCCATAACTCAGTGAAATAACGCACAGCAAGAACTCTCACAGAACTCTTAGACACAAAAGGTAGATATCACCACTGACAACAAGGAGATAAGTTAATGAGACTATTTCTATATGAAGGGTAAAGGTGGTTGCTTTTACAATTCCGCTATCATTTATCTTGTTATTTGGGTCATTTTAACACAGATCAAGTACTTTCCATGACAATTTAAGTATGACTCCAGAAAAACTACTTAGCCAGCCACCACTAAGGCATTACAGGAATGTCTTCTGCCTTTTTTTTGGTAGGAAAGTTTGGCAGAAAGAAGTTTGCTAGCAAGTACTCTAGTTGTCAGAGAAATGAGGGACTTTCATAGAAAGTATGGAAGCTGTTGTTGAAATTTTTTCCTGAGTTGGGAGGTACCAATAAATTCAATCAAATTGGTGTGTACCTAGGATCCTTGCACCTACAGGAAGGCAAAGCAGGATTCTTTTGTCACTTTAAAAGTTAGAGGTTAGATATAAAAAATAGTATACATAATATTCCATTTACAAATAGCAAAGGCGGTGTCACCACACATTTGCTATTTCAGAAGACATCAAGTTTAGAATTTTTAATATTTAACATGAAACTATATAAAACAATAAATATGCCACAAGTTCAGTAGATGCTTGAAAAGAACCCATATAATATATTTTGAGGGAATTTATTGTCTAACGCTAACAAAAGTATGCCATAATTTTCTGGTAAAGTATCATTATATCCTTAGAGGTTATTCATGGGATGCCCACAAATTCCATGAATGTTTCATAAGATCATGTGAACACAACATAGACTTCACTGTGTACCTATGGTTGTACCCATATAAAATGAGTGTCCAGGCAAAAATTGAGATGATAAAAGTACCAATGGCTTGAATATTTAAATATTATGTTTTCTCTTAGAAGAAAAACATGAAATGCTGTTATTGGTGAGAAAAAATTAGATGAATGAACGTTAGTAAGAACTGTACAAATAACATGTTAGAGAGATGATGACCAGAAAAAGGTTCTCTTTGAAAATGAGTAAAACAAGATCAAAATAAAGCAAACCCGAGAAAAAATGTAGTATGTGCATCCCAAAACATATTAATCAGAAAGGGATGCACAGCATGGTGGCCCTAACAATTAAATTTAGTGAGTGTGTCTCTTCCAAGGCAGCCAATATAGTGAAGCAAAGCATCTTGGGCTAGTGTGAAGCTCTGATGACCAATTCTGTAGTTTGTGGCTGATGTTACGTAAGCTGGAGCTGGGAACATCAGTCCTTGTTCCCATCCTGGCTTGAGGGATCCTTTGTTTTGATTTATAGTCTTTATGTCAGCTATAAAGCTATGGCTTAATCATCATTGCTGCTGATGTCCACTTAACATGTTGAGGATTTCCATTGAGAATTTTTAAGTCTCTTCATAGAGACTAGTCTACCCTGAAGGGTGTATGCCCATCTGTTTTGGAAATCCATTAATCTCTGGATGAGTTGTACTACTTTTGCACACAGAATAGGTGCAAGACAAATAGTCTTGGTCATCAACTCAAGGTTACACATGAAGTTTGGAGGAAAAAATAGACAGGAAATAGGGATGAAATTAGAGTGAATAGAATAGGGGGTGAATTTTGTCAAAATATATATTCATGAATAAAAATTTAAACAATAATTAACAGAGTAGAGAACATGTATACAGTCAATAATTCTTATTTTAAATATAATTATAAATTAAAATTTATCTAAAAATTGAAGATAAATCTGAACATTTAATAACATAGCTTCTTTTATTATATACAAAGTAAGCTTACCTAGATTTTTGCATGCTATTTGTTTTTTGATATTGTATCTTCCTTCATCTTATAAAGGAACGTTAACATAAATATTTAACAAACACATAGCTATGCTATGCATGGAGTATAGACTTTATAAAAACATTATATCAAAAATTAAAATAAAATCTGGAAGGAATGGAAGGGAAGCAAGAGGCTTGGTTGGAGTGCAGAGTCAGAATGAAGCCTCTTTCAAGCCTCTGGGTCTCAGCCTGGACTCTAGGTGCTTCTTCCTAGACTCCCAGGTGCAGTCATACCTCTGGTCAGCTTTTGTGAGGTAAGGTCATAGAGACTGATGGCACACATGTTGGGGTGTGAATGGTGGTCTTACCCATGGATCATCCTTCCCAGTGTCTGGCTTACAAACTTGGAGTCTGTGTCTATAAACACTAAAGTTTGTTGCATACAGTAGTCTATGTTCTAAGCTGAGAAGTTTCAAGAGTTTGCTGGTATATGATGTGATGATGGCTGGTCAATGCAAAGTGTGCATGTTGTACATTTGGAACCAGAGTTGCAGTGAAGTTTCATGATAAAACACAGGTGAGTACTGACAGAAGCACTGTGGATACATTATGCATTTGAAATAGAGTTAAAATGACTTGAATTTTGTCATTGTGCATTTAGAAGACTTTTACTACGGCCAAACTTTGATGACCCCTGCATTCAGTTATGTGACTTGACATGACTTGCAAGCCACATTTAAGTAACTGGGTCTATAGCTATTCTACTACTAGAAATACACCCAAAAGATGCTCCACTGTATCACAGAAACACTTGATCAACTATCTTCATAGAAGCTTTATTCATAATACCCAGCCAAAAACTGGAAACAGCCTAGATTTCCCTCAACTAAATAATAAATAAAGAGAATGTGGTACATCTACACAATGGAATATTATTCAGCTACTCAAAACAAGGCATCATAAATTTTGAAGGCAAATAAATGGAACTAGAGAGTATCATCCTGAGTTAGATAACCAAGAGCCAGAACGACATGTACGGTATGTACTCAATTATAAGTGGATATTAACCGTAAAGTACAGGAAAATCATGCAACAACCAACAGAATTAATGAAACTTAATAATAAGGATGTCCCAAGAGAGGATGCAGTATTCTTACTTAGAAGGGGAAATTAAATAGTCATCAAGGGTGGATGAAGAGACGGAACTGGGTAGGAAAGGAGATGAAGAGGGACTGGGAAATAGCAATCATGTGTGAGTAGGGGGTGAGAGAATCCTGAGAATAAGAATGGAAATCAGTGGTTTGGGGAGAATCTCTGGTGACTAGCTGAAGTCCTGGGATGGGAGAAGATGCTAGAAGTGTATGGGATGACCCTAGCTTAGATTCTTACCAGAGGGTGATATAGAAATTGCAATAGATACCTCCTGTAGCCAGGCAGAACTTCCAGAGGAGGTAGGGGGACATCAATCCATCCACAAAACCTTCTATACAAATTTGTCCTACCTATAAGATGTGCAGGTATAAAAATGGAGTAGAGACTGAGTGAACAGCCAAACAATAACTACCCCAACCTGAGACTCATCCCATGTTAGAGAACTATCCCCTGACACTATTAATGATACTGTGTTTTGCTTGCAGACAGGAATCTAGCTTAACTGTCTCCTGAGAGGCATCATTCAACAGCAGATGGAAACAGATGCAGAGACCCACAACCAAACATCATCTGGGGCCCCGGGGAGTCTTGTGGAAGAGTGAGGGCTAGAAGAGAGCAAGTTGCAGGGTCAATCACACCACTAGAAGATCCACAGAGTCAACTAACCCAGGATCATGGGGGTTCACAGAGCCTAGGCCACCAATTAGAGAGCATGTAGGAGCTAGACCTAGATGCCCTACACATCTGTAGCAACTGTGCCTCTTGGTGTTTGCGTGGTTCCCCTACCAAGTGGAATAGGTCCTATCTTGTCCTCTGTTCAATGTCATTGGATTCCCTTTCCCCCTACTTGAATTGCCTGGTTGTGTCTCAGTGGGAGGGGTTGTGCCTGTACCTGCTGGGACTATAGGCTCCATGGTGAGGTGATACTCAAGGGGGCTCACCTTCTTTGAGGAGAGGCATGGGAATAGCTGATGGTTACTGGCATAACCAGGGTACTGCTGGTACACAGCAAAAGCAGCTAGGTACTGATAGCACCTACTATTAACCACTGCTGATGGCAGTAAACAATTAAAGCCAGAGCTGATGGCTCCTGGCATAGCCTAGGCACTGATTGTACCCAATATCACCTCTGGGGATGGCAATAGGCAATATCAACTGCTATTTCTCACCCTCCATAACCATGCATTCCCTGGCCAATGGGGTTTGCAAGACCCAGCTGAGAGTCCTTCTGTGTAGACTTACCTTCTTCAAAGTCCGTGTTCCAAGGCTCCAATTTAGATGCTGGGAGCTTCCCAGCCTGGAGTGGGTTGAAAAGGAACACAGAGTAGGACTTTCATGTGGCTTTAAAGACTGATGGTCTCCAGATGTTCTAGCTCCCTAACTATATTGAAATGTTGATGATAACTTCTAAAAAGTCCTAAAAACTTTCTTGCTCTTTCTGAGGGTAAAAAGTCTCTGACTTTGGTGGTTGATACCTGTGTCCTAACAGCATGTGTGTGGGGGTGGGGGTGAGGGACAGGGTTATTAAGTAATGTGGCCTTTGTTTTATCTCAGCAAGAACTGTGTAGCTCTAACTTTGAGCCTGCTAGTAGAAGTAGCAAGACACTTTGAAAAGTAATTATAGTTTTTATTACTAAGTTATAAGAAGTTTCCTATGAAAGCTATCTAAAAGGGGGGGATAGAATGAGTGGAAAGGGGGAATAAGGGGAAATTCTTCTTCTCCTCTTTGTCTAAGAAGTAATCTGTCCAAAACAGTTTTCTTCAGTTCAGTTCTGATTCTTCTCTTTGTCTTCAGCACTTATACATGCATGTATAATCCGAATGCATGTTCACATGTTAAAAAGTTCATCACAAGTTTACACAAATTCAAATCATAAATTGAATAAGAAGTTTACAATAGAGAATGTTTTATGCATATTAGGAGTAATTATCTGTCTAAACATTCATCATTTGTCATAGCTCCACAGGTCCATTGAAAGCTCAAAACCATAACTAAGTTATTAGTGAAGTTTTGTATAGATAAACACGGTCACTATTTTATCTTCTGTCCTAGCACCTATAATAAATAATTAGTTCCCTTTTTATGACCTTTGGTTAATTGTTTTACAACCTTTTGCAACGTGCACCAAGTAGTAGAAAGTAGAAAATCTAGAGGCAATTAACTGGTAACACATGGAAGACTGGCAGAGTTCTCATTGCAGTTTTGTCTATCAGAAAAGGACCTAATAGCAGTCCCACCATAAAAGAACTTAATAAATACTGATATAATTTTAGGAATCCTTATAGGATCATTGTTAAGAATTAAGAACTTATCTCTTTGTCTATATAGCATCACTGCAAGACAGTAAATATTCATAGATCTGCAGAAATTTGCTCAAAAGGGGTAGGCTAATACCTAACAATTGTTATATATGTAATAATGATAGGAAAAACATATCAATAGCAGGAATCTTTCCTAAAATGATTTTCTCTTGGACCTTGCCTATAGGAAAAAATCTGTTGTGGATTATTATAATCTGAGGCAGCCCATCTCAGGAAGATCACCTGCTAGGTATTAGCTTGTTCTATGATGGCTCCTGACACTCCCAATTTCTTTTGTTCTATTTATTCATTCTATTAATTCTGGAGTAATTTTATGCTTTCAAAAATGATAGGCAGGAGAATAAGAACTAATTTATCAAGAAACAATCATGCTTTTAAAAACTCCTCAAAGAAAATATTAAACTTTTTATATTAATGGGATCCAATTATTTTAAAATAATCATAAAGGAATTTTTTTACTAAGACAAATAAAAATCTAGCATTCTACATCAGGAACCCTAAATTTTCTTAGGGGGTGATTTCTGCTATGGGGTTGAGAGGAGAGCATAAAGGACCAATCAGGTACTAAGGGATTTTTGAAAACACTAGGTTTGGATTTATATCTAATCTAAAATAGTTGCCTCTGGTGATAGTCACAAACTTTCTAAATAATACAAAATAACTGAAATGTATGAAAATCTTAAAGGTAAGACTAACCAGGACATTGCACTTGGAAAACTATCCTTTATTTTCTTAAGACTAACCAGGACATTGCACTTGGAAAACTATCCTTTATTTTCTACCTAGACTGCCTACATTTTTAAAGAGTCTTTGAAAATGACAAGAGCATGGAGACAATGAGATTCTGACTGCACATTACATTCATCATTCTTGTCTCTACTTCATCACACATAGGGAAGCAGATTCAGAGTCAGAAATCTTTAATCATACGTCAAATTCCCTGAGAGTAGCAAATATATCTGTATCTATAATGCTATTCTCATTCTTGTTATTAAAAAGTTTCGAACACATTTTTAATGAAGAGCAATTTTAATATGTGTATTTTTAATTAATTCAAAATTTAATGAGATTTAAAGTATCTACAACACCTATAAATGTAGACATGCCAGCAACATTCAGTACAACCACTCATACTTGAACTGATGTTATTCACTTGACTTCTTTCAGAGGTCTCTGCAACCTCCCCTGCAAGAAGGCAGTTTACTTCAATACTGCTAAGTAGCTCATGTTGGTTTAAACTTTGAGAGTCTGATTCTAGTGGTTAATTTTAGGCACATTTAAGCACAGCACAATTTGGTAAATACTTTCCTGATGAACATGAACTCAACTCCATATGCACAATAAAACACACATAAATCTTTGAGGAACAAAGTAAGCTAAGATCAGATATGTCTACATTGAAACTTTGATAAGAGTGTGGAAGATATAACATGCGTGACACTCATGTGACACTTTCCATAATAAAGGTAGGTTCTTTTGATTGACTACATGCTATGCCTTCTATAAAGACAGGCTTTATAGACAGACTGAAAAAACAAACAAACAAACGTGTTTACAACAATGGTTTTGAAGAGAGTCAGGTCAAGCCTCTGACTGCACAGATAGCTCAAAGATCATCAGGCTAGAATGTAACTCAACTTTGAGAAGATAACAGATACTGAATTTCTTCTCTTAAACAAACAACCCTGAGTGCTAACATTCTGGATTTCCAGATGGCGTGTCTGTGAAAACAAGAATCTCTACCTCCTACACCTTTCAGGAACAGCTCTCCTTAATTCCTGCCTCTCCTTTTTCACACCTTGCTCTGTCTCTATTGATACTTCCTCTGGTGCTTTTGATCATTCATTATGGATGTATTCCTGGGATCATTCTTATAGCTGATGTTTTTCTATCTATGCACCTCCTTTGATGATTTTATCTAGCTGTCATGTTGGTTTTAATCAAATTGGATTTTACCCTCAAACCTCAAATTGATAGCTCTTAACCAAATACTCTCGTCTCCATTAAATGTCTAATAAATGCCTAGTTAACATGTCTCAAATGGGTTTCAGACACAACCTCCTTATATCTATTTTAACTGTAGGTATTCCTAAAGTATTATTTTGTATATAGTTAAGGTTTTTACAAATGTGTGCAATTTTGGAAACAATAGCATACATTTTCATAGACTAGGTTAGTTATAAAGAATAAAGATTCATTTAGTTCACAGTTCTGGAGGCTAGGAGGTTCAATTCCAAAAAATCATATTTGTCAAAAAAAGTTATTTTGGTGGGAACACTACAGAATCTCAAGGTGTTACAGGGTATTGTTACGGCCCGAGCTGCCCCACACTTGGGAATCAAAAATGTTGAAAATTGCTCTAGCCCACACTTGGGGGCCAAAATGTCTCAGTCTGCTCTGTCAGTGTTTGAACTCACACTGCCAAAAGCCTTGGGGACCAACTTGTTAGCCTGTACTGCCCCAAGCAGCTCCGGTCTGCAGGTTGGGTTCAGCAAGAGAGAGAGGAATGGAGACCAGACAGAGTGTGATTCAATCCTGTTTATTCTTCAGTCTCTCTTCCTAGTTCAAGTCCCAAGTCTTGAGTTCCTAGTCCCTAGTTCCTAGTCCCTAGTGCCTCCAAGTTCCAAGTTTCTTCTTCCAAGTGCTAAGTGCCTAATGTCTAATTATCTTTCTTCCGAGTTCTCTAGTCCAAGTGTCTTCTTCCTCAATGCCTAATTCCTACTCTAAGTTGTACTCTCTGAAGTGTCTGATTCTCTGTTACTCCAAATTGTTCTGAACTCTCCTGTCTGCCTCTAGCCTTTTATATGTCTCACTTCTAAGCCACACCTCTAAGTCACACCTTTAATCATGCCCTTAGGTCTTGTCTCTAAATCTGATCTCTAAGTCACACTCTTAAGTCACACACCTTTAAGTCTCACACACCCAAGGGAAAATTCTGGGTATCTAAAGCAAGATGTTATCAGAGTGTGCTCAGCTGTTGCAAGCTAATGTAATCAAGTCTCTTACCAGGGTATATGGCTCAAGATGGCTGCAAGGATGATAGCCGCCTTCTGTTGGCTCCCCACAGGGTATCACTTGAAAAGAGTCATGCATTAAGAGACAAAGCATTTTATGGCCTTCAGCCATCCAGGATAGACCCTTCCCTCATTAATTCATGAGTGGATTAATCCATTCATCAAGACAAAATTCTCATGAGCCAATCACATCCTAAAGATCATACCAGTTAAAAACTCACAAAGGATTTTAAACACCAGCTCTGGGGGGAGCTCTTAAATCACATTGGACACAAATATATGAACAGCACCATATACAAATACATGTGAAAAGCACATCTTCCTGGAAAAACAATCCCATTTATAATAGTACAATCTAAAGGAGACTTCTATAATAAAATATTTTATAGGAGAAAAGCTATATGCATAAATTTAATATGATATAACACAACTTCTTATTTATCCATTTGTCTTTGAGACATGATGTCAAGAAGCCAGTATGAACCCCAGCCTTCAGATCCTCTTGCCTTCATTCATCACTACAATGTCTGTACTCACTTCAAGTTTTTTAAAAATATGTTTTTGGGTTACTAGAGCAAACGAAAGCAAATAGAGAAAAATATAAAACCAGAGATGAACTATGGTACAATAGAGTAAGAATCTTGAGAGGGATAAATGAAGATTAACCCTGACAGAAAGGAAAATACAGGTGAATACCCAACCTTTACTATCTCCTCTGCATTATCTGGTTTTCATCATGATTTTGAGACAACAATGGAGTTTTGTGTGGAAATTTTAGAATATAAAACATTGCATTTCTGAGAATCATTGGGTTATAGTGAACAGACACCAGGGAAAGATAACTGTCCATGTCAAGTAGCCATCCTGAACCCACGCACACAGCATTGTTCAGAGTACACACTGACACCAGTCATTGTGGTGGTCTCGTAAGTGCTTCACTGCCACACAATGCTTTGCCTCTTCAGTCTTGTGTGATTTGTTACCTGGCTCTAGACACTCAGTGTGTTTTATTTCTTTCCAGACGGGCTCTTTGAATAACTTGGGATAGACCAGTGGAAAATGGAAGCAAATCAAATATCTTCTTCATAAATCTGATATCCTACTTGGAAGTGGGAATTAATTAAGGGAAATGCAAAGCACTAGCATAGCTATAAATCAAATAGATAATAATCTTTCCACTGCTAAAATAAAGATGTCTTAGATATTATATAATATATTATTAGTTTTCATAGCTTAAATTTCATGAGGAGCATGGGAAACATTTCCTTATACATAAGAAATTAATAAAACACAAATTACAAAACAAGTGCTAAACTTTTCTTCAATCACTACAGTCTGGACATGGTTATGATATTTTCTGTAATAGAACTGAATATTTTATACCAAATCTTAATTTAAAAAAATCAATGTGTTTTTTTGGTGTTTAAATAATTACATGTCATCAAATCAATAAATTGTAATATGTATACCGAAAGCCTCATGTAGTTATTAATATAGTTGTCTTTCTTTTAAAACAATTATATACTCTAAATTTTCTGGAGAAGATGGGTTCATCTATGTCTCTTCTCTATGTTTATTTTGCATACTTTAATGGGTCTTCATTCCTGAAATATATCTTTGGTTCTACAACTCTTGCTTTTTTCCACAGGACAAGATGGAGAGGAGAAAGATACTGCCAATTCTTGTGTCTTCAATAAGGGATTCAAAAGCCAGTTTTTATTGTGGTGTTTTATTGAGTAAAAAAAAATTGTAAAACTTCCATGTGATAAAGCTGAGTTTGGAAAAAATGACCATGCCTCCAGTGTTTGCAGTTTCTTAATAAAGGGCCAGGTTATCATGAAGCACTATCTAGTTCAGCAAGATTGCTAAGAAATCAGACACTGCATTAGAACACAGCTTAGGTTCATCAACTTGGTAACTAGCTGGTCCATATGTAAGACACTTCTCTGCTCTGGTTCTCCATTCATTCAAAATGAGGTTCTTTTAACTTCAACACAACTAAATGATTATATTTAAGAGACAGCTGGAAAACAAGTAATAAGAATGTGATTAACTGTGGGAAAGATTGGTTGATTGACTACTGTAAAAACTTAAGATCTTCACATCTTAGAAATATATAAAGGGGTGAAGAGATAGCACAGCAAAGAAGGCTTTCTGTGCAAGCATGAGTACTTGCTTTCAGATTCCCAGAACACAGCTCTCCCTGGGTAGAAATGTATCTGTCCATTGTATTTCTCCCTTACGTATTATTTTCAGAATTATTTTTGTTATTTTAAGTTGTGTTTATGTGTGTGTAAGGGAGCATATGCATGCTGGTGGGTAAATGCACATTAGTGCAAGTGCCTAGTGAGTCCAGAGGTGCTGAATTCTGTGAGCTGGAGCTTTAGGCAGTTGTGAGCTGCCTGACATGTGTGCTGAGGACTGAAGTTGGGTTTTCTACAAGAGTAGTGTTGCTTCTAACCATTAAGCTAACTCTCCAGAAGAAACACCACCCATTATGGGGCAAGACAAGGCTGTCCACTCTCTCCCTGTCTATTCAACATAGTACTTTAAGTTCTAGCTGGAACAATAAGACAACTAAAGGAGATCAAATGGATACAAATTGGAAAGGAAGAAGTCAAACTTCTGTTCACAGATAATATGATAGTATACATATATAACCCCCAAATTCTTCCAGAATACTCCAAAAGCTGATAAACACCACAAGCAAAGTGGCTGGATACAAGATTAACTAAAAAAAAAAAAAAAATGAGTAGTCTTCTTTTGTACAAAGGACAAACAGGCTAAGAAAGAAATTATAGAAACTACACCCTCTACAATAGCCACAAATAATACAAAACATCTTGGCTATAACTCTAATTAAGCAAGTATGACATGTATAACAAGAACTTCAAATCTCTGAAGAAAGAAATTGAGGAAGAAATCAAAAAATGGAATTATTTTTTATGCTCATGGACCAACAGGTTTAATATAGTGAAAAAGACCATCTGACCAAAAGCAATCTACAGATTCATGCAATTACCATCAAAATTCTAACACAATCCTTTACAAACCTTGAAAAAGCAATCCTCAACTGTATATGGATAAACAAAAGACCCAGGATAGCTAAATTGATCCTGAACAATAAAATGAACTTTTGGAGGAATCACCACCCCTTATCACAAACCATACTACAGAGGGATAGTAATAAAAACTGCATGGTATTGTTATAGAAACAGACATGTTCATCAGTGGAATCAAATCAGACCACAAAATAAACCCACATACCTATAGACATATGCTCTTTGACAAAGAATCCAAAATCATAAAATGGAAAGAAGAAAGCATCTTCAACATATAGAGCTGGTTTAAATGGATGTCTGCATGCAGAAGAATGCAAATAGCTCCATATTTATCACCCTGCAAAGAACTGAAATCCAAGTAAATTGAACATCTTAACATAAAACTGGATACACTAAATCTAGTAGAGGAGAAAGTAGCGAATAACCTTAAACACATTGGCACTGGGAGCAACTTCACGAACAGAACACCGGTGGCACAGGCTCTAAGATCAACAATTGGCAAATAAGACCTCATGAAACTGAAAAACCGAATGTAAGGCAAAGGTCAATAGGACAAAAAGGCAGCCAATGTACTGGACAAAGGGCTTCACCAATACTACAGTCAAAATATTTAAGGAACTCAAAAAGTTAGACACTAACAAACCAAATAACTCAATTCTTCCAGTTCTTTTATTGTTGAGAAGAGTTTTGTTATCCTGGGTTTTTTGTTATTCCAAATAAATTTGAGAATTTCTTTTTTTAATTCTGTGAAGAATTGATTTGGGATTTTAATGGGAATTGCATTGAATTTGTAGATTGCTTTCGGCAAGATGGCCATTTTTATTATATTAATCCTGCCAATCCATGAGCATGGGAGATCTTTCCATCTTCTGAGATCTTCTTCGATTTCTTTCTTCAGAGACTTGAAGTTCTTGTCATACAGATATTTCACTTGCTTGGTTAGATTCACACCAAGGTATTTTATATTATTTGTGACTATTGCAAAGGGTGTCAGTTCCATAATTTCTTTCTCAGCCTGTTTATCTTTCCAGTAGAAGAAGGCTACTGATTTGAGTTGATTTTATAACTAGCCACTTTGCTGAAGTTGTTTATCAGGTTTAGGAGTTTTCTGGTGCAAGTTTTGGGGTCACTTAAGTATACTATCATATCATCTGCAAATAGTGATATTTTGACTTTTTCTTTTACTATTTGTATCACTTTGACTTCCTTTTGTTGTCTAAGACTTCCAGTACTATATTGAATAGGTAGGGAGAGAGTGGGCAGCCTTGTCCAGTCCCTGATTTTAGTGGGATTACTTCAAATTTCTCTCCATTTAGTTTGATGTTGGCTACTGGTTTGCTGCATATTGCTTTTACTATGTTTAGGTATGGGTCTTTGTGGGGAGCCGAGAGAAGGCGGCTATCATCCTTGCAGCCATCTTGAGCCATATACCCTGATGAGAGACTTGATTACATTAGCCTACAACAGCTGAGCATACTCTATAACATCTTGCTTTAGATATCCAGGATTTTCCCTTGGGTGTGTGAGACTTAAAAGTGTGTGACTTAAGGGCATGACTTAGAGATCAGATTTAGAGAAAAAACCTAAAGGCATGATTAAAGGCATGACTTAGAGGCATGCCTTAGAAGTGAGACATAAAAGGCAAGAGGCAGACAGAAGAGGAATAGAGAATCAGACACTTCAGAGAGAACAACTTGGAGTTAGTTATTAGGTATTAGGCACTTGTCACTTGTCACTTGGAGGAAGAAGTTGGAATTAGACATTTAGCACTTGGCACTTGGAGAAAGAACTTGGAACTTGGAGGCACTAGGGACTAGGAACTAGGGACTAGGAACTCAAGACTTGGAACTTGGATAGAGGAAGAGAGACTGAAGAATAAACAGGATTGAATCACACTCTGTATGGTCTCTATTCCTCAAGTCTGTCCTCACTCTCTCTCTTGCTGAACCCCAACCCACAGACCGGGGCAACTTGGGGCAGTTTGGGCTCTAACAATTTAGCTCCCAAGGCTTTTGGCAGTGCAGGTTCCAACATTGACAGAACAGTCTGAGACATTTTGGCCCCCAAACGTGGGGTAGTGCAGTCCTCAACATTTCTGGTCCGCAAGTGTGGGGCAGCTCGGGCCGCAACAGTTCTTTAATTCCCTATCTTTCTAAGACTTTTACCATGAAGGGGTGTTGAATTTTGTCAAATGCTTTCTCAGCATCTAGTAAGATGATCATGTGATTTTTCTTGAGTTTGTTTATATAGTGGATTACATTGATGGATTTCCAAATATTGAACCATCCCTGCATTCCTGGGATAAAGCCTACTTGATCATGGTGGATAATTTTGTTGATGTGATCTTTGATTTGGTTTGTGAGAATTTTATTGAGTATTTTTGCATGGATATTCATAAGGGAGATTGGTCTGAAGTTCTCTTTCTTTGTTGGGTCTTCTTTGAAGGTCTGATAGAATTCTGCACTAAAACCATCTGGTCTCCGACTTTTTTGGGTGGAGAGACTTTTAATGACTGCTTCTATTTCTTTAGGGGTTATGGGACTGTTTAGATGGTTTATCTGCTCTTGATTTAATTTTGGTACCTGTTATCTGTCTAGAAAATTGTCCATTTCATCAAGATTTTCCCGTTTTGTTGAGTATAAGCTTTTGTTGTAGGCTATGAGGATTTTTTGAATTTCCTTGGTTTCTGTTATATCTCTCTTTTCAGTTCTAATTTTATTAATTTGGATACTGACTCTGTGCCCTCTGGTTACTCTGGCTAAGGCTTTATCTATCTTGTTGATTTTCTCAAAGAACCAGCTCCTGGTTTCGTTGATACTTTGTATAGTTTTTGTTTGTTTGTTTGTTTGTACTTGGTGGATTTCAGCCCTGAGTTTGATTATTTCCTTCTGTCTTCTCCTCTTGGGGACATTTTTGCTTCTTTTTGTTCTACAGCTTTCAGGTGTGTTGTCAGGTTGCTAGTGTATGCTCTCTCCAGTTTCTCTTTGTAGGTGCTTAGAGCTATGAGTTTTCCCCTTAGCACTGCTTTCATTGTGTCCCAGAAGTTTTGGTATTACGAGCCTTCATTTTCATTAAATTCTAAAAATTCTTTAATTTCTTTCTTTCTTTCTTTCTTTCTTTCTTTCTTTCTTTCTTTCTTTCTTTCTTTTTTTCTTTCTTTCTTTCCTTCCTTCCTTCCTTCCTTCCTTCCTTCCTTCCTTCTTTCTTTCTTTCTTTCTTTCTTTCTTTCTTTCTTTCTTTCTTTCTTCCTTGACCAAGTCATCATTGAGTTGAGTGTTGTTCAGTTTCCACATGTATGTTGGCTTTCCATTGTTTTTATTATTATTATTATTAAAGACCAGCCTTAGTCCATGGTGATCTGATAGGATGCAAGGGATTATTTCAATATTTTTGTATCTGTCGAGGCCTACTTTGTGAACAATTACATGGTCTATTTTGGAGAAGGTATCATTAGGTGCTGAGAAAAAGGTATATTCTTGTGCCCTTCCCCCAGGCCTGAGCAGGCCTGCAAAGTCATTTACCACAATAGACCAAGCAACAGTAGGACCTAGGAGAGGCATTGCATTACCACCCTTGGCGCCTTGGAGCCTGCTACCTGAGCTAAGGACTGCCTGCTGAGCTAGCCTTGACACCTCCCTGGACTGCTGTCTCCTTGCCCTGCCCCTGGGCTGTACTGAGAAGAGACTCTGGGGGTGGGGCTTCCCCTTTATATGTGAAAGCAAATTATTAAACTTGGAGCCTTGATCAGAGAACTTTGTCTTGGCTTCATCTCTTCCTGCCCGTTTCCCTATTCTCAGCCTCTCTTGCAGGTGAACCCGTTCGGCTGCTGCTGCAGGCGGCAACATATTCTTTTGTTTTGGGATGAAATGCTGTGTAGATATCTGTTAAATCCATTTGGTTCAAAACTTTTGTTAATTCCACTGTGTCTCTGTTTAGTTTCTGTTTCAATGATCTGTCCATTGCTGAGGGTGGGGTGTTGAAATCCCCCACTATTATTGTGTGAGGTGCAGTGTGTGCTCTGAGTTTTAGTAAAGTTTCTTTTATGAATGTGGGTGCCCTTGCATTTGAAGCATAGCTGTTCAGAATTGAGAGTTCATCTTGGTAGATTTTTTCCTTTGACGAGTTTGAAGTGTTCTTCCTTATCTTTTTTGATAACTTTTAGTTGAATTTAGATTTCATTTGAAATTAAAATGGGTACTCCAGCTTGTTTCTTGGAGCCATTTGCTTGGAAAATTGTTTTCCAGCCCTTTACTCTGAGGTAGTGTCTGTCTTTGCAACCGAGGTGCGTTTCCTGTATGCAGCAAAGTTCTGGGTCCTGTTTATATATCCAGTCTATTAGTCTATGTCTTTGTATTGGGGAATTGAGCTTATTGATGTTAAAAGATATTAAGGAAAGGAGATTGTTGCTTCCTGTTATTTTTGTTATTAGTGGTGGCATTACGTTTGTGTGGCTATTTTCTTTTGGATTTGTTGCAAGAAGATTACTTTCTTGCTCTTTCTAGGGTATAATTTCCTTCCTTGTATTGGAGTTTTCCCTCTGTTATCCTTTGTAGTGCTGGGTTTGTGGAAAGATATTGTGTAAATTTGGTTTTGTCATGGAATATCTTGGTTTCTCCATCTATGGTAATTGAGAGTTTTGCTGGGTATAGTAGCCTGGGCTGGCATTTGTGTTCTCTTAGGGTCTGTATGACATCTGTCCAGGATCTTCTGGCTTTTTTAGTATCTGGTGAGAATTCTCGTGTAATTCTAATAGGTCTTCCTTTATATGTTTCTTGATCGTTTTTCCTTACTGCTTTTAATATTCTTTCTTTGTTTCATGCATTTGGTGTTGTGATTATTATGTGATGGGAGGTATTTCTTTTCTAGTCTAGTCTATTTGGAGTTCTATAGGCTTCATGTATGTTTATGGGCATCTTGTATTAGGAAATTTTCTTCTATAATTTTAGGATTATAGAAAAAATTAGGTTAGGAAAGTTTTCTTCTATAATTTTGTTGAAAATATTTATTGGCCTTTTAAGCTGGGAATCTTTCTTCACTTTCTTCTATACCTATTATCTTAAGGTTTGGTCTTCTCATTGTGCCCTGGATTTCCTGAATGTTTTGGGTTAGGAACTTTTTGCATTTTGCATTTTCTTTGACAGTTGTGTCAATATTTTCAATGGTATTTTCTGCACCTGAGATTCTCTCTTCTATCTCTTGTATTCTGTTGGTGATGCTTGCCTTTATGACTCTGGATCTTTTTCCTAGGTTTTTCTATCTCCAGGGTAGTCTCCCTTTGTGATTTCTTTATTGTTTCTATTTCCATTTTTATATCCTGGATGGTTTTGTTCAATTCCTTCACCTGTTTGGCTGTGTTTCCTTGTAATTCTTTAAGGGATTTTTGTGTTTCCTCTTTAAGGACTTCTACCTGTTTACCTGTGTTCTCCTGCATTTCTTTAAGGGAGTTGTTTATGTTTTTCTTAAAGTCCTCTATCATCGTCATGAGAAGTGATTTTAAATCTGAATCCTGCTTTTCAGGTGTGATGGAGTGCCCAGGACTTGCTGTGGTAGGAGAACTGGGTTCTGATGATACCAGATAACTTTGGTTTCTATTTCTTATATTCTTGTGCTTGTGTTTCACCATCTGGTTAACTCTAGTGCTACCTGCACTCACTGTCTCTGACTAAGACTGTCTTTCAGTTATCTTGCTTGTGTCAGAGCTCCTCAGAGTCCAGATGTCTCTGTGATCATGTGATCCTCAGCTCCTGGGTAGAAGAGCTCCTGGGACTCAGGCTTCCTCTGGGATCCTGAAATCCTGCTGCTCTGAGTGCAGTGGTTCCTCAGCTGCTCTAAGATGGTTTAGGATATGGTGTCTTCACAGGAGCAGACCTGCTAGGTGTCTGCCCTAGCCAAAAGGACCAAGTAGGGGGTGGAAGGGGAGTGATATTCCTGAGGGGCTCCATTTTGGTGGGTTACAGCTCTGGGGCTTAAGATTCTCACCAGCTGCTCTAGGGAGGTTCAGGATAAGGTGTCTTCATGGGAGCAGACTCGAGTCGCTGCAAATGGAAAACATCAGACAATCTTAGTTTAAAATCAATAGTGAACACAACCGCTGGGCTTGGAATCTATCATCCTAAACTCATCAACTATTCTACATTAGAAATCTTCAGGGAGTAGACTCTGATGGATTCCACCACCAGATCTAACAGTCCCCTGTCTACATTTTGCCTGCTTTTGCTCATGCCTCACTGTCCAAAAAATGAGAATATCATTCTAAGTGAGGTAACCCAGACCCAGAAAAACATGTGTTATGTGGATACTCACTTTATAAGTTGACATTAACCACAAAATACACAGACCCAAAGAAACTGGATAATTAGGAGGTCCCAAGGAGAGCTGCACAAGCCTCACTCAGAAGTGGAAACTAAATAGACATTGAAAGTGGATGGAAAGAGGAAACTGCGTAGGAGAGGGATTGAGGAGCGGAAGAAGGGGGCAGATCATCAGCTGTGGGTGTAGAAGAGGGATAAGAGAGGAATAGAAATCAGCAAGGGGTGTCTCTTGTACTAGCTGGAGAGTTGGACTGGGGGACCATATGGAGATCCTATGGGGGAGTACGCTAGCTGAGATTCCTACTAGAGTGGATACAGAGACTGAAGTGACCACCTCCATTCGCTAGGCAAGATTTCCAGAGAAGGGAGGGAGACATCAATTTACCCACAAACTTTCAACTTAGAATTTGTCTTGCCTACAAATGTGCAGAGATAAAGATGGTTCAGAGACTGAGGAAACAGCCATCCGAGGATTGTCCCAACTTGAAACCCATTCCATGTAAGAGAGCCAACTCCTGACACTATTAATAATGCTATGCCATGCTTGTAGAGGGGAACCTAGCATAACTGTCTCCTGAGAGGCTTCATGTAGCAGAGAATGGAGGCAGATGCAGAGACCCATAACCAAACATAAGTTGAAGCCCATGGAGTCTTGTGGAAGAATGGGGGTTGGGGGAGAGTAGAGCTGAGCAAGCGTACAGGGTTGAGGACAGCACAAAAAGAACCACAGTGTCAAATAACCTGGGACTACGAGGGCTTACAAAGACTAAGACACCAACTAGGGAGCATGCAGGTGTAGGGTTAGTGGGGTCCGAGTCCGCTCTGCCACAGGGCTCTTGGGGAGGCAGAATGCAGGAGTTTGAATACACTTACCCCATGCCCATTGCTGGGCGGGTGTTGGGTTGTAGGGCAACCTGGGGGACACGGCTCTGGAGATAGGGGAGCACAGTGTGAGGTTTGGAACAACTGGAACTGGCTCAGGGGTCCCTAGGCATGAAAGGAGGCTGGGGCCATCTGGTTCTCAGGCTTTTGGACACCCGGGCACTACTGGGAGCCTTGGAAGAGCTGAGAACAGAGCTGGTGCTGGTCGTGAGCGGGGGAGGGGAGAGAGGGAAGAGTTCCATCTGGATCCCACAGGGATGAGTCCTTGGCTTGTCAGCAGGTGGATGGCTTTTCTTGGTGGTCGCTGGGAACACAGAGAGGCCTTCTGCAAGAGATCAGATGGTGACTCTTTAGGCCAAAACCTTCTCCATGGCTCCCCACAGCGGATCCCAATGAACAGAGGCAGTCCATGGTTTTAAGGCATTTACTGTCATGGTGGAAAGTGGATGAGAAAAACTGTACCCCACTTCTCAGGGCAAGCCTGAGGTTTAATACCTTTTACAGGGAGGAGTGTCTGGGAAGGAAAGTTTTTTTGGTTAAGTCCTCCAGGCCTTTAGGTACCTCATTAAAATGGAGAGCTGTCTCAGTCAACATAGCCACAGGTCATGTCTTCTATCTGTGGATAGGCTTGGGGGGGGGGGTTGCTCTTGCGTGACTGATGGCCACAAACCTATGGAGGGCTGTGGGGGGCTGTAGCTGCATGACAGGAGACAGGTGCCAGGAGCAGAGTGAAATGCATTCTGTCCCTTCAGGGTCTCCAGGGTTTCTAGCCTTTGCACAACCAGGAACCAGGCTGCCGTTTATGGTCCTACATACAGGGGCTAGACCTATGACCTCTACAGTTTTGTAGCAAATATGCGACTTGGTGTTTATGTGGACCCCTAACAAGTGGAGCTGGGGCTATCTTGGCGTCCGTCCCTTGCCACTGGAGCCTCTTCCCCCTAGCTGGTTTGCCTGATTGAGCCTCAGTGGGAGAGGATGTACCTAGTCCTGCTGAGACTAGATATCCTAGGGTGGGGTGGTACCCAAGGGAAACTCCCCCTTCTCTTCAGAGAAGGGGAGGAAGCAATTAGGGGAGGGATTTGTGAGGGCAGAACTAGGAGGAGAGGAGGGAAGGGCACTGTGCTCTGGATGTAAAGTGAATAAAAATATATTTTTGGGGAAAAAAAGAGAAATTTTATCATCACAACTGTGCCACATCATAGCCAGATAAGAGCCTCAGGGAGAAATGCTGGCTCAGTATCTAATGCTATTTTGTTGTTGTTGTTTTGTTGTTGTTGTTGCTGTTGTTGTGGTTATTGTTATAGGGCCAAAGATTCTTAAAGGGAACACATTAATCCAGAAAGTGCTTTTTGGATCAGAACAGTTTTCAATTCAGTTCCTTGTCCTCCATTCCCTAGAAACACCTTTCTAGGCTTTCTCTCTCCCCTTCTTTCTCTGATCAGTTTGTTGTGTTTCTTGGAAATGAATGAGGCTAGCATAGATTAAAATTTGTAATTGAATATTAAAACTCTAAAGCTATTTTCTCTGATTGTATTTCATAAACTGTGAAACAACTGAAGTTGAACTCAAAATAGAATTGCATTGGGTAAAATTCACACGCTTCTGTAACCACTGGTCTATAGACTCTACAAGGATCCAAACATACATACTGGAAGGATATGTTATTTCTGAAGTGTACAGTCGCATTCAGATATATTCAGATACCCAAATCCTGAAACTTTTGTACAGAGGGGTGGGGAGAGAGGGAGAAGAAGAGGAGAGGGAGAGGGGAAGGGAGAGGGATAGGAAGAGATAGGATGCTTACAGTAATAAATTTGCTGAATTTCGTGAGCTTCATGCTAATTTAGGAAAGTACTCTTGCAGTATAATCAATATTGAGGAGAAGAAATGATTTTCATAGTTCTGCCTGATCACAGCTATTTTGCTTTCCATATTCCTGCAAAAATATATCAAATTCAAATCCATTTTATACATTGATTTTTTACTTTAATGTATGTCATCCCCCAAAGGCAGGATCCCTGCTAGTCAGCTATAGCATACACCTGAAAAGATCTCAGAGTGCCCAGCAACACCCTGAGCTGTCCATTTGCGTTGCTCCTAAATTTTGTACTGTAAGTGATAAAGGGTGTGGTGTCAGACAAAGCTCTTTTCAAACATTTGTTTGGTACAGAAATTACAATGAATCATTTTAATCATGATTAAGACAATATTTCCTCTATTACCACAATTTAAATAAATTTTGATACAAATTATTGCTACTGTTTCTAATAAGTAATGAAATAGAAATAGTAAAAAAAATTCTGTAATTATGTGCGTTTAGGCTGTTATTGAAGCATGTTACATATGCATTCATTACATTTTGTTTTATTATTTTGTGTCCCATGATTTAAGCATTTGATAAAGGGTGTCTCTGCCCTGTTCCTAAACTCCAAGCCTCCATCATTACACTGGGTTAAGGAAATGGTTTGAATACTGGGTTTTCTTTTTGTCTCTCTCAAAGAACATTGATATCTGATCTATTACATAAATTATACAAAGAAAAAATGTTACAGAGAGTAAGGCTGTTAAGAGCTCCCCTTTCTCACACTTACTCTTTAAAAAATATTTTGAAGTTTTTATTGATATTGCTAAGTATAGTCTTTAAAATTCTTTGCACCATGTGTTACATAGTAATTTCTCCCATGATGAAGTATTCCTTCTTGAAGGAAAGCTTAAGACACAGGATGTTTGAAAGCAATGGTCCTCAACCTTCCTAATGCTATGACCCTTTCCTACAGCTCCGCAGGTTGTGATGACCCCAACCACAAAATGATTTTTGTTGCTGTTTCACAATAGTAATTTTGCTACTGTTATGAGTTGTAATGTAAATATTTTCAGAGATAGAAGTTTACCAAAATGGGTCACAACCCACACGGTAGAGAACCACTCTAATGTGAGGGGAAGATACTATTTTCCAGGGATATTCATAAACTCATAAAGTAAATAACTCAAAAAAATTTCAGAAAAAAAAATAACTTTACCAGATTCACTAGTCCCTGTCCTCCCCAATGGTCTAGAAGTGGTAAGGAATGCTAAGGGTCACTCTCACACCAGCTGAGCTGCCTGGTAGTGGTTCACACTAACTGAACCACCTAGAAAGAACAGTACAACCTGCAGGCTTCACACTGTGCTCCAGGTTCCCAGCTCTTGTGAGATGTCACCAGTCTTAGATAGTATTTTGGTGATGTAACTGTGTTGGAGTAACTTCTACTCCTGAAAAGCAACACGTTATTCACATTCCTTTAAACAACCTCAAATAACCTTGTTGGTTCACCAAATTCAACTTTGGTGGTATCCTTACTTTGGTCTGTCATTGGTACCTTATCTGGGGTATTATGTCCTATGTCATATGTTCTATCATGGTTAGTCCTCTTTGCCAAGTTGACTAGATCTGGAATTCATTTATAGGTACATATTTGAGTAGGCGTATAAGGGTAATTAATGGGAAGTTTGATGAGAGAAAATTCTTTTTCTGAGTGTGTAAGACTTTCTGTGAGCAGCACAGTATTAAAAGTTCTGAGAAGAAAGATTTTGCCTGCTTGCCTTCTCTCTTTTGCAAGTGACTGCATCTACTCCACTGCTGCCTAATTAATGCTCTCAATATTTGGTGACATTGGAACCCAGATTTTCATTCTTGCAATGTGGGATGAAGACCAGTAGCATGTAGTCTGTGCCAGTGGAGACCCCTATCTTGCCCTGTGGTCTAAGCAGCTTCTAGGTTCTCAGCATAAATAGTTTTGGGCCTACCTATCCCATACCATCCAAACCAATCTAATATATCCCCTTGTAAAATGTAGTCATTATATCCCTTATGTTTTTTAGGAGAATCCTGAATAACACATGCTCATGTGTTCATCTAGGAAATCTCTCTAAATGTCATCTTTCTGTTTCTGGCAGAAAATAATGGCTACAGGTTAGTGTTTACTTTGATTCTGAAAGACAGAGAGACACAGAAAAACAAACCCAAAAAATTTGTAATTGCAATATGTGGGCAAGTAAACACTGTAATTATTTCCAGGACACTTTGACAGAACAGTTCCTAACAGGCTTTGATACATTTGATAAAATAATTAGCAGTGTGACTTAAGGTAACTTAAGTGACCTCCTTGGTTTCTTTTCCTACAAAGCAAAGGAGCTGAACCAAATAGTTTGAAAATATTTTTAAACTCCAACAATTTATATTATCTTATGATATGGAAGAGAAAAAGAAAAATTCTGGCTTGTTCCCTCTAAATGGGATGTTGAAATTGCTTTAAATATTATTTTAATGCTATTTATTTACTCCTTTGATTCTGTCATTGGTTGCTGTATATGTTTAGGTATTCTTGAGTTAGTGCACATATATTCAAATTTGTTATATAATCTTGGTTAATTGTCATTTCTCTTGCCTCTACTGTGGCTGTTTTGTCTTAAAGCCATCCTTGTGTTATATAACCACAGAGAATGTGTGGTACTGAAATGACTGAAAGCTAGCTTTTCCCAAGACATACATGGGTCATAACAATTATACAGGCTTAACAGGGATGTTTGTTGCTTGTGAGCTCTAACCTCTAATTCACAGCCAAATGATGTAATTGCCAAGTCTAGTCAATAAGATAACCAGAACAATCTCAATGAAGTTGTCAGTCATTAAATCAAATTTCTCCTTTGCTTTCATAAGGAAATAATCCTTAGAAAAGCCAAGTAGCTCCATGAGAACAGTGTTTTAGTTAAAGCAAAAACCTTCAAGTGGACATCGTATTACTTCTATAAATAAAGTGGGTTTTACAGTCAGTTTTGTATTTTCCTCCTGTTATTTCATTTGATGTTTCTAATAAAGAATAGATTCAAACAGTACCATGATTTATTATCAAGTAAACATCAGTAGCTTTCCAGTGAGGAGTGTGGTTAGTCAATGAAATCTGTGACACAATGTTAGCATTTAGGAAGAATCAATGAAAGACAACAGTAAAAGCTAGGTCGTTTGTGTTCATTTCTTGTTTGTATTGATTCTTTTTCAGAATTTCATACAAGATTATTATATTTACATCATTTCAGCCCTCCCTCTACACACACACACACACACACACACACACACGAGAGAGAGAGAGAGAGAGAGAGAGAGAGAGTTATTTTCTCACTCATGTATATTGGAAATATTTTCACTCTTTTCTTTATATTATTAAACTCTATCATGTATTCCTTTAGAAATTTTGCTTTTTTTAATGTAAAGGACCTATTTTCCACTAATGTTTCAATGAGCCATTATCATTCATTTTCATTGATGCCACAGTTCCTGCATCCATGTCTCAAAATGTAACAATAATAATCAAAGGAAAAGATGGTATCAATGTGAGAGTGGGGTAAGGGGTGTAAGGGTATTTCAGAGATGCTGGAGGAAGAAAAAGGAGGGAAGAAATTCTTTAAAAAAAATAAAATTTTAGATTATAGTGGGACCACACTATGTTTCTCATCACGTGGCGATTTTGTGTTCACTCTTCTTTGAAACTATCAATTACCGATAAAGAACAGCTAAAATTTATATAATGTAGTCACAAGTCTCTACATCATACAAAAGTTGTATGCTTCTCTATTGTTTTCTTGGGACACTCACACTTGCAATCTTACTGCTATGCAGAAGAGAAGGCAAAGCAGTAGGACACGGAAGGGTTAAGTTGGTGACTTCTAAATATGTAAATGTTGAGTACATGTAAATCCTGGGGCTCCCAGCACATTGAGTCACTAAAGGTCAAGTCAACAGCATAATCTGGCAGACATTTGAGTGCAAAATGTCTTAAGTGACTCTGTCCCTTATAAACCCAGCCACTCTTAAATGTTTTTAATCTTAGCATGTCAAGGTTTGGCTATCACACAGAAAAACTGTCCTATCTGTGTCCTACTCAAAATTTTGACATAGAAAATCCATATGAGTAGACTACTGTTTTCTCTTAGTAAAGTTCTATTGACTTGTTATTGTGGCAATAGAGACTAGCTTTAGCACTAGGAGTGTGGTAAGATTAAAACATTAATCCAGTACATATATGACTTTTAAAGTAACTCGACTTAGCCTGGCATAGTGATACACATCTTTAATTCTAGAATGCAGGAGGCAAAGGCAGGCAGACCTTTGAATTAGTAGTTATAATGGTCTACAAGAATGAATTTTGGGGCTATAACAGAGAAACTGAAAAAAATTAAAAATCAGCCTTGCTTTTAATACTGGGAAGAAGTTGTAGTGCCTCGAGTAAGTTTGTAGAAAAGGAGAGATTAGTCATTTAAAGGGAAAAGCTCAGAAAGCCTAATATATATATATATATATATATATATATATATGTATATATATATTTAACCCAACTAAAATTTCCACACATGTAAGGCCTTGAACTGCTAACAAGAAATAAGAAAGAGGACAAAGATGATCTAAAGAAGTCACTTTTAAAAATATAGAGTAAGAACCCTTCACTTATAAAACCACAGCTATTTATCCTTAATTTCACCAAATGGACAAATGGTGTCAAACTCTAAGAGGGTCCAGGTTAAGTATCCAGTCTGAAGTGCCTTCCCAGGGATTTTCTTCATATTGCTGAAAAGGCTAAGTTATGGCTTCAGAGGTGGGATGGCTGGGTGTGTCAAGGTACTCAGTGCCAAGCCTGATGAGTTGAATTCAATCCCCAGAATCCACAGTGCAAAGGAGAGAACCAACTCTAACAAGCTGTCCTCTTATCACCACACAGCTGTGGCCATGGGAAATGTGGGCTCAGACAGACACAAAATAAGTGTATTTGTTAATGTTTTTATTTTTACAATTAAAATATAAGCATGTCATTCTTTCCTCTTCTTATTCCCTCTCCAGACCTTTCCCTGTTCCTCCACTCTCTCCCTCTCAAATTCATGGCTTCTTTTTCATTAACTGTTACTTATAGATAAATATAAGTAATTAAATATATAAATACAATCTGCTCTGTGTTGCTTGTACTATTTGATTTCAGAGATGGCCACTTGGGGTTGGATAATCAATTACAGGGATAATTCCTCAGAAACACTAATTATCTCTCATCAACATTCCTTAGTTCTTGCAGTCCTTTGTCTAGGGCTGTGACTCTGAAGGGTTTCCCACGTCCATGTTAACATGTCCAGTGGTGATGCTTTTGTTTGGGTCTCATTAAGGCATCCATATCACTGAGGTATTATGAATGTTGCTTCCCTTCATTTTCTAGGAGACTCAATCTCACATCATATGCTTTGGTCCTCTGGCTCTTACAATCTTTCTGAGATCTTCTCTGAGCCTTAGGTGCAGCAGTTCTGTTGCACATGTATCCACCAAGTATGAGCACCCCACCATCAATCATTTCTGCAGTTTGGATAGTTGTGGTTTTCTGTGATGGTTTCTGTCTGCTGCATTGGGAAGCTTCTGCCTCTCAGGACAAACCACTTTCCAGTCATAGAGGATCATTCTTCATGACTCTGTACAAAGAACACTCTAGACTATTTGCTACTGCACAGGCATAACTGGTCCAGAGCGAGCAAGTCTTTTTTTTTTTTTTTTTTTTTTTTTTTTTTTTTTTTTGCCTTACTTTCGATAACCTGTGAAGAAAGGAATGAAAACCTTGTCGTCAATAAGAACTGCAAAACCAAAACAAAATAGCTGAACAGCCATACATAAACAAGGATCCACTGACACAAGTCACTCCACACTGGAGAGAAAAATAACATTTTAAGCTTGGCTTTTCAGAACAAAGAGCCTTGGACACTCTTACTATTTCTAGGGGTGCGAATGAAATCAAGCTTAAAGAATGTTCAAACGGAGCAAATCATGTTTGATCATAGACTGTGTGGTTGAGGGAAAGGCGAAGGCAATCGACAGCTGGTGTGTTTGAACAAGCACTACAACCTGGATATTGTGGGCGTTTTCTGTGTGTCAATTAACTCTCCTTGTTAATGAAGGCTGTGGTTTAGTTCTGAAGTCACTTGCCAATGTGTACAGCATCTTTGTGGAAGTTTGGGCTTCTCTAGTCCAAGAAAGAATAGACAGTAGAGGACAGCCAGGGTCCTCCTTCTTAGGTTGACTTTGTACTGGCATTAAATCAAAGGAGCTTTGTAGCTCTGTGTGCTTTTGTTTACTTTTTCATGTTGCTCTAAATTTCTACAGTTGGGACTAAAGGAAGTGAGATAAATTCATGAGTTAATGAACATTCTTTCATCATTTCAAGTCATGTCCTAATACGTTTGTTTTCTTTGTGACAAGCATTTCTCCATTGCATCCATAATTCTGACCCTCTGGTGATTCTTCAGGGTATCAGAAGTAACTGTGATATGCTAGTGTAACTCACCCTGCCTCATGAGACAGACTGCTAAAGTTTCAATCACTCTTTAAGCTGGTTGCTAAGATATTGCCAGCCTAAAGTGGGTCATGGCAGAAATATTTCTATCAGAGACACTGTCAGCTGCTGTGGCATCTCAATTCACAACATGACTTGTCGGGAATATGTTCAAACATCTACTTTCATCACTAACTTCCCTTCCCAGAGCACACTCCCTTGAAATACAAAATGAAAATTAATGTCAAAGTAATTCATTCTCATAAAGAAGAATATCCATTTTTGTATGTGCAATTTACCAAGTGATAAACTATTCTCTATTTGTGAAACGTACATATGCTTGATTATAAAGGTCTAGATTATGAAATCTTGAAACACTAATTAGTAATTATTTTGTATTATTTGGTGTGTCTGAGAAATTAAATACTAATTCAATGTTCTACTTTTTAAAAAATGTAATCATGTCGCCTACAACCGAATCATTAAATATCATAAAATATAAAAGATAAATTTAATAAATTTGTTCAGAAATGTTTTGGTTTTATGAGAATTTCAGAAAATTACTTGCTAATAAAGAATCATTATCATTTTGATCAATGTGTTTCACCCTATTTTAGATGTTTACAGATTAGTGGTGAATGAAGTGTTGGGTAAAATACATTCATATATCAGTGGAGAGATTTTGGCTTCAAGGGAAGTAGGCTAAAGACATTTTGCCAATATTTGAGGGGTGCTAAGAATTCTCTCCAATCCTAACTCATTGTTTACTTTTGTTTGTCCTCATACATTCTACATATTGCTCTGGATTTTCCCACCTTACGGGGACTGTAAGTATCACAGGGATGTGATGTATAATATAGGAACAGTTAGGTAAAGAAAGAGTTCACTGAAGTTTAAAAGACCAAGGCTGACTGGGTGAAAACAGCACCACTATGCCCAAGCACAGGACTGAATGGAGAAGTCACACCCTGGGGAAAACATGGAGGACATGGGCAGCAGAGCTGTGAATTCTCTGCATGCATCTCAGGGCACAATAACTTCATGATAGCATTTCCACACTAATTTTACATCTCCTGTTGTAATTTTTCTTGTAATTAAACATAAATTCAGAGACAAAATGGGAATGGATTTTGAGAAACATGACAAGATTAAAGTGGTAGTATAGAGTTGACAACACACAGTCTAGCACAACTTCCTAAGGGATGCTATCACCTATACAGGAAAGCCTCAGGCTCTTGACATTTCAGTAATGTTTGCAATGTTTAAATTTACTTGTTTTCTATTACTAATTTAATCTTATTGGTTTTCTACACTAGTTACATTAAAAATAGTAACATTTGAGTTAAGTGAACGCTGCTGGCTACAGTCCCCTCCAGAATTTACAATGAACTTTCATCCCATTGTGTTGGCATACGAGATGAAAGATTTGGAAAGTAAGTCCCAAATGCCCTATAAAAGGGCTGAAAAGAACTATGTTAGTCCCATCTCTATCTTCCATCCCTTTCGTCTTGTATAAAGACAGCGTTTCTTCTCACCAAAGAATATAGCAACAAGATAAAGAGTGGAAAGTGCAGAAGGGACCCTTCGTTAAAATATAAATCTCCTAATGGCTTATACTTCAATTTCTTAACATTCAGAAATGTGTGACAGTGATTTTTACTATTTGTAAATTGCCCAGCTTTTTCTGTTATATCAGCACAGATGTGTTACTATTTTCTTTAAGAAATAGAAAAGCAGTAGCAACAGAAAATCAAGGTTGGCAACTGGATTTGAGTTATCAGCTAACCCATGTCTACTGTAACAGGGGCAGAGACACAGCTCCACACGAGTCTGTCATTGGCATCAGCCTAAGGTGTTATCTTTAAAGATCAGAATTCATGGCTTCTATGGAAAAAAAAAAAAAAGCATCTCAGGATGAGTCAACATAAAGCAGGAAAGGAAGAAAGAGGGCCCTAGAAATCAAAAGTGCATGCCAGAGCAAGTGTGGGCTTCCCTAAGAGAGGGCTGCAGCTTATTAAAAGTCATTCTTTAAAACATGGATTTTAAGTATGAAGGTTAAGAGAAAGAGACACACAGGGAAAGATTAAGACATTCCGAATTGTGGGTATGAGCATCTCAAGGCCAGGGAGGGGGATTACAGTTTATTAAAGAACATTTTTTTACCTAGATTTTAAGTACAGGGTTATGAAATAAAGAGGTATTCTGGGAAAGAATAAAACATACTCAAGTGTGGATGTGAGCTTCTCAAGGGAGAATAGCAATTATTAGTAAGTAGCCTAGCAATAGACATTTACACTGTTGTTTGTTTGTTTGTTTGTTAATTTTTTTGTGACTCTCATATCTAAAATGCTTCCTTAAAAGCTTCCTTTACTCTCTTTTTGATAAGGAAAAGCATAGGATGGCTCTGAGCTACCTCAGGTGAAATGTTAAAATCATAATGTAAAGCCAGGGCCACTGGATTGCACAGGGAATTAGGGTATGCCCTTTTACCATAAAGGGTGCTTCTGGTGAGATTGCTAGAGGGCCATAGCTAAGGAAGTATAAAAGCATTAAGTAAATGTTAATTGTGCCTTGTGCTAGATTTTTTCATTCTCATCTAGTAAGCGATTTGATCTGATCTCATCAATCAAATTTGAGAATCTGGTCAGGGGCTTCCTTTCTTTCTATGTCTCCATAATTTCTCGCATCTTTCTGTTTTGTCTGATGTGTGTTGATGGGAGTTGGCCGCCCAATGCAAGTAACAAGACTCACAAAAATTTTTCCAGAACATCAATATTGGGGAAAAACATTTTGTAATCACAATAAATTAAGACAAAATAAGTCCACATTGAAATCCAATATGCACATAATAAAAATGGGACTAATATGCAGATTTAATAGCTGACACTTTCTCTTCTCATATTCTAAAGAGCTACCAAATTAGTTCTAGCCAAGTAAGTATCAGTTCCTCTTACATTCTAGATGAAAATTACTTTGATGTTCAATCTTAGTTACCCTGTTGGTTGACATTATTTAATCCAGGTAGTTTGTCTTAATTGAACCCTACCTCAAACTACTTAGAACATACAATCTTATAATTCCTTTCTACACCTACTTACCAAAGCCATACATGAGCACTTGGAGTATATATTTCTTATCATTTCAATTAGTTCATCAGTCCAACTATGTTCAATCATTTCATTACACACATGCTCGGTTAGTATTAACTGATGAGTACTGACACAGATGTACTACTTAAAACAATCTTGAATATCAAAGTATTTGAGAAACATTGCTCTATGTGACATTTCATGTGGACATATCTATGGAAAAGCCCATTATTTAAGTGAGAGTTCCCCATTTTTATTGTGTCTGATTTTTTACATATATAGAGTTTATCTCATTATAGACAGCTTAAGTTTCTCTACTTCTGTGCTCCTACTATACGCTTCAACAGGAATGTTCTTATGTCTCATGACCTTGTATTCATCTGCTTTTACCCCTTAGAAGCTCTCATCCCTTTATCTAATTCATTCATTTGAATGAATACATTATTGTCACAAGATTGCTTTGTTTTTATACTGCTTCTGTCTGTCACTTTTTTCCTTAAATATAATGTCGATTGTGCCACTTTTGTTTTGAAAAGTAAGTTACTAACGATTTCCCTTCACCCCTTGGCAATTGTTACTTGCTATTTTTCCCTTCATGTCTATGTGATCTGAGCTGTGTTCCATGAGGGTAGTAAAATAAGTTTACGTGAACGATATGACTAACATAACAATTTGAACCAAAGGAGCCCTTCAAATAGAGTAAGAAATGTGTGTGGATCAGCAATCATGAGGCAAACCAGTCTCTGGATAATCTTGAATTAAGTTATTTAGTTTCTCTGTGCTTCATCTCTAAATAATTTATTATTATTATTGTTATTATTATTACTATTATCATTATTATTGACAAAGTCTTATGTAGCCCAAACTGGCCTTAAATTTTTTGTTTTTATGTAGCCTTGCATTTCTAATTCTTCTGCTTATACCTCCCAAATGCTAGGACAATATCTGTGTACAACCATGCCCAGTTTGCGAAGTGCTGGGGATCAAATACAGGGTTTTCTAAACAAGTATTCTAACAGATGAGCTACAACCCCTGCTCCCTCATCTGTAAACTGTAGTCATGATTAGTAAGTATCTTAGAATGCTGTGAACTATAAATTTACTACACGTTAATTATCATGAGTAATAATTGGACTATAATAAGTATTCAGAGACAATATCATTGTCTATATTATCCCATCATCACCATCATCACCATCATCATCATCATTTCATATACATGAAATTAAGGCACAAACTTTCATTTATACACAAAATATAGTTGTTGCTTCTCAATATAATTTTTCATTGTCTGACATGTCAAGATTTTTGTTGCTTTTATGTAAGTATCTTTTATGCCTGGTGAAATGCCTTGAGTTAATTAAGAATTTAACCCAAGCCTCCACATCATTGATGAGGTAGAATAGAGTATATATCTTCTCTAAATTTTCACCTGCCCTTGTTGTGCAGGTTACAGACTGTGTATGAAAGTATGTGTATGATTGATCTAACGGCTTCAAAATCCACAATGACTACAAGAGTATACACTGATTTATAAATGTCTTAAAACATTGAGAATGTTCTCAGTGATTTGTGGATAATATTTTATGATGCAAAGCTCATAATGCACCATGTGCTAATACAAAAGATTTATATAATTTTATAGCACTTTTCAAAATTTTTAGGTGTGAATTTGAAATTAATATTTATACCTTTAATCAATGTTCACAGGTTCCTTTGTCTACATATATTATCTTTTTTCTTTTTATTGGATATTTTATTTATTTACATTTCAGATGTCATCCCCTTTCCCCATTTCCTATCCCTAGAAAACCCCCATGCCATTCCTTCTCCTCCTTTTTGTGTTTATACCATTTTAATTACAGGCAAGTATTAAGGTCAGTTTTAGGTTGAGGAACTAGCAATACAATAGATGCAAATAGTCAAAGAACAAGCAAGACAATAAACAGAGTTCTGTGAACACTACCATGATCACTGTTTCTAAGGGCTTATCAGGATGACCAAAATATCTGAGCCAACTTCCCCATCCTAGGCCAAAGTCATTTTCATGTCTGAAACTTATTTCCTTGTTCTAGCCTAATATTCAGATTCCTGCCTAAAATTACTTCCTTGTTCTAGCCTAAGATTTAGATTCCTGCCTGAAGCCCACTTCTTTGTCCTTGGCCAATGTCATATTCCTGCCAAGTAGCCCATTTTCTTGTTGTTGGCCCATGTCAGATTCTTGCCAAGCAGCCCCAAAAGCTCTCCACCTCTCCCCCTTTTTTATTTCATAAGACTAAAGCTGCCTTAGGTCATTCTGACAAGAATGCCTTCCTTACCTGTTGTGGAATATGTATTATCAAAAGCGATGTACTTCCGTCTTAGGTTGGTAAGGCTCTGTGCAGTATGTTACCTGTTCTTAGCTTGCCAGCCTGTTAATTTAATAACGTTGTATGGGGTCAGTTTTCAGGTTCAAGCCATGTACTTTGGCTGCCAACATGTTGATGTTGTTAAAGACAAGCTTTAACATGATGGGCAGGAATAAAAGTATTCCCAGAACAAAAAGGGCTAGCATGATCCAGCTGTATATGCCATTCTTGAAGCTTGACCAAAATGGAAATACTGACCTCAGGTCATGGGTATTTTATCAGCAATATCTGCTGCATCAACACTCAGCTAAGCAGCATTCTTTAAATTCATAAGCTCATTTTGCAGAGTTCAAACATCCAGAGAGGTGTTACAATTATACCAAATACACGACAAGTGTCTTTAATCTTTTTCCTAATTGTAATGACTACCACTGTAAATTTTAGAACTAATATGAATCCAATGGTATTTGGCATGACACTCGAGATGGCTTCTTACTCTTAAACTCTGAACCCCCTTCCAATAATTTGAATAGGATAAAGAACAAAGATCTGGTGTTCCAAATACCTATATAAATCCTCTTGTATATTCAACACATTAGTAACATTTTTTGCTAAATGATTAACGACAGTGGTCTCCAACCTTCCTGATGTTGTGATCCTTTAATACAATTCTTCATGTTGTGGTGACCTTCAAATATAAAATTATTTTGTTGCTACTTTGTAACTGTAATTTTGCTACTATTATGGGTTGTAATGTAAATATTTGATATGTAGGATATTGGCTATGTGGTTTCCAAATGAGTCATGACCCACAAGTTGAAAACTACTGCCCTAAGACAATATCTTGTTTCCTTTCCAAGGCTATGTGTGTTTCAATATTCATAACTTCATGTCATTTGACTATGAAGAATTCATTGGGTTTTTTTTTTTCAATATTGTGTGTGTGTATGTGCGCACGCGCATGTGAGGAGACTCAGTGCAGATGTATGCGTGCTTCACAGGGGCAGTTCAGATGCTGAATTCTCTATAGACTAACATCCTGATATAGGACAGATGATTATGGTACTCAGAACAACAGCAGAAGCTGAGTCTTTTCTGGCCATCCATTTGTGTCCAAGTCAGATAATCACAGAGGACAGGCTTGACTTCTTCTCTGAGAAGTTCACAGACTCTTAATCAGCTTCAATATGACCTAAAGGACCTGCATTTCCCACTTGTTTTCTCTCTCATGCTCTTATACATAGTTATCCCTGGCAAAAGATAAGTGTTCACAAAGTAGGGAATTAAAAAGGGTGCACATTCCACTTCATGAATGCAGTAATAATGTCAATCTATATTGAACCATCTAAACTTATTCGGTATTTGCAATGACCTGGCAACATAGCAAATCAGAGAGTTGTGTTTGCCCTTCTCAGACCAGATTCAGAGAACATACTCTTAGCCTTTAGGCTATGTTCTCTCCTCAATGGATAAATTGAGACTCATGATATGATGTATCACGATACATGTACAAGGTACAATCACAAAACTGTCATGCCGTCAGCTTAGAAAGACTTCAGATCAATGAGGGAATGAGGAGCCCTAGTCTCCTCTCAAGTTCACCAATGTGTGATCACAGGGCCCCAAATTCTATGCCATTACTGACTGTCTAGAGAAGGGGATGAAAACAGGAGACGGGTGACCCCATGTGTGATGTGTGCCCCTCAGCAAGTACAAGTTTAAACCCTGCTTCAGCATGCCTCTGAATGAGGCAGTACGAAGAGGGGAAAACTAAACAGCAGTGGGGTTCTTTCTGCCTGCTAATATTTCCTCTGTAGCAAGCTGGGCATTTCAATTTATTTTAATACCATGTCTACCTCTTTACTCTTTAAGGGACTCTGTGGAGATAAGTATTGGTACTTACTTGTAAGAGCAACAGACTATTCTAGAGTGACAACAACCTTTGAAATGGAAATACAATGATCTGGGAACTATAGAGGCTCAGTAGGCACACTTTCTCAAAGTGGAAATGTTTGCATGCTCTTTATCTCCTGTGTGCATAACATCAAAGGCTTTGTGAGATGTAGGATGCATGGCTTCATGCTACCAATGAAGTTTCCTTTTGATTCTCTGCTTCCTTCAGCACCAGTTCTGGGAAGCAGCAATTCTGTCTATAATTGATTTCTGTTTTAATGACTGAGATACATTAGTGAAACTACTTGCATTTCTTTTTCTGGGAAATCAGATGTGGAATAAATTTATGCTAAATGGTCAGCACAAGAATATTTCACAGCACGGTTTAGAAATACAGGGGATTATTTCAACAAGTAAGCTAGCTTAGAAACAAGCTGTAATGTAAGATAGTACTTCTTGGAAGACACATTGAAATTAATAAGGTGGCCAGATGCAGTAGGCCACCTGCAATCTCAGCCCTTGGAGAGATATCAAGGGGTATTTCCAGTTCAAATGCAGCTTGGACTGTTCAGTGAGTTCAAGGCCAGCTTCCCTACAAAGTGAGCTTATGAGTTAGATTAAAATTGAGGAGCTCTGTTACCCAAATAGTGACAAGTGGGTTAAATACAAACATCACCACCAATGTAAAGATGAGAACATTTATTATTGTCACAGCTGAGATTTACAAGTGTGTGTGCTGCTTTGGTGCCTGGGAGGCTAGCCTTGGCCACTGTATATAGAAACATACCTGGGGCTTCATATAGCAGTTTCCCCTTCTAGAGCAATCAGTTTGACTTAATTTTAGCAAAAACTAACTAACCAACCAACCAGCCAACTAGCTAATTAACCAAATGAAGGATAAACACTTGTGCAGACTCAGTAATGGTTTTAAAAATTCTAGAGTCAATGAGCCACCAACCTAAAAGCATACACTGGCTGGACTGAGAACCCTAGCACATATGTAGCAGATGTGGAGTTCAGTCCCTATGTGGGCCCCCCAACAACTGGGGTGGGAGCTTTCCCCTAAATTTGTAGCCAGATTGTGGTATCTATTACCCAACAGGGCTGCCTTGTCTGGCCCCAGTGGAAGTGAAGCACCTATCCCTGCAGTAACTTGGTACACCAATGTGGGAGGATATGCACAGAGGACCCCACCCTCTCAGAGAAGGGGAGGGGGAATAAGGTAAGGACTCTGTCAGAGGGGACAGGTGAAATGTCCGGGACTCCCCAGAAGGGAGGTCCACTTAAGTCACAGGATAGCACGCACCCAAAGGACACACGAGAGACCGCCTTGCTGTAAAGCACATGAGGTGGTTTATTAAATCAGAGCTCTGGGCCAGCCCATATCCCCATATCTCACATAGGGGATAGAGGGACTGACCTTGTGGCTCAGGGGTCTAGCACTTATATATGGGTGGGGTGGGGAAAAAGCAAACTTTCGCGTGGGTGCACAGGATTGGTTGTTTTACTTTTTTGAACACTAATAGGCCGTACCATGGGGGCAGGGTGTAGTTCCTCCCTTGGCCAGTCAGTTTCTAGGATGTTCTTAACAGGCCTTTGTCTTGTAACTCCCCCTCCTCTGTAACTAATTAGATGGGCCCAAACCTGCTGACAGGCACTTTTGTGCCCAAGGTCTAAGGCGAAAAATTTACACATATTTCATAAAATGGCCTTTATAATTTTTCACTCTACACAGGGAGGGGGCAACATTTGGAATGTAAATAAATAAATAAGGTGAGAAAGAAATCTTAGTCAATACCTCTCATCTGCAATATCAGATATCACTCTTGTCAAAGACAAAGTAATTTTGTTTTCACGTTCTAAGTGATACAAGATAACATGTCTGAGTGATAACATTTTACATTAGACATTTAACAGCCATTTAAATGCTGGTAATGCAAGTGCTTTACAGAACCTTTAGATATGTGTTAGCTATTTAATCTGACTCCTAACTTATTAGAGTAATAGATTTCTTATTTTCAACATTTTTATTTCGAGGACTTCACATTATATACCCCAGATCCGCTCAATCTCCTTGTCCTCTCATATCTATACTTTGCCCTTACAACCTCTCCCCCAAAATAAGAAATACACAACAATGCATATAAAAAATTTCATTGCAGAAGCTGTAGTGTGTCGCAATGTGCCCCATAGTCTACACATCTTCACTTGCAGATGTTCATTGTAATGAGTCTATGGTCCCTGGCTTTTATAACACCATAAATATTTAATCTTTATCAGGACTCCTTCTGGTTATGCTGGAGCTGCCCTGTGTCATGGAGATCCTGCAGCTTTGGATCAGCAGGACTGGCCCTTTCACAAGTCCCAACCTTTGGCAGATGACACAGATTTGGGGGTGGGCCAACTCAGAGTCCTGAATCTGGGCCTGGGTGGTAGCTGAGCTGGTCAGCCCACCAGCTCTCTTTATCCATACTCCCAGTTAGAGCTTTCCAGTTCTGCTCTGGTTAGACTACCCAAAACTGCCATGGGCAAGAGGCAAGGTCAGCTCTCCTTATCTCATACCCTCAAGGCTGGTTCAGCCACACCCATGCCTGGAGAGCCTGTTCCACTGCTCTTTCAGTCCAGCCTGTGAGGGGCTGGGACAGCTCTCCTACTCTCACACCCTCAGGGCTGGCTATCTTGTGTCCATACCACCTGAGTCAGATCTATTGTACTATCCAGAAGACAGTGAGTATGTCCTACTCTCCTGAGTGCTGCAACAGATGAGTGTCAGGTCTGGTTTACTTGCTCTCATGACCTCAGGGCCAGCTTTCCAGACTGCCACAGGGCTAAGGGGCAGGGGTGAGGTAGGGAGGGCATCATCCCTGCACCCATGCCACATGAGAGAAGGCAGAACACAAAGAAAGCCAGCTCTCTCATGCTCTCAACCTTAGGGCTGGGATTTATTTTTTTAGTATCTTGCAAGAAGTTTATCTTTCTTAGAACTTGGAGTCAGTTTTAGGTTCATACTTTCATTGAAAAATTTCAGTTGAATGACTTATTTCTTGTTATATATATAATTTGATTCTGATATCTAGATTTTAAAAACTAACCTGTCATACTTTTTTCTCTGAAGTTTCTGAATATTGAGATTTAAAATTAAATCAAACTCAATGTTTTCATTTTATTTCACGAAAACATTTTTATTAATGCTCCCTCTTCCTGTACTAACACACAAGGACCAATTTTTATGCTGAATATTGTTTTCATGTTCCTCAGAAATTTCTAGCACTTCAAGTCTTCCTTACCTTCTCCTCATATCTTGTTCCATATTTTTCTCAGAATTAATTCCAGAATTGCCCATGTATTGCACTTGAGTCTGACACACAATTTACTCTGCAAATTTTGAAAGAAAGGTGATTTATGTTACAGTTTGGCTTATAATTTTTCAAAAAATAATATTTTCTTACAATGAATCTTTAAGTATCTTACAATGAATATTTAAGTATTGTTTGTATTTACATTCTGATAGGATTAGTATGGGGCTTCCATGAATGTATTCATGATTTTATTTAACAGGTAATGAGGAACATGTCCAATTTTATTGCAAGATATTCCTTTTTAAGTGTTTGCTCCTCAAGAAGCAATTTGCAATGTGTTATGTGATGAAAATTGGTGTATTAGTAAACACAGGCTAAAGCATGCCTCCCTCCTCTTAACAAAGAAAAATTTCAGCACAGCAAAGATTTAATTCCAAATAACAACCGCAAAACTGTAACACTAAAACTAGAATATGCAAGATAAAAACCTGAATACCAGATCTGAGCTTTTACTTTAGGTTTTATAACTTAATAATCAATTATTTCAACAAAGGTATTGATCATTCACATATTTAACCGAGACATTCAAATAAGATCACAGGAAAATCAGTTCATTAAAAAATTTACTAGCTCTTACTTTCAAAGCCATGTTCTATTCTTTTTGTTTTGTTTTGTTGTGTTTTTTTGTTTTTTGGAGACAGGGTTTCTCTGTGTAGCCCTAGCTGTCCTGGAACTCACTTTGTAGACCAGGCTGGCCTCGAACTCAGAAATCCACCTGCCTCTGCCTCCCAAGTGCTGGAATTAAAGGTGTGCCCCACCACTGCACGGCGCCATGTTCTATTCTTTGTTTGTTTGTTTGTTTTTGTTTTTCCGAGACAGGGTTTCTCTGTGTAGCCCTGGCTGTCCTGGAACTAACTCTGTAGACCAGGCTGGCCTCGAACTCAGAAATCCGCCTGCGTCTGCCTCCCAAGTGCTGGGAGTAAAGGCGTGCGCTACCACCGCTGGGCATGCTATGTTCTATTCCTAATGTCCAGTTGTTGTAGGTAAATTCATGTACATTTGTAACATAAGGCAAATGACCTCATTCTAGCCTTAGTAGATGTGGTGGTTTGTATACACTCAGCCAAAGGAGTGGCACTATTAGAAGGTGTGGCACTGTGGGTATGGACTTTAAGACCCTCATCCTAGCTTCCTGGAAGCCAGTATTCTGCTAGCAGCCTTCAGATGAAGATGTAGAACTCTCAGGTCCTCCTGCACCATGCCTGCCTGGATGTTGCCATGTTCTTGCTTTGATGATAGTAGACTGAGCCTCTGAACTGGTAAGCCAGCCCCAATAAAATGTTGTTCTTATAAAAGTTGCCTTGGTCATGGAATCTGTTCACAGCAGTAAAACCCTAACTAAGACAGTAGATGAAGTTATAATGTTTTGCAAGTGAACATTCTGGGCATCTCCAATAGCAATTAGCATCTTCTATCATAAAACACCTTTTATGTCCCATCAATGATACTTTGGAAATAGTCTTATCTAACATATGGACCAGTTTTATCTTTTATGTTCCCCACAAAAATTTCTTACCACATGCATGATTAATATCCTTATGTATTTCCACTAGACTGTGAATTCACTGAGAACAAAATTTCTCATACAAACATGAGGAATAAAGTGTTTGGTATCTGTCCAGTATTTAGATTATATCTGGAAATGCAGGATGTAACTTGAGAATTTCAGAAGACCCAATAAAGCATTTCTATACTTCCTTGATGAAGCATATCTTTATAGTATGGAAGCCTTAAGCACTTGGAATCCATTTTATTTGACAGGCATTGACTTCTAGAAGATATAAACTGGTTTAGTATAGACATTGATATTTGATGCATATTTACAGGTTGTAAATATTGAAGTATTATAGATTTTTCCATTTGTTATGCTATAAAAATGACTGAAATTTATTATCCTTAAATATACCAAAATGTACACTTGTTAATTATTTTTATAATATTAATAATCCCTGTTCATTTGCTTTTTCAAATTTAGACTTCCTTTGAAATTTATTGACCACATATTTAATTTTAATAACATTTATCCTATGTTGCATCATTCTCATTAGTTTGAACACCAAGAATTTTTATTCTCTTGTGGTTGAGGTCAAAGAATGTTCTCTCCACTTTAAGGACAATGCAATGCATTGTTTATATTAGTAGATACATTAAAGGAACAGAAATTTAATATCAGAGGATGAAGAACAAACAACCAAGCAAACGAAAAATAAAACCAAAAAGCATAGCTATTTTTATATTAGACATATCAAACTTCAAACTAAAACTAATTAGAAGGCAGAACATGTAAATGAAAGAAAAATTCATCAAGAACCTATACTAATGCTGATTGTTGAGAGCTGGCTTGGTCAACAGAGGCTTTACCTGAAGTCCCGATGAACAGATTAAAAAAAAAAAAAAAAAGCTCCATCTAGGCTAATGAGAACAGGAGGCATTTTAGTTTACCATTATATTAAATTCACACATTTTAAAGAAAGAAACATTTTATGATGTATTTAAGTTTTTATATTTTTCTGTCTTTTATGAAATTTTTGATAGAAATTAACTTTGTATTAGATTAAGTTAAGGAAAGAATCAACTTAAAAACCTATAATAAAAGGAAGATTCAAATCTAAGCAGTTTTTCTGAATTAATTTAAAAGATTGAATTAGATGTATTACATTTTATATTTATCTCTCATGTGTGTATGTATGTGTGTGCATGTGTAAGTGCACCAGTGAGTCGTATAAGTACACCAGTGTGTGTGTGTGTGTGTGTGTGTGTGTGTGTGTGTGTGTGTGTGTGTAAGTTCATCAGTGTTGTGACATATGGATACAGCTAAGAGGACAAATAACTTTTGAGAGTGAGTTCTTTCTCTCTACCTTGTTTTGGTGTGGAGTTTCTCTCATTATTCCTACTTATATTTGTTATTTTCCATTGCTGAAATAAAACATTATGACAAAGGCAACTTACAGAAGGAAGAGTTTTTGGGGCTCATGGTTCCAAAAGAAATGGTTCTATCACCATTTTCCTTGGAGAGTATGGCAGAAAGGCCGGAATGGCTGAGAGCTCACATCTTAAACCACAAGCAAGAAGCAGAAAAGGCAAACTCAAGATGACACAAGGTTTTAAGCTCTCCAAACCTGTCCTCCTTTGTATCATACTTCCAGTATCGCCTCATCTCCCATACCGCCTCCACAAAGTACCACCAACTGGGGACTTGAAATACCTGAGATCATGAGACACAGTTGTCATTCAAACCACCACACTGCATACTGCATACTCCAGGCTATCTGTGTTTGAAGCTTCCGGTTAATTCTCCTGTTTCTTCCTCCCTTCTCACCATAGGGGTGCTGGCTTCTCAGATGCATAGCATCCAGGATTTTACATGTGTTTCAGGGATCAAATTCAAGATGTCAGATTTGTTCAACTAAATGTTTTATTATCTATTCCTTACCCAGAAAGAATGTTTTATTTTTTCCACTATATCTGAAATATAATTTTTAAACATGGTTTTAAGACATGCTAAATTATTTGAGCATATCATCTAAGTGTGGTGCTAACCATAGACATGATTATTCTGACCATGATATTGAAGCAAATTAAAGTTATTTTTCCCTCAGTGTTCCTGCAAAATCATTATGGGTTTTTGGACAGAAACAAATTTATTGTAGTAATCACTAGGGAAAAAATTGCTTTGATGTTGTAATAAATGTGCTATCATTTTTGATCATTCCATACTGTGAGTGTTATATCTGCTTTTGAGGAAATAACATTACTTTATTTTTGTCCTTTGATATATGCATCCTGTTACCAAATAAGTACATCTGTTGGTTAGCACACTGTCTAGATTCCAGACTATCTTAACAAACTCAGGATGTTCTCACAGCCATGCTTCCAAATCAATGGAAGAAAAAAACACTTCCCACGCCTCCCCTGAAAGTTGTGAGGTTGTTGCAATTAGTTAAATTTTCTAAAATCTTTAAGATCTTTAAAGAAATTTTAAAAGATGATTTTTAAATGTCAAACATTTTATGAGCTTAACTTTAATGATATTCTAATTAGTAAAAAACATCTTTGGTATATGGACTTGTTGACAACCTATGAAGTTATCCACATTTAAGCAAGGTATATCTATTTTCTTACCACTACAATTAGTTCCTCTCATGTAAGTTTTTGCCAGTGGAAAATAATACTGACATTTTTTATAAGCAATGTCAAATTGTTTCTTGAAAGATAAATCATAAACTTGTTCAAGTATAAAGGAATTTTATGCAATAATATTGTTGCAGAAAAGTTTTTGAGGGCCCTAAGCTCTTGACTTTGTTGATGACTATTTGTCAAAATCTATTGCATTCATTTAACAATTTAATAAAGAATTTAGTTTTACTATTCCTTAAATAGGTTTTGTTCTAAATATAGATAGCTAAACTAACAACCACAATTAATCAATTGTGTGCAACATATTCAGATCATGACTTTAGAAACAAATAAGCTTGTTTACTGTAGTTTCATAGTATTATTCTCTATGAAGTAAAAACTTTTCATTATTCACTTATGTAGCATTATAATAATTCTGCTTTTTTGTTTGTTTTGAGGTTTGTGTGTGTGTGTGTGTGTGTGTGTGTGTGTTGATAATTGAGCCCAAAATTGTTTTTTCCTTTTGGTGCTAATTAAAAGCAAAAGCAGACAGAGCAGATCCTGGGTGGCAGCTTTGCCCCCAATCTCACAAAACCCAGAGGGGAAGCAGGCCTCCCAGGAGCTCTAACCTGGGCAGTATCTTAGGTAAGGAGACAGCAACACCCGCCCCAAACAGAAAAATCCTGGGACCCACTAGGACCCAGGAATTCACTCCTGGCCTGGAGCACTGGTTGCTTCCAGTCTGGGCCCTGGCACTGAGCAGATTTTGGGCCCCAGCTTTAACCCCAGTAGTAACACCCACCCTACACAGTTCTGATACAACCAAGATAATAGGAAGGACAGGCTTCAGTCAGAAACAGGGCATGAACCACTAAGGAGATCCAGATGGAGAAGGAAAAGCGCAAGAACATAAGCATCAGTGACCCAGGGTACTTGGCATCATTAGAACCTAGTTTTCCCACACTAGAAATTCCTGAATTCCCCATATTAGTAGGAAAGCAAGATTCAGATTTAAAATCACTTCTAATGATGATGATAGAGGACTTTAAGAAGGACATAAATAACACTCTCAAGGAATTTGAGGAGAACACAGGTAAACAGGTAGAAGCCCTTAAAGAAGAAACACAAAAATCCCTTAAAGAATTACAAGGAAACACAACCAAACAGGTGAAGGAATTGAACAAAACCATCCAGGATATAAAAATAGAAATAGAAACAATAAAGAAATCACAAAGGGAGACTACTCTAGAGGTAGAAAAACCTAGGAAAAAGATCCGGAGTCATAGACACAAGCATCACCAGCAGAATACAAGAGATAGAAGAGAGAATCTCAGGTGCAGAAGATATAGTAGAAAATATTGACACAACTGTCAGTGAAAATGCAAAATTCAAAAAGTTCTTAACACAAAACATCTAGGAAATCCAGGACATAATGAGAAGATCAAACCTAAGGATAATAGGTATAGATGAGAGTGAAGATTCCCAACTTAAAAGGCCAATAAATATCTTCAACAAAATTATAGAAGAAAACTTCCCTAACCTAAAGAACGAGATGCTCATAAACATACAAGAAGCCTATAGAACGCCAAATAGACTAGACCAGAAAAGAAATACCTCCCATCACACAATAATCACAACACCAAATGCACAAAACAGAGAAAGAATATTAAATGCAGCAAGGGAAAAGGGACAAGTAACATATAAAGGCAGACCCATCAGAATTACATTAGATTTCTCACCAGAGACTATAAAAGCCAGAACATCCTAGACAGATATCATACAGACCCCAAGAGAACACAAATGCCAGCCTAGGCTACTATAACTGCAAAATTCTCAATTACCATAGATGGATAAATCAAGATATTCAAATTTACACAATATCTTTCCACAAACCCAGCACTACAAAGGATAACAGAGGGAAAGCTCCAATACAAGGAGGGAAATTATACCCTAGAAAGAGCAACAAATTAATCCTTTTCCAACAAATCTAAAAGAAGATATCCACAGAAATATAATTCCACGTCTAATAACAAAAATAACAGTAAACAACAATCACTGTTCCTTAATATCTCTTAACATCAATGGACTCAATTCCCCAATTAAAAGACATAGGCTAAGGGACTGGATACATAAACAGGACCCAGCATTTTGCTTCATACAGGAAACCTACCTCTGTGACAAAGACAGACTCTACTTTAGAGTAAAAGGGTAGAAAACAATTTTTCAAACAAATGGTCCTAAGAAACAAGCTGGAGTAGCCACTGTAAAATCTCCAGCTCGAGAACACAAAGAAAGGGACTCATGGCTCCACCTGTATAGGTGGCCTTGCCTGGCATCAGTGGAAGTGGAGGACCTTGGTACCTGAAAGTTTGGATTCCCTAGTGTTGGAGAATTTGAGAGTAGGGAGGCAGAAATGGGAGGATGGCAGGAGCACACCATCATAGTAATAGGAGGAGGGGGGATGGGGTAAGGGGTTCTGGGGTGAAATGGGAGAGGAGATAACATTGAAAGGTAAATAAATAAAATATCCAATTTAAAAAAAAAACAGATAATGGGTCTGGCAATTGTAATTGAGCAGTTGAGACTTTTTGTCAACAATTTATTATGGGGATTTCATATAATCCTCAAGGACAAGGAATTGTGGAAGAGGCCCATGAAACTTTAAAAAGACTGGTGAGAAATACTGTTGCTGAGACAAAGAATGATGCTAACCTGTGAGCTTACTTAATGCCCTGACAAGGGTGACTAGGGAGCTGTTTTGGATATATATTCCTAACCTGCTTTTGCTTGACTATATCCCAGATGGAACAAGCTGCCTTGCCTCAAGTTTTTAGACCTTGTGGGATAGAGAATCGAAAAGAAAAACTATGTCTCTTGTATTCTTCTTAAAGGTGCCCAGCTATTATGACTCAATCACGCACTGGTCTAGAAATCAATCCAATGTGGGAAATAACAGTCTATTTTTGGAAGACTGGATCTAGACTTTGTCAGGAACATATTTGGAAGCTAGCTGTAGCTCTCTATGATATTAGGATAGCAAGAGATAACGTTGGGACAGGATCTGGATTTCAAACAAGGGTTAGTGCATGTTTTAAGGTTCTTTTAATTAGTTTTGTCTTTTCTACAGCATTGATCGTAAGTTGTACTGACTGTATAATTTCCAATTATGTTAGTGTGTTGAAACCTGGCATGTCTGTTACAGGGTCTATCAACCAGCTTTTGTCTCACTGTCCTGAGAATTAGAAAACCTTGATTCTCTAAAAAAAAAAAACCTTGAAAGTGCTAGAAGAAGTGAGTTAAGCATTGAGCAGAAGCAAGAGGTTAACAGGCTTGATTATTGCTGGTATAACAGCTTTAATTCCATTAATTGCTAGCACCACTGCTTCTGCAATAGCATTGACACAAGGAGTTAAGACAACTATTTTTGTTAACCACCTAGCAAAAAATGTATTGAGTATATAAAAGGATTTATATAGGTATGTGGAAGAACAAATGGTGCTCTATAATCCATTCAAATTATCTGAAGGAGGTTCGGGGTTCAAGAGTTAGGTGCCATCCCAAGTGTCATGACAAATATTATTGAAGTAGTGTTCCTTTTGAAATTCACAATGATTGTCATTATAATTAGAAAAAAGTTTAAAGACACCTGTAGGATATTTGGCATAATCCCAACAACTCTCTGGGTGGTTAACATTGCATAATGAGATTAGGAATTTAAAGAATGCTACTCTGTTGACATTTGATGCTGCAGATAATCCTGATAAAATTATCCATGGCTTGAGCTTAGCATATATAGCTTGATCAGACTAGCCCTTCTTGTCCTGGGAATACTTTTATTTCTGCCCATCATGTTAAAGCTTATCTTTAACAACATCAACATGTTGGCAGCCAAAGTACATGGCTTAAATCTGAAAATTGACCCCCAGACAAAGTTATTAAATTAACAGCCTGGCAAGCCAAGGACAGGTAAGATTCTGAACAGAGCCTTACCAACCTAAGACAAAAATGCCTTGCCTTTGATAATGCATATTCCATGACAGGTAAGGAAGGCATTTTTGTCAGAATGACCTAAGACAGACTCAGTCTTGTTTATGAAATAAAAAAGGGGGAGAGGTGAAGAGCCTTTGGGGCTGCTGGACAAGAAACTGACATGGGCCAAGGACAAGGAAAGGGGCTGCTTGACAGAAATATGACATTGGCCAAGGACAAAGAAGTATTCTCCAAGCAGGAATCTGACATTAGACTAGAACAAAGAAGTAATTTCAGGTAGGAGTCTAAATCGTAGGCTACAACAAGAAGTAATCTCAGGCAGGAATCTAAATATTAGGCCAGTACAAAAAAGTAATTTTAGACAGGATTTTAAAGTTTAGACTAGAACAAGGAAGTAGGCTTCAGACATGAAAATGACCTTGGGCTAGGATAGGGAAGTAGGCTCAGATACTTTGGTTATCCTGATAAGCCTTTAGAAACAGTGATCATGGGAATGTTCATGTAAGTGGGTTTAAAGTCTTGGTTTTTCTTTAACTATTTATGTTTATTGTATTGCTTGTTCCTCGACTATTTGCATCTATTGTATTGTTAGACCATCAACCTAGTACTGACCTTATTACATGCATGTAATCAAAATAGTATAAAAGAATAACAGAAGAGGGGGTATAGGATAGAGGGTTCTAGGGGGGGAAATGGGGAAAAGGGATGACATCTGTATTGTAAATAAATAAAATATCCAATAAAATAAGCAAAAGCAACTTAAAAGGTATATGCTATTAATTTAGATATGTAAATATATGTTTAGATATGTAAATATGTGTTTAGATACATAAATCTATTCATATGTAGATATATTCACACACACACACACACACACACACACACATATATATATATATATATATATATATATATATGCTCATATGTACATGTATGTATATATACATGGAAGTCTTTAGAGTTGCCTCTACCAAAGAAAATAGTGAATCAAATACAGTATTGTGTTCCTGGAGGAATTTCAGAAATTATTGCCACTATCCAGGACTTGAAAGATTCAGGGTAGGTGGTTCCCACATCTCCCTTTAACTCTCCTATCTGGTCAGTGCAGAAGACAGATGGATTATGGAGAATGACAGTTGACTATTGAAAACTAAATTAGGTCATAACTCTGATTGCAGCTGCTCTACCAGATATAGTTTCATTACCTGAGCAAATTAGCACATCTTCTAGTACCTGGTATGCAGCTATAGATCTGGCAAATGTCTTCTTCTTAGTACTTATCTATAAGGACCACCAGAAGAAATTTGTTTTCAGCTGGCAAGGCTAGCAGTATATCTTTACCATTTTGCCTCAAGAATATATTAACTCTCCTGCCCTGTGTTATAACTTAGTTAGAAGAAATCTTGATCATTTGTCTCTTCCACAACCTATTACATTGGTGCACTGTATTGATGACATTATGCTGATTGGACCAAATGATCAGGAAGTAGCAACCACTTTGGATTTATTGGTAACATATGCATAGCAGAGGATAGGAAATAAATCCAACCAAAAATTCAAGGACCATCTACATCAGTGAAATTCTTAGGAGTCCAGTGGTGTGGGCATGCAGAGATATTCATTCTAAGATGAAAGATAAGTTATTGCACCTGACCTCTCCCACCACCAAGAAAGAAGCACAACGTTTAGTAGATCTATTTGGAGTCTGGAGACAGCACATTCCTCACTTGGGTGTGTTATTCAGGCCCATTTACCAAGTGACTCAGAAAGCTGCTAGCTTTGTGTGGTGTCTAGAAGAAGAAAAGTCTCTTCAACAGGTTCAGGCTGCTGTGCAAGCTGCTCTACCACTTGGACCATATGATCCAGCAGACCCAATCGTACTTGAGGTGTTGGTGGCAGACAGAGATGATGTTTGGAGCTTCTGGCAGGCCCCTGTAAGTGAATCACAGAAGAAACCTTTGGAATTTTGGAGACAAGCTCTATCATCATCTGCAGAATAGTTATTCTCCCTTTGCTGCTGAATGACTGACCTGTCAACAAAAGAGACCAACACTGAGCCCCAGATATGGCATCATTCCTTGAGGTAACCAGCCAGCAACTTGGTGACAGGTTGATTACATCGGACCACTTCCTCCATGGAAAGAACAGTGTTTTATTCTTACTGGAGTAGAACTTATTAACTTATTCTGGTTATGGATTTGCCTTTCCTGCATGTAATTGATAACAGCCAAGTCTAACCTGGTGAACCAATGAATTTACTGGGGTTACTTACAAGTCTATAGATACAGGTATACTTATAAGGATGTAGACAATTCAAAAATAGCTGCAAAAAAATTTTTTTTCCATTTTATTTACATTTAAGATGCCATCCCCTTTACCCATTTCCACTCCCTAGAAAACCCCTGTCCCATGCCCCCCTTTCCTTTTTGCTTTTATACAATTTTTTTAAATGTTAATCAAAGGATTTTTAAGTTTGGTAATGCTCAATCAGAAGGGTAACCCAATACCCAACCTAGATATAAAGACTATCTTTGACTGGTGGAGACCTGTGAACATCTGCCTCCATGCCCCCCTCTCTTTCTCTCTCTCATCACCTAGCTTCTCCTCTCCTTCATCTTCTCTCCTTACTCCATCTCTTCCTCTCAGTACTCCTTCCCAATTAGCTCCTTCTACATATCACTCTTCCTGTTAAAGTAAAACTTTTCTTTCAAAATACAGTTAGAGCATACTTATTTCTAATTGTACCAGTGAGGTATAAGATAGTTCTAATACCCAGTCCATCATTTTGTTGACTAACCAGAACCTCTGTCATCTCTTTTAACTAAAACACTTACTTTTGATCCTGGCTTTTTTTTTTTTTTTTGGCTTTATAATGAATGTCAGCTGAAAACTATCTACTCAGATCTTTTCTCTCAAAGTAAATAGCCAGGATTGGCTATGAGACTATGGGTCTTCAACCCCGTCAGAAATCCAGAATGACTGAGTTAACTGAAGTTATGGGAAGCACTAAACATAACTTCTAAAACTTAGCCAATTTATAGAGACCTCTGAACACCTGAGAAGCACCTATACTACCGAATGTTCGAGCATCAAATCTTCAGCCTTCTGGCCCAGAGTCATCTGACAGACCTTAGTGATGCAGGATTATTAAGGGCTGATTACTCTGTCTGGGCAGATATAATCAGTCGACTATTCTGCATGTGTGTCCTTTTCTGGACAGTAATTAGTCTGTAGATGGAAAGAGGCAATTCTTGCCTAGTGGCTGTCACCACACAACTGGCATAACTCCAAGGATGCTCAATTTCTTCTTAGAATTCACAACAGGAAGCTGTCAGGAGCAGACAGGTCTCTAATCAGAATGGACATTTATATAAATTTTTGTAGCGTCAATTCTATGGACTTCTGACATTTTGAAAACCAACTATCCATGTAAGATCACCTGGACTGTTGTCTGTTCACTCCTCTTGGCTATTTCTAAATAAAATATGGTTAACCTCCTAACAATTAACTCGAAGCCATAAATTTGCTATAGTCCCTTAACTCATAGGTTAACCATCCCAAATCAGTTAAAAAAGTTAAGGAAGGACTGGGTCTAGGCCTTGTATTCCTAAATGTGTTATACAAGCACATTGCCCATGAGAGTATCAATATTCATCTCACATTTATATTAATAAGGAGCTCGTACCAATGAAAACCTTGAATTTGAAATCAAAGTAAATTTTGTACCATTTAAGAAATTATAACTTCATCTTGATAATAATTATACAGATTTCTACCAATAGGTTATGGCTGTGCAATAAGTCCTAGCTAATCCTCCCTGTTCCAACAAAACCACTACTTTTCCCTAGAAAGACAGACCATTATTAACCACATTAGTCCCCAAGCCCAGGGAATAGGGGCGCTGACTCTTCTGTAACTTCTTCAGGCTGATTATGGGCGTTGAGATATTAGAAGAGGGGTGGGGGGAAGAGTAAGTTGATAATCCTCTGATGCTGTGTCTTCACTGAATCCAGATGGAATTCCAGGACATCAGAGGTTTGGGCAGGTCTGCTCTGTATACTTGAGTAGATACACCAAGGCTGTGTGTTCTGCAATATACAATTCTCAGAACAAGTTTTAGTATCAGGGAAAAAAAAAAATTCCCCCCCCCCAGGGGGCTGACATTTTTTTTAAAGATGTTGGTTCTAACAACTTTTCTTCCCCCCCCCTTTTTAAAATTGGTTGTAATATTTACATTTCAGGTTTTATCCCCTAACCCCACTTCCTCCCACCACCCAGAAACCCCCCATCCCATCCCCCTCCTCATGTTTCTATGAGGCAGTAACCGCACCTATCCCCCCAACTATCCCCTCCCCACCCTCACATTTCCCCTCACTCTGTGTTTATTTTTTAATGGGACCAAGAAACTCCTCTTCCACCTATGCCCGACAAGGCCATCCTCCCCCACATATACCTCTGGAGTCTTGGGTCCCTCCCTATGTGTTCCCTGGCTGGTGGTTTAGACCCTGGGGGGCTCTGGTTTTTGGTATTGTTGCTTTCCTCCTGGGGTCTCGAACCCTTTCCGCTCCTTCAGTCCTCTCTCTAAGTTCTCTATTGGGAAACTCCTGATCATATCAGTGGTTAACTGTGAGCATCGTCCTCTGAGTGTGTTAGTCTTTGGCAGACCTCTAAGGAAACAGCTATATCATGTTCCTCAGATTATGCACTTCCAGCCGTCCACAACAGTGTTTAGCTTAGGTGGCTGTACATGGGATGAATACCGAGGTGGAGTGGTCTCCTGATAGCCCCTCCTTCAGTTTCTGTCCCATGTTTTGTTTCCGTACTTGCTCCCTTGAGCATTTTTGTTCTCGTTCTAAGTAGAACTGAGGCATCCCCTCTTGGTCTTCCTTCTTCATGAGATTCATGTGGTCTGCTGGTTGGGTCTTCGCTAATCCTAGCTTTGGGGCTAACATCCGCTTAACAGTGAGTAAATACCCTGTGTGTTCTTTTGGGATTGGGTTAACTCACTCAAGATGATAATTTCTAGATCCATCCATTTACCTAAAAATTTCTCGAATTCATTATTTTTAATAGCTGAGTAATACTCCATTGTGTAGATGTACCACATTTTTTGTATCCATTCCTCTGTTGAGGGACATCTTGGTTCTTTCCAGCTTCTGGCTATTATAAATAAGGCTGCTATGAACATAGTGGAGCATGTGTCTTTATTACATGTTGGAGCATCTTCTGGGTATATGCCCAGGAGTGCTATAGCTGGATCCTCAGGTAATGCCATGTCCAGCTTTCTGAGGAACCGCCAGACTGATTTCCAGAGTGGTTGTACCAGCTTGCAATTCCACCAACAATGGAGGAGTGTTCCTCTTTCTCCGCATCCTTGCCAGCATCTACTATCACCTGAGTTTTTGATCTTATCCATTCTGATTGGTGTGAGGTGGTATCTCAGGGTTGTTTTGATTTGCATTTCCCTGATGACTAAGGATGTGGAGCATTTCTTAAGGTGTTTCTCAGCCATTCGAGTTTCCTCTGTTGAGAATTCTTTGTTTAGATCTGTACCCCATTTTTTAATAGGGTTATATGGTTGTCTGGAGTATAATTTCTTGAGTTCTTTGTATATCTTGGAAATTAGCCCTCTATCGGATGTAGGATTGGTTAGGATCTTTTCCCAATCTGTTGGTTGCCGATTTGTCTTATTAACAATGTCCTTTGCCCTACAGAAGCTTTGCAATTTGATGAGGTCGCATTTGTCAATTCTTGAACTTAGAGCATAAGCCATTGGTGTTCTGTTCAGGAACTTTTCCCCTGTGCCTAGGTATTCAAGGGTCTTTCCCACCTTCTCTTCTATTAGTTTCAGTGTATCTGGTTTTAAGTGAAGGTCTTTTATCCACTTGGATTTGAGCTTTGTACAAGGAGATATGAATGGATCGATTTGCATCCTTTTACATGTTGACCTCCAGATGAACCAACACCATTTGCTGAAAATGCTGTCCGTTTTCCACTGGATGGTTTTAGCTCCTTTGTCAAAGATCAAATGACCATAGGTATGTGGGCTCATTTCTGGATCCTCAGTTCTATTCCATTGATCTTCATGTCTGTCTCTGTACCAATACCATGCAGTTTTTATTACTATTGCCCTGTAGTATAGTTTGAGGTCAGGGATGGTGATTCCCCCAGAAGTTCTTTTGTTGTTGAGAATAGTTCTCGCTATCCTGGGTTTTTTGTTGTTCCAAATAAATTTGCAAATTGCTCTTTCTATCTCTATGAAGAATTGATTTGGAATTTTGATGGGGATTGCATTGAATCTATAGATTGCTTTTGGCAAGATGACCATTTTTACTATATTAATCCTGCCAATCCAGGAGCATGGGAGGTCTTTCCATCTTCTGAGATCTTCTTCAATGTCTTTCTTCAGAGACTTGAAGTTCTTGTCATACAGATCTTTCACTTGCTTAGTTAGATTCAACTCCAAGATATTTTATATTATTTGTGGCTATTGTGAAGGGTGTCATTTCTCTAATTTCTTTCTCAGCCTGTTTATCTTTTGAGTATAGGAAGGCTACTGATTTGTTTGAGTTGATTTTATATCCAGCCACTTTACTGAAGTTGTTTATCAGGTTTAGGAGTTCTCTGGTGGAAGTTTTAGGGTCGCTTAAGTATACTATGATATCATCCGCAAATAGTGAAATTTTGACTTCTTTCTTTCCTATTTGTATCCCTTTGACTTCCTTTTGTTGTCTAATTACTCTAGCTAGGACTTCCAGTACTATATTGAATAGGTAGGGTGAGAGTGGGCAGCCTTGTCTGGTCCCTGATCTTAGTGGGATTGCTTCAAGTTTCTCTCCATTTAGTTTAATGTTGGCTACTGGCTTGCTGTATTTTGCTTTTATTATGTTTAGGTATGGACCTTGAATTCCTAATCTTTCCAAGACTTTTAACATGAAGGGATGTTGTATTTTGTCAAATGCTTTCTCAGCATCTAGTGAGATGATCATGTGGTTTTTTTCTTTGAGTTTATTTATGTAGTGGATTACATTGATGGATTTCCGAATATTGAACCATCCCTGCATTCCTGGGATAAAGCCTACTTGATCATGATGGATGATTGCTTTGATGTGTTGTTGCAAGAATTTTATTGAGTATTTTTGCATCGATATTCATAAGAGAGATTGGTCTGTAGTTCTCCTTCTTTGTTGGGTCTTTGTGAGGCTTAGGTATGAGCATAATTGTAGCTTCATAGAACGAATTGGGTATTTTTCCTTCTGTTTCTATTCTGTGGAATAGTTTGAAGAGAATTATTATTAGTTCTTCCTGGAAGGTCTGGTAGAATTCTGCACTAAAACCATCTGGTCCCGAACTTTTTTTTGGTGGGGAGGTTTTTAATGACTGCTTCTATTTCTTTAGGGGTTATGCGACTGTTTAGATGATTTATTTGCTCGTTGTTTAACTTTGGTACCTGGTATCTATCTAGAAAATTGTCCATTTCATCCAGATTTTCCAATTTTGTTGAGTATAGGCCTTTGTAGTATGATCTGATGATATTTTTAATTTCCTCTGTTTCTGTTGTTATGTCTCCCTTTTCAGTCCTGATTTTATTAATTTGAATACTGTCTCTGTGCCCTTTGGTTAGTCTGGCTAAGGGTTTGTCTATCTTGTTGATTTTCTCAAAGAACCAGCTCCTGGTTTTGTTGATTTTTGTATAGTTCTTTTTGTTTCAGCTTGGTTGATTTCAGCCCTGAGTTTGATTATTTCCTGCCGTCTACTCCTCTTGGGTATATTAGCTTCTTTTTGTTCTAACTCTTTCAGGTGTGCTGTCAAGTTGTTAATGTATGCTCTTTCCAATTTTTTTTTGTGAGCACTTAGAGCTATTATTTTCCCTCTTAGTACTGCTTTCAGTGAGTCCCACAAGTTTTGATATGATGTGTCCTCATTTTCATTTAAATCTAAGAAGTCTTTTATTTCTTTCTTTATTTCTTCCTTGACCAAGTTATCATTGAGTAGAGCATTGTTCAGTTTCCAAGTATATGTGGGCTTTCTGTTGTTTTTGTCCATGTCAAAGATGAGTCTTAGTCCATGGTGGTCTGATAAGGTACTAGGGATTATTTCAATCTTTTTGTATCTGTTGAGGCCTGTTTTGTGACCAATTATATGGTCTATTTTCGAGAAGGTACCATGGGGTGCTGAGAAGAAAGTATATTCTTTTGTTTTAGGATGAAATGTTCTATAGATGTCAGTTAAGTCCAATTGGTTCATAACTTCTGTTAGTTTCATTGTGTCTCGGTTTAGTTTCTGTTTCCATGATCTGTCCATAGCTGAGAGTGGGGTGTTGAAATCTCCCACTATTATTGTGTAGGGCGCAGTGTATTCTTTAAGCTTTATTAAAGTTTCTTTTATGTATGTGGGTGCCCTTGCATTTGGGGCATAGATGTTCAGAATTGCTAGTTCCTCTTGGTACATTTTTCCTTTGATGAATATGAAGTGTCCTTCTTTATCTTTTTTGATTACTTCTGGTTGAAAAATGATTTTATTTGATATTAGAATTGCTACTCCAGCTTGTTTCTTGGGACCATTTGCTTGGAAGATTGTTTTCCAACCTTTTACTCTGAGGTAGTGCCTGTCTTTTTCACAAAGGTGAGTTTCCTGAATGCAGCAAAATGTTGGGTCCTGCTTACGTATCCAGTCTGATAGTCTATGTCTTTTCATTGGAGAATTGAGTCCATTGATATTAAGAGATATTAAAGAGAAATGAATGTTTTTTCCTGTTATTTTTGTTATTGGCCGTGGGGATATGTTTGTGTAGCTACCTTCTTTTAAGGCTTTTGGAAGATTACCTTCTTGTTTTTTCTAGGTTGTAGTTTCCCTCCTTGTGTTGGATTTTTCCACCAATTATTCTTTGAAGTCCTGGATTTGTGTTGAGATACTGTGTGAATTTGGATTTGTCATGGAAAATTTTGGTTTCTCCATCAATAATGATTGACAGTTTTGCTGGGTATAGTAGTCTGGGCTGGCATTTGTGTTCTCTTAGGGTCTTTATGATATCGGTCCAGGATCTTCTGGCTTTTATGGTCTCTGGTGAGAAGTCTGGTGTAATTCTTATAGGTCTGCCTTTATATGTTACTTTGCCTTTTTCCCTTACTGCTTTTAGTATTTTTTCCTTGTTTTGTACATTTGATGTTTTGACTATTATATGGCGGGGAGTATTTCTTTTCTGGTCTAAACTATTTGGAGTTCTGTAGGCTTCTTGTATATTTATGGACATCTCTTTCTTTAGGTTAGGGAAGTTTTCCTCTATAATTTTGTTGAGGATATTTACTGGTCCTTTAAGTTGGGAGTCTTCCCCCTCATCTATACCTATTATCCTTAGATTTGGCCTTCTCATTGTGTCTTGGATTTCTTGTATATTTCGGGTTAGTAGCTTTTTGTATTTTGCATTTTCTTTGACAGTTGTGTCAATGTTTTCCATGGTATCTTCTGCACATGAGATTCTCTCTTCCATCTCTTGTATTCTGTTGGTGACACTTGTGTCTATGACTCCTGATGTTTTTTTTAGGTTTTTTTATCTCCATGGTATTGTCCCTTTGTGATTTCTTTATTGTTTCTACTTCCATTTTTAGATCCTGCATGGTTTTGTTTAATTCCTTCTCCCGTTTGGTTGCATTTTCTTGCAATTCCTTAAGGGATTTTTGTGTTTCCTCTTTAAGGGTTTCTATCTGTTTACTTGTGCTCTCCTTAATTTCTTTGAGAGTGTTATTTATGTCTTTCTTAAAGTCCTCTATCATCATCATGAGAAGTGATTTTAATTCTGAATCCTGCTTTTCTGGTGTGATGGGGTGTTCAGGGCTTGCTCTGATGGGGGAGCTGGGTTCTAATGATGCAATGTAACTTTGGTTTCTGTTGCTTACGTTCTTGCGCTTGCCTTTTGCCATCTGGTTAACTCTAGTGCTGCCTGTACTTACTGTCTCTGACTGAAGCCTGCCTTTCCAGTTATCTAGCTTGTGTCTGATCTTCTAGGGGTCCAGATGTCTCTGTGATCTTTTCCAGCTGAGCTGATTACAGTGGTATCTCTAGGATGCCTCAGGATATGGTGTCTCCAAGGTAGCAGTCCAGCTAGGTGTCTGCTGTTCTGGGTGCAGTGTCTCTTCTAGAATATCTCAGGATATGTTGTCTGACGCTCTGAGTTCAGTTGTTCCTCTGTGGCTCTGGGTTGAGTGGACCTTCCAGTATGTCTCAGGTGGAATCCAGGGTCCACCCAACAGCAGACCTGGCAGAGGTCTGGTCCAGGCCTCAGATCCAAGAACTAGTTTCTAAGACACTGTCCCAGTTAGAGCGACCGGGATCCCCACTTCCTCTGGGTTCTTGAAGGTTGGGGACAGAGCTGCCACCCAAGATCTGCTCAGTGCCCTGGCCCAGACCGGAAGGAACCAGTGTTCCGGGCTGGAAGTGACTTCCTGAGTCCTCGGTGGGTCCCAGTTACTCCCTGTTTTGGGCGGGCCCTGCTGTCTGCTTACCTAAGATACTGCCCAAGTTAGAGCGCCTGGGATCCCCGCTTCCTCTGGGTTCTTGAAGGTTGGGGGGCAGAGCTGCCACCCAAGATCTGCTCAGTGCTCATGCCCAGACCGGAAGAGCTGCAAAAAATTTTACCTCATCAGAATCTCATGAAATCTGGAACCCTGTAACTATCTGCATGACTTGAAGATAGTTCCATAGATCAGAAATTCTCTTGTTTTCTACAGTATGTACTACTTTTATAACATTGATGAGACCTTGTAAATCTGGTAGTTTTCAGGAACTTCCTGAAACTTGTGAATTGTAAACTTCCCAATTCTTAAAGAGCCACCTGTTAACCACCTTGAATCTTAGCAAGCTTCCCATAAGGATCAAATGGTTTTATATGGAGAAATTTGCTATACAACAGTGCCATAGGAAAGACCTCATAAATATCAGAATTGTATTCCTCGGATACTTTCAGGAAGTCATAGGACACTGATACACACCTCACTCTAGAGGCTTTTCTTTCTTCCAAAGTATGCTGTCTCTGTTATATTATTTACTAGTAAAGAAATGAAAAGGTGAATGTGCAGACAAATGTGTAGAACTGAAGGGTACGAGACAAGTGGATACTATCAGAATTAAGAAAAGGGCAGCATTCTTGCAGATACTGCTGTTAAAATTACCCATGGTCTGAGGTCAGTATTTCTATTTTGGTCAAGCTTCAAGAATGGCATATATAGGTTGATCATGTTAGCCTTTTTTGTCCTGTGAATACTTTTATTCCTGCCCATCATGTTAAAGCTTGTCTTTAACAACATCAACATGTTGGCAGCCAAAGTACATGGTTTGAATCTGAAAATTGACTCCCAGACAGAGTTATTAAATTAATAGGCTGGCAAGCTAAGGGCTGGTAAGATCCTCCACAGAGCCTTACCAACCTATGACAGAAGTGCATTGCTTTTGATATCCATATTCCATGATGGGTAAGGAAGGCATTCTTGTCAGAATGACCTAAGGCAGGTTCAGTGTTGTTTATGAAATAAAAAAGGGAGAGAGGCAGAGGAGAGCTTTTGGGGCTGCTGGGCAAGAATCTGACATGGGCCAGGGACAAGGAAAGGGGTTTCTTGGCAGGAATATGACACTGGCCAAGGACAAGGAAGTGGGCTGCTTGGCAGGAATATGACATTAGGCTAGAACAAAGAAGTAACTTCAGGCAGCAACCTAAATCTTAGGCTAGAACAGGGAAGTAGGCTTCAGACATGAAAATGACTTTGAGCTAGGATAGGAAAGTAGGCTCTGATATGTTGGTCATCCTGAGATGCCCTTAGAAACAAAGATCACCAGAGTGTTCACAGAACTTTGTTTATTGCCTTGCCTGTTCTTGGACTATTTGTGTTTATTGTCTTGTTTGTTCCTTGATTATTTGCATCTATTGTATTGCTATTTCCTCAACCTAGAACTGACCTTAATACTTGCACGTAATTACAATGGTATAAAAGCTAAAAGGAGATGGGTGGATGGGATAGGGTGTTTCTAGGAAGGAGAATGGGGAAAAGGTATAGCATCTGAAATGTAAGTAAATAAAATATTCGACAAAAAAAGAAAAAAGAAAAGGGACATGAATTATTAGGAAGAAAAAAGATTGAAGGAAAAATTGGCAGGGTTTGTAGCACTGTTTCAGTTTTATATGACTTTAGGAAAATTTAGAAGATGAAGTTTAAGGACTTTAATAATGTTATAAGCTATTATAGAGTAGCTTTTAAAATTTAGAATAACCGGGCTGAAGAAATGGCTCAGTGGTTAAGAGCACTGACTGATTTTTCAGAGGTCCTGAGTTCAAATCCCAGCAACCACATGATGACTCACAACCATCTGTGACAGAATCTGATGCCTTCTTCTGGTGTATCTGAAGATAGCAACAGTATACTGTCATACATAAAATAAATCTTTAAAAAAATAGAATAGCATTAGTGTGTGCCACAGTAAATGTGGTTTAGTTTATTCATATTTCCATCAGTGATGATGCTTTACTAAAGATACAGCCATTTCTTAATATCTAATTTACACTTAATGTATTTTTCTCAAGCTAGAGTTGAAAACTTTTTCAGAGCATTCCTACTGGACATTTTATAATTTATTAAAACTGTATATCTCATAAATTTGCAAATTTAATTTTTTTTTTTTTTTTTGGTTTCTTTCGAGACAGGGTTTCTCTGTGTAGCTCTGGCTGTCCTGGAACTCAAGCTGTACACCAGGCTGGCCTTGAACTCAGAAATCCGCCTGCCTCTGCCTCCCAAGTACAAATTTAATCTTTTTAAGGGTGCTTGAAAACATCAATTATTAGCTTCATAAAATTAATGAAAGCCAAAACTACCTGTTGTGTCAACAACATTTTTACATGAGCTGATATTTCTAGTGGACCTAATATTGTTCTTTAAGTGGCATAAATTTTCATAATCTTGAACTCATTTGGATGTAACCTTTGTCTGTGAAATTTAGTGAAATTAAAGAACTTATCTGTGATTTAGACCTGTATTGTCAGTCATGCTAAATAGCTTTGTACTCTGTGAGAATTATTTTTACTTTGTGTGTGTGTGTGTATTTATAAACTTAGGTATCAATCTAAGTTATGTCATAATATATATAATGTTTATTTAAGCAATAAATGTGGTGATTAGTGTAGGCAGTTTTGCACAGTTTTATGGAACTGTAACAGTAAATTCTGTAATCTAGAAGCAGCAATGGAGTAGTGTTCATAGTGTTCATACAGCAATTTCAATAATGCCAAGCAAGAATGATTCACAAATGCCATTTTTTCTTTTACAATAAAGTCTTACATTTACATTTTACATCTTTTACATATTTTAAATTTTTTCTTTTACAATAAAGTCTTAGCACTCAAAACAACATCAAAATGCATACCCAAACACACCCCAGTTTTCATTGTAATATTTTTAGAATAGGCTAGGTGCACAGGACTTCCATATCTGTTATACAGAGCAATAGGAAATCAAGGTAGAGGTGGGTCTTGTGGCGTTGAGATTATAGAATGCCACAGTATATATCATAAGCTTAGAATTTAAGATATTTATATGTTGTCCTCTTTAGTTACATTTTAAACAAAAATATGATTAGTGATTTAGATGATCTCACAATTGAAAGGCTAGGTTGATGCTATTTTTCTCAGTAATTTCTAATTATTTGAAAGATAGATCTCTAGAGACCAGGAGCAGCTCAATGTGATAACCAGGCTTTTAGGTTCCTTTTATTTGGAGGTAAAAAGGACTCTGTAGCAGATATTAGAACTACTGACTTGTTAACTGAATGCAATTAGTAAATATTACACATATGAACCCAGTACTTGAAAAGGTAAAAGCCAGTTTTAGCTAAAGAAGCACAGTAAAGTCCTGAAATGGCTTAATGGCTAAATAGCTTACTGACAAGACCAATGATATGAATCAAATACCTGAAACCTATATAGCAGCAGGAAAAACCCAAGTCCCCTAAGTTTTCCTCTGATCTTCACACCTATGCTGAAACATGTACTTGCATAAACAAATAAGTAGGCAAATACGTGTTTAAAAAAGAAAAAAAAAAACTTGTAGTATAGCCAATGGCTAGTAAAATTCAGAGAAATAGAGAGAAACTCAAGACCCTTAGAGGAACTATTGCTGACAAAGCTCATCCTCCAGAAGCTGTTTATTCGATCTACTTAAAGCTCTGGAAATATTGTGGAAGATGGTATTGAAAGGCTGTAATAGATATAGGATGGCTAAGAGATCAGCTAAATACCTTCTTCTTGACTCAGGGTGTTCCATCACATGAGTGAAAATATGTTGACAACTGATAGATACTGGGAAATGAAAAGGCATGGTATATAGTTCAGTGCCCACTAAATGAACTCACCAGGTCTCTGATGCTTAGTTCAAAGTCAAGATCACATAGAAAACCTTGACTAAATTTTATGGTATACCAAACAAAAACTAAACTAATATATAGAGAAGAGAGATTTATAGGGAGGAAGGATATTCATAGGAGTAAGAAGGAAGTAGAAGAGTGAGTGGAAAGAAGGACCAAAGTACACAGTGCAAATGTATGAGACTGGTTCTCCTGGTGTCCTTGACCTCCTGTGACTCCTATAATTCTTTCTCCTCTTCTTTTGATGGGTTCCCAGAGCTCTACCTAATGTTGGCCTGTGGGTCTCTACATTTGTTTCCATCAGATGCTGAAAGGAGGAAGCCTCTCTGATGATGATTAGACTAGATACTGATCTATGAGTATAGCAGTATATTAGTAGGAATCATTTCAATGACTGTTTTGTCACTCATGTTTGGTTCTATCCTTGGTCTTTGAGCCAACCAGATTCCAGACATGGGTTTCCTCTTACAGCTCGGGCCTTAAGTTAGACCAGTCATTGGTTGGCTACTCTCACATGCTCTAAGCCACCGTTTTCCCAGTGCATCTTGCAGACAGAACAGGTTGTGAGTTGTAGATTTTGTGGTTGGGTTGGTGTCACTGTTCCAGTATTGGGAGCCTAATCCAGTTACATAAAACGGACAGTTTAAGTTGGGTGAAATGTTCTGTAGCAATTGGTTGGGTCCATTTGGTTTATAATATATCCAGTGTTTCTTCATTTTTTTTTTTTTTTGACTAAATGACAAACTTGGAAATAGGTACCTAGACATATAATTTCCCTACCACAAATGCCTAGACAATGGTATAAAGAACTCAATCAACAACAACCAGGGCAAGGATGTCACCACCAGAGCCCAGCTATCCTACTATAACAAACCCTTTATCCAAAAGAGATGAAGTACAAATAAAAGATCTTAAAACCAATATTATAAAGACAACAGAGGTTCTTACAGAGCTAAACAAAGAATTCTCAACTGAGGAATCTTGAATGGCTGAGAAGCACTTAAAGAAATGCTCAGCATTCTTAGTCAGGGAAATGCAAATCAAAACCATCCTAAGATTCCACCTCATACCAATCACAGTGGCTAAGATAAAAAACTCAGGTGACAGCAGATGCTGGCAAGAATGTGAAGAAAGAGGAACACTTCTTCATTGCTTGTGGGATTGCAAGTTCATAAAATCACTTTGGAAAACAATCTCGCTGTTCCTCGGAAAACTGGAAATAGTTCTACCTGAAGACCCAGCTGTACCACTACTGGGCATATATTCAAAAGAAGCTCCAACATATAACAAGAACACATGCTCCACTATGTTCATAGCAGCCTTATTTATAATAGCCAGAAGCTGGGAAAAAAAAAACAAAAAAACAAAACAAACAAACAAACAAAAAAAAAAAAAAAAAAAAAAAAACAGATGTCCCTCAAGAGAAGAATGGATATAAAAAATGTGGTACATTTACAGAACAGAGTACTACTCAGCTATTAAAAACAATGACTTCATGAAATTCTTAGGCAGATGGATGGAACTAGAAAATATCACCCTGAGTTGAGGTAACCCAGACCCAAAATGATATACATGGTATGCACTCACTTGTAAATGGATATTAACCCAAAAGCTAGAATACCCACAGTACAACCTACAAATCATATGGAGCTTAAGAAGAAGACCAAAGTATAGATGCTTCAATCCTACATAGAAGGCAAAACAAAATAATCACAGGAGGGAGAGGGAGAGAGGGACCTGGGAGGGAGAGAGGAGGAGGAGAAAAAGGGGGGGGGGGGTGCAGGATCAGGTATTAGAAGGGACAGGAGAGAAGTACAGAGGGTCAGGAAATTGAATGGAATTATGTAGCAGTGGGGAATGGGGAACTGGGGGTTAGCAACTAGAAAGTCCCAGATTCCAGGGAAGCAAGAGTTTTCCAGGACCCAACAGGGATAACTTTGGCCAAAATACCCAACAATGGGCAGATAGAACCTGTAGAGGCCACCTCCAGTAGATAGGCTCGGCTGCCATTTGAGAGATGGGGCCACATATCTTAAAATCTTTAAACTGTAAATGTTCCACCCAAAGGAAAGACAGGGACAAAAAAAAAAAAAAAAAAAAAAAAAAAAAAAAAAAAAAAAAAAAAAAAAAGGAACAGAAACTGAAGGAAAGGCCATCTAGAGACTGTCCCACCTAGGGATCCATTCCATCTGCAGACATCAAACCCTCACACTATTGCTGATGCCAAGAAGTGTTTGCTGACAGGAACCTGGCATGGCTGTTTCCTGAGGTGTTCTACCAGCACCCAACTAATACAGATGCAGATACTCATAGCTAACAATCAGACTGAGCCCAGGGACCCCAATGGAAGATCTAGAGGGAAGGACTGAAGGAGCTGAAGGAGATTTCAACGTCATAGGAAGAACAACAATATCAATTAACCAGACCATCTAGAGCTCCCAGGGACTAAATCACCAACTAAAGAGCCATGGAGGGATCCATGGCTCTAGATAGATATGTAGCAGAGGATAGCCTTATCTGACATCAATGGGAGGAAAGACCTTGACCCTGTGGAGGCTTGATGCCCCAGCATAGGGGGATGCTAGAGCCGTGAGGCAGGAGTGGGTGTGTGGAAGGAGGAGCACCCTCATACAGGAAAAGGGGAAGGGGGATAGGGGCATGGGGTGGGCGGTTTCTGGAGGGGTAACTGGGAATGGGGATATCGTTTGAAATGTAAATTAATAAAATGATTAGTTGAAAAAAAGAAATTGAAAAAAAGATAAACAAAATATTGAAGAAAATGAGTAAATCCTTTAAGGAAAGATGACAAACAAACAGTTAAAGGAAATGAATTAAGCGTTCAAGACCCGAAAATGGAAATTAGAAGCAATAAAGAAAACACAACTGAAGGATTCTGGAAATAGAAACTTTAGGGAAGTGAACAAGAATTACAGACTCAAATGAAGTGGAAATTTCTGGTTTCTTTGGAAACTCAGTTGTGTAATGTGATGTTTTTCTGAATGTCTTCTGAGTGGATGTTTTTGCTGAAGCAACAGACATGGTGTCTTTCATGGTGTCTTTTCCAGCATCCTGGAAAATGGGCATGTGATGTTTTGCTAGAGCAGACTCTTGAAAGTATGCCTTTACAATCTTTGCTGGTCATCATTTGTTGTGTCTTTATAGAGAAAAATACCACCAAAGAATTTCTGGTCATATCCCTGCAGCTTCTTGCTGTATCCACAGTCATGGGCCAGTTGGCAGAGCCTTACAGTTTCTTCAGGATAGAACTGTTGTTACTGATTCCAGAATGCTGTTTGCAAGTAGATCAAGCTGCTGCTTCATATGGAATGAACTGCTGACATTCTAAGAATGCATATTGGATTTGCTTCAAAGAACTATTTCTAAACAGGTTCACATCTTCCTTTGCTCTATTATCCAATCCTTTCCACTAACACTCGTGGGTGGTGGGCTAGATGGGACATTAAAGCATTTAAGAACCCTTATTAAAAGTATGTTATGAAAAATCTAAGCCTACACTCAAAGATCACCAACATAAAATAAGAGATGGAAGAGATACTCTCAGGCATTGAAGACATGATAGAAGAAATAGACTTGCCAGTCAAAGAAATGTTAAATCTAAAAAATTCCTGACATAAAAATTCCAGGAAGTCTGAGACACACTACCAACATCAACAATAACAAAATTACAGATATTAACAGTCATTGGTAATTGATATCTCTCAATATAATTGGACTAAATTAGGCAACAAAACTTAACTCCTATAACTGAAGTCTTTAAAAAATTAGACAAAAAAGGGAAAAAAATAGGATATTGGACTCAACTTCTAGAACATAAACATTTTGAAAGAAATTAAAGACAAGAAAAATTTAATAAAATGATAACAGACATTAGGAGAAAATGATATTTTCATGAGAATAGTCTTCACCCTTGCAGAAGAAATACCAAAGCAAGGGAAAGAAAAAACCCTGGTAACCAAGTAAAGAAGCTTTGCTGAAAGAAAAACAAGTAATTTATCTCAGCCTTGTTTTTTTTTCCAGTCCTAAAATCCCAGCTACTCAGAAGACTAAGGCAGGAGGATCACAAATTGGACTGATAGAAATTTGTCTCAAACATAGAAAGCACAGAGAGGCTATGGGTATAGCTAAGGGATAGAGAGTCTATGTAAGCATGCATGTGTCCTTGACTTCAGTCCCAACACAAGAGGGAAGTGGAGATGGTGGGAGGGAGGGAGGCAGAGAAAGAGAAGAACTTACTATGAAAAACTGAATTTTATGTTTATACATAAATCAGGTAAAGCTTCAACAAAACACATTCTTCCCTAGACCAGTAGTCAGCAATTTTTCCTGAATATTTCTATGGCTTAAAGAGAAAAGCAGACTTTTATTGTTTGAAAGAAGGTTTGCTTCCTCTAATTGTAATATAGTTTTAGTCTATTTTTCTCATACATCACTTCTAGTAGATTAAATGTATCTATACTATCTGGAAATCACAATTCTCTTTAGTACAACAACCACTTGATCTCCTTAATCTCATCATTCTCCATGACCATGATAGCCATCTGTAATTCTAGTTCTAGAGGAACTGATGCCTTTCATTTTCTGAGAGTTCCTTTATGCACATTGTGTACAGAGGCATATATATATGTGTGTGTATGCATATACATACACACACATATATATATATATGAACAAATGAATTCTTTCTAAAAGTTTCAAATAGAAAAATATAATTTAATATTTGTCACAGGGTAAATAAAAACAACTTTTGATGAAGAAATAGGTTTCATCACATTGTAAAGCTCATTGTGTTTTGCATACATTTTATTGGCATGGTTGATTTGAGGTTAAATATCAGAAGCTTCCTCATGGAGTCAGGGGATGTGAGCCTTAGTCTGGTACTGAAAGTATAAAGACAGAGCAGGGCAAAGGCGAGCACAGTTACAAGTGACCTTATTTGTGCTTCTAAGCATGGGTCCCCCTTTTGCTTGCTCCAAAATGACTTTTGTGGAAAAGTTAGTGCAATGTTTCTGCACTTTGATTCAGGTGGAAGTTAAAAATAAATTAAAATTTTTGGTAGATTGGGCATCAGAATTCATTTGCTTTTTTCACCATAATTAAGCAAAACAAATCAAATTGCTTAGCAATTTTTTAGGCAAAAACTGTCATTTTTCAGCCTGAAACATTAGTGTGATGAAGGCTTACCAGCACCACTAGACTTAAAGGTAAACAGAATATTCAATGTAGATACTATTTGTAAATAAAATACAACATTCTCTTTCAGGAGTTTTAGTTTTAAGTGTTTGAAAAATAGCATGTGAAGAAGGCTGAATCCATTAATGCTGGAGTTGTTTTTTTTTTTTTTTTTAAATGAAATAAGTGTTTCTATAGTTCACAGAAAGATACATTGTCAAGTAAGTATATAAACTATAAAATGTCAGATGACAAATGCGCTGACTTTGGTGCATAAATGGAGTGATTTTTCCTGCAAGCTCATGGTTGTTTTTTTTTTTTTTTTTTTTTTCATATGTGACAGTGATGACCCATTTACCACATCAACACTGGAAGAATACAAACCTTCCTTGAAGTCACATGACTATCGAATGGTGGATTCTTCAATGATTGTGATAACGAAAACAGCAGGAGCCATTCAGTGCAGTTATGATTATTAAAACAGTTTACACTGATCACTTCTGCAGAAGGAGGCATTTAATGAACCTATCATAGACTAGAGTCTTCAGAATGATGCTACTTTGAGGGATTTTGTTTAAATAACTTAACTTGGAGAGCTATTTTCTATACTTGGTTTGTTTTTGTGTTAGTTTTGAGATTTGTCTCAAATCTTAAAAATAAAAGAAAAACATTCCTTTGCTGAGTTACACCTTGGGAGATTTGTTGATTACCAGCATATTGAGACTTCTGTTCTGTTCTTACCATACCACTGAAATTAATCTCAGCAACTCCTCAGTGAAGTCTTTGTTAACAGTCTCCTTTTTAGGTTTTTTCTCCATCATCTGTTACAACTTAGAGTCACCTGAGAAGGAAGACTGATTGAGGAATTGTCTAATTTATATTGGACTCTAGACATCCTTGTGGGATATTGTCTTGATTGATAATTAATTCATTGGTCTATTATTGCCCCTGTAGGCAGCACAACCCCTAGCTGCTAGGTCTAGGATATATATGCAAGCAAGCAGAGAGCAAGATAGAACAAGTTGGTAAACACCATTTCTCCATTGTTTCTGCTTCAGTTTCTGTTTGAGTCCATCCTTGACTTTCCACAGTGATGCACTATGACTTGGAAATATACCATGAAGTTAAACTTTTGCTTTTGGTCAGAGTGTGTTGCTGTGTGTTATTGTAGCAACAGAAAAGAAATAAGTCCATTGTTTAACTAGACAAATAATTTTAAGACTGAGAAATAACCAAATATTTGATTGGAATTTATTCTCAAACCCACATGCAACTAAGTACCCATTTTGTCTTTGAGAATGCTGTCTTCAAAATCTGAAAAATACTATATAAAACTGGGAGAGAGGCTGGAGAGATGGCTTAGCAATTGAGAGCACTGACTACTCGTCTAGAAGTCCTGAGTTCAGTTTCCAGCAACCGCATGGTGGTTTACAACCATTTGTAATGGGATTCAATGCCCTCTTCTGGTATGTCTGAAGCCACAGTGAATTCACATATAAAATAATTAAATAAGCCTCAAAAAATGTCGGAGATAAACTAATTCTAATATTTAGATTTTGTAGTGAATACCTGCTTATTCTAATCTTTTTCTTATTCTTTCTGGTCTTAAGATACCATTATTACTCAAGTACTTCTGGTTTGACAGGAGGTATATATACGACTATAATATAGTACACGATTTGGTACATTTGAAAAAGTCATTACACATTTATTTTTCTACAGATATTTAGTAGACAGACAAAAAAAGTCTGTGTGATGTTGGGGAAGAATTGTACTTTTTCGCATAGTTCATAAGAAAATAAACTGCAAAACTTTTCTAAGAGCTGTTTAACAACAACAACAAACCAAGATGTAAACTTAATTTGCTTTTTAATAGTTTTATGGAGGAAGACTATCAGAAAAAGGTGATTTCTATAATATTTGCTATTTTCCCTTTCCTTCTTTGCCACAACTGATATTACAGTGAGACCAGGAAGTGGCCCATTGCTCAGTTTGCCTTGAAGGGTGGCATGTTCTCTTGCCATGTTTTTGATAATTCTTTATGTAGGGGATTTGATGGAAGGGATTTTTGGAAATGTGACTGGGATACAGTGAGCTAGATATCTTTTTTTTCCTCTCCCTTTTCTTATTTCACATGATGTCATGATTTACAGAACCCTAGACGTTACTCATTTAAACTTATATGTTTTGGGCTTGGCCTCTCTTGCTCATTGGAGTAACAGGGGAAATCAGCCATAATATTTGGTCTTCTGGCCACTGAGTTCCTGCCAGGCCACCCTACACAGAGTCCATAAGCAAGGCTGTTGTCCCTAAATGTGCCCCCAGAACTTCTCCTAAAGCCTAAATATTATTCTTTCTGTTGTTAATAAATTAAAAACATAAAATTATTCTATGCATTTTTTGGGCATGGACAAGAAATCTTAGAAAGATTTCCCATCTAATGGTTTTCTTCCAACAAGAAGTCATATACCTATTGGAATTGATTAGCCTGCTTTCTGCACAGTATTTTTGTTAAAATATTCACATAGTTTCTTTTTGAGAAAATGGTCTATAATTTATTAAATATACTACTATTTTAGGTGTTAAGTGTTGGTGAAGTTGTGATCTCATACAAATAGGTTTAAAGCTGTGGCCCTTTTATTTAGAATAATTTGTTTAAAATTATTGTTATTACTATACTGTTTGGAAAATTATACCAAAAGTCTTCTAAGCATTAAATATCATTTGTGGAAAAATTTTGTATTATATTTTGATTGCTAAATAGGAATATATTTTCTTCCTTTTTCATTATTTATTTGACTTTTATCTTTTTCATTTTAAATAATTTTTAGATGTTCAAAAATATGTTACTTTGAAGGAGAATGATTAGTGTACCTAAATTAGATTTTTAAAATTATTTCCAAATTGTGATGAATTTAGTGGTTTTACAAATGTTATACAGAGGGTACTTTTTTCATTAAAAGGTAAGAGATAAAATATAAATAAATCAATTTCTTCATTGTTTTTTTGTATTTTACTTTTAAAACTTGGCATTTGTTTTTTAATTTAGTGTGTATGTATGCATGTATGTATATATTCATGTATGTATGTATGTATGTATGTATGTATGTATGTATGTATGTGTGTTTACCAAGGTCCCCATATGAATGTCAGAGGACCTGTGGGAGTCAGGTACATAGATCCTAGGGTTCAATCAAGATGCTCAGACTTAGTAGCAAGCATCTTTACTTGGTGACCTAGTTTACAGACATTCCTTTTTTAAAATATAAACCTTAAAACTATTAACATTTTGTGTAGTATAAAAGGTATATTGATTGAAATAGTAGCTACATAAAAATCCATCACAGCAACAGAGAGTTTCTGATAAAGTATATACAAATTTGATGCTTTTTTGCAATCCATCCAAACCAGGTAACCAATTGAACTCACTAAATAAAATACAACCAAATATTGATTTCTTGAAATCACTTATATTCTTACATCTTAAAAAAGCACCATCTAAATCAAAAGGACACAAGCTACATTTTATGAAATGTGTAAACTTAGCTATTAAGCATCCCAAACTATAAAAATCAAGACAGGTTTTGCACTGAGTATTATTTTTTCTTTTTATTTCAGTTACTCTGGCTTAATAATGGTGCTTTTAAAAGAAAAACAACTGTTGTGAATTGAATTTCTCACAAAAATGCAGAAACTGTAAAAAGCATCTATGGCAAAAAAATGTATTGATTTAATCATAGGCTCAGGCCAACAGAAGAGCTATTTTCAACTCTGGAAATGATTGAGCAGCAAATGTCTCTGAGTTCATCCACTCATCAGCAGCCTTTGGTCCCTGCAGGAAAACAAGTGAATCACCATGGCAAAGATACATCTCTGGAATGGCTGCTGGCTAAGTAAGAGGTAGAGGGATGCTAAGGATACCCTGTAGTCATGTAATGGTGCATTCTGGGCTGCCTTGCCATTGTTGAAATGTACATCAGGAAAAGGAAGTGGAAGAGTTCTGTAGATTCAGATTCCTTGGTTCCCAACCATAGAGCCTGCTGTTTCAACACTGACTGCAGAATCTGAGTGTGTAAATTTAAAGGGTCTGTGGGCCCTTCATTAGTCTCTTAATATCCTCCTTGGGCCATCAAGTTTCTCCAGCAACAGAAATACTCTTTAAGTAATAACTTATGGAGATACATTCTGTATAATAATGGAAATTTAAGGAAAAAAAATAAAGATCTGAGAACCCCTGAAAATAAGGTAAAGTCACAATGTTCACCTGTTCTCAGAATCTCTTGTTTCTGTGATTCATGCTTAGCTCTCTCTAGATAGCAAATCTAAAAAGAGAGATCACCATTTTTCTTTAGTATAATGTATTACAACCCAAAAGTGTAATATGCATACAATAAATGTGCATCCCCAGATTCAGGCTTATGTCCTCCCAGAGCCAATCAGTGAATAAGTTATTTTCTTGGGTGAAATTTTTTAATACTTTTATTCCTTTTGTTTAGAAAATTGCTTCATTCCTCGGCCGTTTTGGTTAACCATGAAACATTTCTGTGGTCTTGTATTGACTACATGAAGACTGAAAAAAAAAAGTTAATTTTGTTTCCTTATAGACATACAGCCCAGGTTAAAGGGAAGTCTGGGTAGTGCATTAGCAGGAAAATGTGAATGAAGGTTGTGCTAGACATAGAATTAGAACAGCAACTTTGTTTTCTTCTCCTGGGATGCTGCTGGTCAGTACGCAGAAACTACTTGAGGTACCACTAATCACAATTTTGAGAACCAATTTAATTTCTAATTTGTGTTTGAACTCTCTTCCTTTCTTTTAAATACTTAGTCCAAAATTCCAAGTAGAGTAAATGCTTCATACTAAGTTTGGGCTGTGTGAAATATGCTGGGCAGCTGCTTGGGGGATATGTTTTGCACCTGCTTTCGTCACCCTGAGCTTGTTGACATCCAACCACAGACAAAAGGTCAGAAAGCAGGATTGTCCTTGTAATTTTACATATTAGTATTTCCTGTTTTAGATTCTGCCACTGACTTACTGACATCTAAGTTATTTCTAAATAAAAAAACAAAAAACTTAAACCCTGTTCCCATTTTCTTTTTCTGATTCATACAGCTAATAAATTGTTCTTGTGTATTACAAGCACTGAGGCAGAAGGAAGATAGCAACCCTGACTTATAAGAAAAGTCAAACATGTTAACCTTTTAAAAATTCATGTGACTAAGAGAGAGTGATCTTAACCTGGTAAGAAGACTGACTTTATACTCAAATTTATTTCCTAAATTTATATTCGTATCTGGGTCAAAGGAATATTGCAAGGAACCATAAGACTTAAGTATTTGATGTATCATTGATTGTTTCCCTGTTCCTACAAACAATATATGAGGCATGAGTATTTTTTATGAGTGTAGAACCAGTCTCATTATGTGGCATAGTGTTTCACTTCACCTTCTGTGTATGTGTTTGCTTCTCTAATCTTCATACACTATTGCACTTTACTTTGGAAGGGTTGTATGCATAAGTGCTGTGGATAATTTTTGGACATCTACCCAGTCTCAGTACTACTTTATTGTCCTGTATTATAGTATACTGATAGTAAGTACCTTGTGGGATATCTGAATGGCTTTAATGCTCAGACAGCAGGACATTTTAATATGGCCTATGTAAAAAGTTTCCTGAACACATCTGCTAAGTGTACAGATACTACTGATTAAATTCTCCAGAGATGCCTAACATCAGCTTTAGAAGCCATTCACATCAGCTTGTAAGATCTGTATTAGAAAAGGAAAGCTAGTTATACACAGGAGGGGAACCTTGAGTCAGTTAGGGATTAGGAATTTTAAATCTGAATTCATCCTCATAGTAAAGTATGCCCATGTATGTTAGGTTGATAAAAATAGTAATAACCACTGGCTTAAGTTTTCCATCTATATCACTTTGATTTTTTTTCTATAATACTTTACATATAATCAAAAAACAACTGATAAAACTTACTTTTGTCAGAGAGGATATGTACTTTAGAAAACTGACATTGTTATAATAAGTTAGTTGGACGTTTTTACTTAAAGTGAAAATCGGGGGGGGGGGGACCTTCAGTATAAGACTGATGCCTCCCATGGTCCAATAAGTAAAGTGAATATCATTGGTCCACACTTAACACTGAAATCTACAAGTGCAAATCAGTGACTGTTTTGGACATATCACAGGGACAAATGAACATAATATAGCCTGTAGGCTTAAATCAGACAAAGAAATCAAGGTTATGAGCAGCAGAAACTGGAGAGAGACACAAACTCTTAAGAGGATTTAATAGCTCTGTCCCATGTCAGGAAGTATTGTTTTCATCTCCATGTATGAAAAGAGGCGACCTCATGAATGATAAATTATTTAGAGTCATAGCGATAGGCTGTAATCTCATGTGATCTAGCTCTTCATGGTGTGCAAGTAACTGAACCTCAATCAAAACCCTGAGGAACAGGAGAAGAATGAGTAGTCTAATGTTGGGTGTTTGTCTTTTTACTGACATTAATATTCCAGTAGGGCTTCCTCCAAGGTTTCCATATATTGTCATTGAATGCAATACCACATACAAGGCAGCGGAAGGCCCTTGTGCTCTACAGCAGACATGGCAAGGACAACTAGAGTAGTTTATCTTTTCAGAAGATTAAGAGAATGAAGCTAAAATTTTTGACATACTAAAGTATGTCAAATATGTCAAATATTTAGTATTTTTGATGTACTAAAATAAAGGCAAAATACAATTTAATGAGATTTTTGTGAGGGATTATTATAAATAAATATTAAATATGATTTTCATTGTGAGAGTGTGCTAGTGGACTCTCCAGAATTACTGAAGAAGTGTGACACTGAGATCTAACTACACCGAACAGTTGTATAATGTAAATGGTTCAGACCATGAGTTTCCGCACCATATTGCCAGAGGAAATATAAGTCTGGAACACAATACCATGACTACTTAATGTTTGTCTCCTTGCTGTAAATATTGAAATTACAGGGTGAATCATGACTATTTAATAAATTCTAGTTCTCTTCATTTGGGACAATCTGGCTTCTGAACACCAACATACTTAATATTAGTTTAACTGTCCGTGTATTAAGAACTACATAATATAACAAGCAATTGAAATAGTGAGGTTTTATGATTAGATGCTAATTGGTTTTAATTAAAATTATTTATTTGAAGTATAAGGTATTATAACATCTTATCAAGTATGTACACAATGCACTAGTATTTAACAGTTTTCAAAGTGGTAACATGCATATTTCCAGGTTTATTAATAAGCAATATTTTTAAGTATTCATTTGGGTATAGCATGAAGTAAAAGTATTGAATAGATGCTGTGGTTTCAAAATAATTTCTTTGAATCTCCCTGAGGTTCTCATGCTAGAAACTTTGTCTTCAGGGTCTCCTAACAAAGATAACTCCAAAAAGATGTGTTCACTACTGGGTTTTACCTCAACATTAAAGTAGGTTGAACAGTAATGCCCCATAAATTGTTCATTAAGTGGAATGTTAAGGAACATTACCAAAAAACATTCTTTGCTGCCAGGGTTACTCTAAAATCAAAATTGAAAAGGGGCACAAAAAATCTATAGACAAATTTTTATGATGGACATGTGTAAAGATTCTAAGTAAAGTTGTGGCAAACTGAATTCAAGGACTTCACAAAAATCGTACACCAGGATCAAAGTGTTTTTATTCAAGGGATGCAAATGAATTTAATATAACACACAAACAGAATTAGAGGCAGAAAACACCTGAGCATTTTGATCAATGCAGAAAAGGCCTTTGAAAAGTTCAATATCTCTTCATGATAGAAGTTTTGAAGTAAAAGAAACACACACACACACGTGTACACACATGAATGCACAACCACACACACACACAACATATACACATAGATAAAAGATTTTAAATTTAATCACCTTTGTATAAAGTAATAACAAACTCTTCAAGAAAGAAACCAGCAGAAAACTTCCAATCTCTTATTAAATCAGTCTTTCCCCAGGTATTTCCATGCATTTTGTTTTTAGTGGAACATCAGAATAAGAGATTTAGTAATATAATCTTCAAGTTGATTTGAATTGGTATTAAGCTAGAAAGTATGTCCTGAGGTAGAGCAGAAATGATTAATGGCCAACTGAGAACACCAATTTTAAGTTTTTAAAGAGTTCAGATAAGGGAGAAATCTTCAGGCTGTGGTAGTCAAGGGAGACTTTATCTCAGGTACACGTGGCAACTGCATGTCAGCCAGCACTAAAATGTGTCCTCCCAGTGAGAGGTAAGAGAATTACCATAGAGATTGGTTTTATTTAACTTTCATACTCTGGACTAGAAATACTAAATTAGGACCCAGAATACATTTGAGAATATTTAATAATTTTATCACAAATAAAAAGTAATCATTTGATATTTGGGGGTCATTCAAGATATATGAGTGTAATTAATTTCAGATATATGCAAATATATTTACCTGGAGATAAAAAAAATGGGATTCTATTTTGTTACTATTCCACTGAGTATTTGTAACATTGCACACAACTCTGAGGATTAACTGTGATGGATTTTTGGGAGAAGTGACACCTGAAGGTCAAGCTTCCCTGGTGCTTTCCCAAGAACCATGCTTGTGATTTTTAAATTTGTTTCACTTGCTTACAATTTGGAGTCTTTATTCTCTTAACGCCATACATGTATTTATGGTTAGAATCTTGACTTTACATGCAAACTAATAATAAGGTAGAGAGCAACTGAGGTCACCCTTATGTTGACCACTGGCCTTTACACAGATCTAGAGATCGACATCAAGTGTCTTCCTCAATTATCTCTACCTTAGTTCCTGAACCTTGGTAGACCGATTCATTTTGATGGTCAACTAACAAAAAGTAGAGTCACTTGGGAAGAAAAAAATTTCAGCTTAGGAACTGCCTTCATCAGATTGGTCTGTGGGTATGTCTGTGGAGTATTTTCTTGTTTGTTACTTGATGTAGGTGAACCGAGCTCACTGTGGGCTGTACACCCCTAGACAAGTTGTTCTGGGTTGTATGAATAACAAAGCTAGCTGAGAATGCATTGATTGGCAAGGGGAATAGCAAGACTGTAGGCAGCATTCCTCCATGGTTTCTGACTCCAACTCCTGCCTTGAGTTCCTGCCTTGTTTTCCCTCAATGATGGACTACAAACTGTAAGGTGAAACAAACCCTTTCTTCCCTAAAATATTTATTGCTATGGTGTTTATCACATTAACAGATAGCAAATAAGAACACAAACTGGCCATTATTGACCTGGAGCTCAGTGACTAGGCTAGATTGTTTGATCAGTAAGCCTAAAACATCTTCCTGTCTGTGGCTCCAAAATGTTGGGATTCCAAGTTGGTCCTGTTGTTCATAGGTTTTCAAGTGGATTCTGGGGATGAAGAACAGATTCTCATTCATATGTGGCAAGCACTTAATGAATGATCTATCTTCTCAGGCTCCTTAACCTGACAGTCTCTGCCTTTTGGTTTGGCTGTTAAACCCATGCATTTGATTCGTGTATGTTTTCTTGCTTTTTATTCTCCATGTCTAATAAATTCTCTCTCTGTGTCTCTGTGTCTGTCTGTCTGTCTGTCTCTGTCTCTCTCTCTCTGCAGTACTTTTTCTCAATAGAACATTTTTAATGTGGTACTTTAGTTTATTTAATAAAATATTTAAAATTTAAATATTAAAATATTTAAATTTAAAATTTAGTTTATTTAATAAAATATTTTAAAATATCCTTTTAGTGATTTTTCCATATATATGTTAATTTTTCAAAATAATTCAGGTATAAAAAATTTAAATTTTGTTAACATATAGAAATATTAAATTGTGCAAATCTATTGTCTCCCACTGAATTTTTACATGATTTTTGTTTACATATTAATTTTTCATTCTATCACCTAAACATTTTATGCTAATTATTACTTTAGGTAGTTTAATGTCTTTTATGTTAAATGTAAAAATAAAAAAATAGATTTATTACCTAGCTTTTAATTAATATTTTAATGATCAGTTTTAAATCTCTTTATATCATCCTGTAAATTCTCAGTATTATCTGTGAGCCATTTTCTTACTTAATATAGCTTCATGTCTACCTTCTTCTATTGTGCTGATCATGTTAAAATGTATTTCTAATAATTATGGGCTAAAATATAATCGTTTGAAATTACTTTATGGGATTGCTTTTTAAAAGAGTTAAAAAACAAATGGATTGTTAATCCACCATCCTCTGTTGGTTCTACTAAGAAGTCAGTTGTTAGCCTTACTGTAGTTCCTTTGTGATTGTGACTTTTGAGCCATTACTAACTTTTTTTTTTTTTTTTTTTTTTTTTTTTTTTTTGGTTTTTCGAGACAGGGTTTCTCTGTGTAGTCCTGGCTGTCCTGGAACTCACTCTATAGACCAGGTTGGCCTCGAACTCAGAAATCTGCCTGCCTCTGCCTCCCAAGTGCTGGGATTAAAGGCGTGCGCCACCACTGCCCAGCTATTACTAAATTTTTTAAATTCAGTATTTATCGTTATCTAATTGACTTCAAGTTTTCCATGTACATTTAGATGACATGTTTCTGTATTCATCTAGTTCAGAGCTAGTTAAACTTCCTTGACATGTAGATTACTATTTTCAGAGATCCATGACCAGCTGACTGAGATAGCTGAGACCTATTTCATGAATTCAGGTGATTGACAGACGTGAATTTAGTATGTTTCATTCTGCTTTTTCTCTGTTTCTTTTTCTCTGCCTCCCTTCTTTCATCTTCACATTCCTTGAACATATGTGTACAGTAATAGATACACATAGGTATATGTGTGTATCCTCAATGACATTTCAGATCTACATGTGTATTTATTCCTCTTTATTCTACATTCTTTCTACTTTTTTACTTATATAACTTTTGTTAATCATCTGTCTTTAAGCTTCATCATTCCTTTTTGTTAAATCAAATTAATTATTGTATCCCTCTTATGGAGTTTTTATTTTCACATGTGACACTAAAGTCTTCATCTGATTTTTTTGTGTGTATAATTATTTTTGAAAAATAATTTCTGTCACTTTATTGGTATTCTGTGTTAGATAAATAATTGATACCATGTCTTCTTTAGTCTTGTTTTTTTTTCTTTTCAAAATATTCCTGTAGCCCTTGAAATATACAGACAGGCGAAGATAGGAATAATCAGGCCTCTGTATTATGATTTTTCTTTCAAATGTTGTTTTTATTCTTTCTAAATATACTTCTTTGTCTAAAGATTTCTTGAATTTTAACATATAGAATGGGGGCACATCTTACTAAAATTAGATATCTTCTCTATATTAGCTGAGAGATGTAAAAGACTTCATGTTTTGAATCATTTTGTTTGACACTTTACTATTTAAATCCATAGTAGAGTAAAATTAAATATCCCATGACAATATCATATAACAATAATATTGGTAGGTTATACTTACGGTTTTATTTCCTACTTTTCTTTTGTTTTCTATTTGAAAAGTAAGGGCTGATGATTCAAAACCCAGTGGAAGTATCCAAGAACGGTGAGTCATATCTCAGAAGCTGCAGTACATGGCATTTAATAAACAGAACACAGTTAACCCATGGTGTCCCTTAATTCTATGTGTTAAAGTATTCTTCCCCCTCAAAGATATTTGACATCATTATGATAGGGAGGAATATTGTAATTCACAGCAGTATTCACATATAATCAGTACTTTTAATTTCTTTTTAAAATGTCAAAAATTATTTGCTCAATGGATATATAAAACAAGAACTGTGCCTATAAATAAAGTGCCAGCTACCACCAACTGATCATTTGAAACACTCAGATATTGTATGTATGTTCAGCATGTCTATCTTCTCACACACAATACTTCTTTATAGAAAAACATATTAAACATTTCCTCTACATTCTTCTTTAGGTTTAGTACAGTCAGTGCCTATACTCATATTACTGCACAACGGCACACTAGAACTGCTGATTCTATCTAATTGAAACTTCCCCTTTTCTCTACTTTCCAATCTTTAATAATCACAGCCTAAATTCCTCTGAGCTCAACTTTTTTTATATTTCACATATGATTCTATTTTTATTCCTGTGCCTGGCTTCTTTCAGGGAACAAAATGATCTTATGCTCTGTGTGTGTTATTGTGGATAATAGGATTTGGGGTTTTAATGATAGAATATTATCCCATTGTGAATGTGTATTTCATATTCTGTTGTTCACTTATCAGTTAATGACCATTTAGTGCTTTCTATTTCTTGGCTATCATGAATAGTGTTTCAATAAACAGGAGAACACAGATGCCTTGTCTGCATCCTGAGTTGTCCTTTGAATGCATAGCCATGTGTGGTTTTAATGAGAATGGCTCCCACAAACTCATGTGTTTGAATGTAATCAGGGCTTTGCACTACTTGGGAGATATTGGGAGGTGTGACTTTGTTAAAATACATGTGTCCTTGTTGGAGGAAGTGTGTCACTATTGGTGAGCTTTGACCTTTCAAGGTCCCAAACCAGGTCAATTGGCTCCGTTCCTGCTGTGTTTGGATCCAAATGTAGAACTCTTGGCTTCTTTTCCAGCACCATGTCTGCCTGCATGCTACAATGCGCCCTGCTGGGATGACAGTGAACTAAATCTCGGAAACTATAAGCCAACCTTAGTTAAATGCTTTCCTTTATAAAAGTTGCTGTGGTCATGGTGTATCTTCACAGCAATAGAACACTGGCTAAGACAAGCCAGGAACAGAATTATTAGATATGAAAGGTTTTTTTTTAATGTTTTAAGAAGTTTCCATAATTCCTGATACAATTTACAGTTTGAATGTCCCCTAAAGACTTATATATTGAAGACTAAATATCCAGTCTACAGCTTCATCATGAGGTTTTCTTTAAATAAGGAAGCTTAGTGTAGAAAGCTATGTAATAGGATTATAAGTCATACACTTCAAGGCAAATGCAGGACACTAAAGTCTTTTTCTCTCATTTTTCTTGCTGGATGTTATAGGATGTCATACATTTCTACTATAATCTACTATACCACTGCATGTCCAAAGGCAAAGAGTTATTGACAATTGATCCAAATATGTGATCCAAATACTGTGAACCAAAATACAAACTTCCTCTTTCACTTTAATACCTTAGTCATTTATTATAATCACAAAATTGATTAATACAATGGATATACAACTTTACACTGCCTTTATATATTATAAGAGTTGCTTTCTTCCTGTATCTTCACTAGCAAATTTAAAAGTCTGTAGTGTTTTTAATCAGCATATTAGAATGAGGTGATCTCTAAATACAATACTTATATACTCTTCTCTGTTGACTGATGAGATTTAGTACTTTTTTTTTATATGTTTTCTGGTCATTTCTATATACTTTTTTGATAAAAGGTCTAGTTTTATTAACCATTCGAATTAACTAATTAATTGATTAATTTTGCTGTTGAGATTTTGGAATTACATGTGTATCCTGAACATTGAGGTTTTTATAACTACTTTCTCTAGTTCTCTGGCTTGTCTCCATTATTTTCAGTATTTCTTGGCCTGTGCAATGTTTAATTTGATACTATTCCATTTGTCTAAGTTTGATTCTTCTTCCTGTGTTTTTGGACCTCTGTCCAAAAACTGTTTCTCCATTTCACTGGTGTCTTGGATAAATGCCTGTATGTTTTAATCTACTAGTTTTATTGTTTTGAACCTTGCCTGTAGGTTTCTAATTCATTTTAACTTGATATCTCTAAATTGTAGGTAATAGGGATCTAGCTTAATTCTTTTGTATGTCTAGACTCAACATTTTTGTAAAAAATCTAAGAAAATTTGTATTAGCATCTTAAAATCTTTGTTATAACTTATCAATGAACACAGCTAGTTCTGAGTTTATTTTTGATGGGGGATACATAATTTTAAAATATTTTTGAGATTATAGCATAATTACACCATTTCTCCCTTTCCTTCCCTTCTTCCTAATACTACCATATATCCCTCCTTGCCTTTTTCCAATTCATAGACTCTTTTTAAATTAGTCATTATATATATACACATATATGCATTGCTATATGTATATATATGCATATATATATATATCCCCAAAACATGAGCATAATCTGATCAGTCTGGGTAATGTTACTTTGTTACATTTATATGAATCTTTTCAAGGCTGGATATTTGTGTAAAAATATGTGTTTATTTGTGTGTCTGTGTGGATATGTACACATGAGTACAGTTTTCCATGAGTAAGAAACACATATCCCTTGGAATTATCATTGCAGGTGAATGTTATAGTTGATGTGGGATCTTGGAATCAAAAGATTCTTCTGAAATAATAGTGCATGCACTTAACCTCAGAGCATATCTCCAGCCCCTGATGGGGAACATTTTTATTGATTTAATTTAATTATATGTTATTGAGGTTCTAATATTCTTGACCTGAAATAGGATACTTACTTTGTGGTTAGGTGTTGGAGAAGCAAGAAGAAACATAGGTCTCATTCATTCTGCTGGACAAACCAAGAACTTCAGCAACATTGACAGAAGGCACAATAAAAAGATGCTGGTGACCTGTGCTAGTAAGTAAAATCTATAGTCCTAAATTATAAAAAAAAAAAAAAAAAAGACCAATGAAACCCTGTGTTTTGGCTGTTCCCACCCAAAGTAAAGTATGCATAGTGGATAGAGTCACTGCTGTATGAATCAGGGGGAGAGTGATAGAAGCAAGCAATGACTCAAATGGCACCAACTCTCTTTTCTAAGATTTTATAGGTTCTTTTTAATAAATACCATTCCACTTGTATGATTTTGGAGCAGATACAGAAACTTAAAATGTTTGTTTCTATGACAGTTTGGTTTTAATTATCAACGATACAATCTTGGATCACATGGGAAGGAAGTCTCAATGAGGAATTTATAGATTAGGTTTGCATGTGAGGGACTTTCTTACTTGGATTAACTGAGGTGGCAAGATACACCCAGCAGCACTTTTGATGGACTTAGCTTTAGAGTAGATGAAGAAGAAAAAGTAAGTTGAGGTCTTTCTTACTGACATTAATTCACTGTATTTTAAGTGTGGTGTTTTGAATAAGAATGGCACCCTTAGACTCAAATATTAAAAACTTGGTCCCTGATTGGTAGAACTGTTGGGGAAGGTGTGTCACTAGGGCTGGGCTTTGAGTTTCAAGAGCCCATGCCATTCTCAGTACCTGAAAAATTATATGTGATCTCAAAAATTTATGAGACATGGAGAATAAGTTCTCTCTCTCTCTCTCTCTCTCTCTCTCTGCCTCTCTCTGTCTTTTTCTCTCTCTGTGTGTGTGTCTGTCTGTCTGTGTCTCTGTCTGTCTCTGTCTTTCTCTGTGTGTGTGTCTGTCTCTGTCTCTGTCTCTGTCTCTGTCTCTGTCTCTCTTTCTCTGTCTCTCTGTCTCTCTGTCTCTCTCTCTCTCTCTCTCTCTCTCTCTCTCTCTCTCTCTCTCTCTCTCTGTGTGTGTGTGTGTGATAAATTTGTCTAATACCTATGGATTAGAGATAATTTCTCAGGTATTGTCCCACCACCTTTTCTGTCTATTTTCTGACATATTTCCTTCCATAAAGGTCATGGACTCTACTAACCTCTGGAACCGTAAGTCCCAAATTAAATGCTTTCATTTATAAGTTGACTTGGTCATATTGTTTTGTCATAGCAATAGAAAAATTGCTAAGACATTGAGCTTTAGTGTGAAAATACTGTGGTTAGCTGTTTCAAGTTCTTGCCACAAGTTCTTGCAGTGATGGACCATAACCTGGAATTGTGAGTCAAATAAGTCTTTTCTCTATTATATTGCTTTTGTAGGAGTATTTTGTTGTAGCAACAGGAAACAAAGCTAGGATAGTTTCTTCAGTTTTATTCTGGTTTAGATGGCACAAATTAACATGCTAACATGGTTTGGGTCAAGAAGAGACCTTCCTCAGGCTTTCAGATTTCCACCTTCTCCTTGTCTCCTCAAATGGCAGTAAAGACTGATGGTTCTATCATTTAGCTTTATGAGGGCATTAGTACCATACCCAAGAACTCCATGCTGTTATTATTTTACTAACAGTAAAATCTATAAATAACCTATAAAAATCATTAAAACCTCACATCTGTAAAAAAGTTCATAAAATATGGAATTTAAGGGTCACATATACTAATGAAGAGACAAACAATGATAATAAAATGGTAACATGCCTCCTGCTTGTTTATGATTAATCATGCTGCAAGTGTTTCACAGACATTTTCTCTACTTTTGATTATGAGAAGAAATGTAGGTATTATTACCTCTGAGGTACAAATGGGAAGCTGCAAGAATTTACATGTCAGATACATTAGTATTTTACAAAGCTTTCTTTTCTTTGATGAATTACTTCCAGTCCTATGTATTACTTATCAGTTCCTCATTTATATACATCATAAGTATCACCATCATACTATATGTTCTGACAATGACCAATTATTGTACATTACTATGTGGAGTCAGTCTGATACTCCAAAATATTCTACAGTGGTTGTTTTGTAATGTTCATGGCCACATGGCCTCTGCAATGGGAAAACTCTATGTGCACTGAATGAGATGCAATGATATCCATTTATATAACTGACATCTTGTAGCAAGATACTTATTCTGCTACATTGTATTCACAGTGGAGCTTGGTGATTAGGCAGGCAGTAGAAGAGGGGGTGTAGCTGGGAGAGAAAGAAAGGAAGGGGAGGGGAGAAAAAGAGGACGGGGAGGAGAGAAAAAGAGGAAGGGGAGGAGTAGAAGGAGGCTATCAGCCATGGAGAACCACGGATGGGTCGAAAGTTGTCCTGGGTAGCAACTTCTATCAAAAGGTTAGATATTAGGTAACAACTCTAATTGTGTGGGCATCTTATTGATTGAGCATTTCTAAATATATAAATCCTTTAGATAATCATTAAGCTTTAAGAGTCTCATTTTTACCGGGTACTGCAAGGATGGCAGATATTGTCTGGGGTTCAGTCAAGCGTTGTGGATGCAGCATGGGGGATTGGCAGAGCCATCCCCCACACTGGCATCTTGTGAGTGCCAGAGCCTGCACACCTAGCTAGCCAGAGCCCTGATCGTAGTTGAGGAGCAGCAGAAACATGGTGGCTGCCAAGGAACAAACAGGACCGGGTGCCGTTTTCTAAATATCATCCCTACAACATCTAGAGAGAGAGAAAACCTGGTAAGATCATTTTTGATTTTGGCTTCCACTTGCCAAATGTTCTTGAACTTATCCAAGCTGAGGTTCAACTCTGACTTTCTAAATAAGAAATCTTTCAGACTGACTTTGACATCAACCTTTTATCCTTTCTACAAAGACTATTCTACTACCTAATATTTGCTACAGGTAAGGACATAATTCTAAGTTACTTACTTTTAGCCAATGCAAATAAGAATATTTTAAATTAATATTATTATATTTCTAAATTATGAGTTTTATGATAAACTACTAAGAGATTGCCTAAAATTCTGTTAAAATGGTCACTGTATTTGGACCACAAAGATGTTAGTTTTTTGTTTGTTTTTTGTTTGTTTGCCATAATAGCTGGTCTTACCTTACAACTTGTAGAAACAGACTAGAATTGCAAATAACTTATTTTGATGTCATTGAAAATGTCATGCTTTTCAAAACTAAGCAATAAATTCCCTATCAGCTTAAATGTACTTTTTATTCAAGATATTCGTAGTTCTTGAATTAGGTGTAGGGTTAAACATTCAAAGAATTCTGCTCCTGTTATGTTAGAGTATTTGTACCACAAATAATCAGATCTTCCTTGTTCTCAAAACCTCTCTAGGAGTTTGATGAGGTGAAGGTGGAGGGCATTCATACCACAAATAATCAGGCATTCCTTTTTCCTTGATTAGGTAGAGATGTTTGTGTAATTTAGTCCTATTTTTAACAATACTGTTTTTCTAATTTTTAATACTTCCAACACTGTAGTTAGAAAAATTAAGCCTGTTTCAAGAAAAGATTTTAAAAATTACTAACATTCTAGTTATGTGAGATTGAAATTCAATAGAAAATTTAAAAAAAAAAAAAGTTTTAAAGCATATGTTGCCACATTCACACTGCGATATACATTTACCACTGTGGCAGAGGCCATTATAAAGCTTTCAAAATCACTCAATTACCAAGTAGAGTTTTATAAGCAAACTTTCATGGCCAACTCTTTTGTGTGATTGTTGCCTACAGAGCACCCTTGTGTATGTGACTTTAAAGCGAGCATACTTTCTCTTCTTCTCATCTGAAACAACCACATCCCACTTTATAGACTCTAGGCACATGTTTTATGATTTTTCTTGTGGACATACAAGCAAGACTTATTTGTCTATATACTTGTTAAAATTTCATTATGACAGTGTTTTTGAATTTCATGTCATAGCATAATTCTTTTGTTAAAAATAAATAATTTTGGTCAGTGTCAGTATTTCTCAGTTTTTTGATAAGCAGCAAATGGCATAAATATATATGAAGAAGCTTCATTTTTGCAGCAGATAGGAGCTATTATAAAGAAGTACAACTGGTAAAATTGAAGAGAATAAGTAAACATGGGGTGCCTAGCTCCAAATGGGATATCTATAACAGAATCCCTTTACATGAGTCTCAGGGGACATCATAAGAAAGGCTGCAGGGAGATTGTAAGTGCCAGGGAACCAAGACATTGTAGCCAGTTAGGTGTCTTCTGCAAACGGCAGGATGCAGTGCCCATGATCTCTCCTATTTAATGGTTGCCTGCATAAGACCTGTAGAGGAAACATGGAAAGGTGAAAGTTTGCAAGGTCTCATGTGTAGACAAAGAGCTATGGGTAATCTGTGGCTGCTGAGGAAAGGAGAATCAATTTTCCTGAGTAACGAGCTCCCTAATAGGTTGCCCAAACTTGGGTTAGCTTACACCCATGTACACATAGATAACACTAATTGTATTCCGTGTGTGTGTGTAATGATATAATATATTCTAATATATATGTATGCACACACACACACATACTAAAAGAAGAGGTTATACATTTTGGAAGATGCTGTGTGTAGAAAGACTTAAGAATAGTTTGGATGAGAGAGGGAGTTGTGATAATCATAAAGATGTGGTGTATTTAGGCATGAAATTCTCAACAAAAAGTAAAATAAAGCTGAAAAACACAAAACACAGAAGAGTAAATATGGGGCAACAAAGTTAGGATCTGGTTCTCTCTAGTCTTCCTTTATGAGCCCCTTAAACTGTTAGGTATGTTAGGCCATCCCTTATTTCCTTTTCTTACTCAACATATTCATATAAGGAACATATAAGCTAGTCATAATCATATAATGGAAAGGGAGTTTAGAGATAACAGCCAAAGGGACATTGTCCTTATAAGACAATTCAGGTAACATGGCACAAGATAATTTATTTTCTCAGTTCAAACTCAGATAAGTACTTACTATGTACCCAAAAGATTATGCAATTATGAAATCATGAATTTTCCTAGTTGTTTTTAGTTGTGATATAATATTGGGTATAATATTCTGTTCAAATAAAAACAATTGCTTCTTCTTATACATACATACACACACACACATGCATGTACACACACATGCATGCACACACACTATATATGTTCATGTTAATATATTCTGGATTCACAGAGTGAATGTTATGATTTCAAGCAGTAGAGCAGACCATTGACATTATGTGAACAGATACATGTGATTTTCAGTCTATATTTGACAGTGTAGTTATTCATGGAGCAGTGTAGTAGAGCAGACACCTTCAAAGATTCTGGTTAGTTAATAGAAACCGCCATCACAAAACTGAAACACAAATATTTTCCCAACATAGGTAACAAAAATATAGGACAATGATCTACCATTTCATTGTCTTTTATATTAAATGGCAACTCATTTAAAATACAAATCTGTGCAGCTCTTACATATATATCCTATTGGGAAAATATTTCAAAGAAATGACTTTTTGAAAAAAATAGATATATATTGCCTAGTCCTTCTTCTCTATAACAATACTAGAAGCTATGTTTGGAGCTGAAGGACTCCAACTTAACTTTCATAACAGAGTTGAGGCAGATGTTTTTCTTTGGTAGGTTTATCTTTGATAGCATTTCTTTGGCTTGCAGTTTTGTGAGGACAAACATTTTGTTAAGATGGGTTCCTAGATGTGTTTATGTGCACGAACTCTTAGGTATATAAGATATGCACTGGCTATACTGTGTTACTTACACATAACCCAGAGTATTTTCTTCCACCTGCATGCCTCTTCAGATATGTTTTTAAAGGGGTGCTATAAATACTGACTTCTGCATACACTTACTGAGAGTAAATGCTGTGTTTTCTCATCAGTGTGCTTTCTATATTGTCTGGCACGAGGAAACTCTTCATAGTTGACAAATAAGTGGATTATGGTCATCCACACATTGTAAGATGTTCCAGAGAGACTGTGGCTGTTGCTGTGGCAATTCTAACAACAGAATTCAAGTATTAGAAAGTAATCATTCTTAATTTAAAAGCTGGTAATAAAGCAGCAATGTTTCAGCTAATGCATATTTCCAGAAACAAAGTTACATCTTATGTTTAATTGGAAAGGCATAAAAATTATAATAAAACCAGAAGCTAACGAGAAGCTAACGAACTTATAACTACATAATTATAATATATTTGCTATTGATTAGTAAGAGATTTCCCTTAAGTGAAACATTTGATGTCTCTAGAATATAGATTACCAAAGCATGCAAAATTGGTGTAAGAGTTTTGTTTCTTTTTCCTTTTTCTTTCTAAAAGACAAGCTTCTTGTCTTAGGGAGTGAAGAATTCCCCTGCCCTTGGAGGGCATTGCTTATTTCTCTTGTCTGCTAGCAAGTTGCTATTCACTGAAAACTGTGCAGGGAGCATACACTAGCAAATTCATGATCTTTGAGCACATTTGACTTAAAAAATTAAACTTTACCAAAATAGTAAAACTTTAAAATTTCCCCAAGTCACCTATATTTACATAAAATTAATATTATTTGTGATGTCTTAGTAATGTTGTTAAGTGTTTGTTCCATATTATTTACTATGTGAAATTTTTCTAAGAAGAGTCATGAATCTGATACATCCACTGAAGGCATCTAACAAGACAATGAACCCTCCAATAAAGTCAGTCAGGTAATTTAAGTATGAATTTACATATTGGATCTTATTTCCCTCCTTTAAATCAAAATAGTTGCAGAATACTAGCAGGCAAGTGTGTGATACTACTGTTCTGGTTTTGCCATTGCTACCATGACAACGGTTAGCAACTTAAGTCTTTGTAGAATTGCTAACAATTCTCAGGAGGGTTAAGCAGTTATCATGAAAACTCCCGGAGAAATCTTGTGGAGGAGTTTCCGAACCATATTCATGTAGAACTTAGGGATTAAAATCAAGCCTGCTAGGCTGAAAGAAAATAGAAGAAAGAAAAAAGAAAGGTAGAAAGAAAGAAAGAAAGAAAGAAAGAAAGAAAGAAAGAAAGAAAGAAAGAAAGAAGGAAGGAAGGAAGGAAGGAAGGAAGGAAGAAGGAAGGAAGGAAGGAAGGAAGGAAGGAAGGAAGGAAGGAAAGAAAGAAAGAAAGAAAGAAAGAAAGAAAGAAAGAAAGAAGGAAAAAGAACAGGCTTTACTGGGTCAACATACAGCATTGTATTTCAGGTGATGGAGGGTTTTACATAGAGTTCGATTAGAAGATGGCCTTTGCTCATTCTTGCCTACCCATGTGGCAAAGTAAAGACTTATGCAAGTCTTTAGTTCCAAACTTTCTCAGATAAAATTTTAAGAGATTAAAAAAAAGAACATAAAGTTAATGTGTAGAGAGAGTTATGATAGCTTATATATACCATGTTAGTGCTGGAAACCAAACCTTGGTCCTTTGAAGAGCACCAAGTTTTCCTAAATCCATCTTCCCAGTCCCAGTGAATCTCTTTTAATAGATTACTTAATGCAAATAATCTCTAATATATTCACTTTTAAAATTTATTTTGAAATACATAAACATATCAAAATTGCATTATACATTATAAATATGCACACTTGTTTTTATTTTACCACCAACAGTGATGTGTTTCTTCATGTTGCACAAGAATCAGATAGCAGATAGAAAGTAATATAAACATATCTTTCCAGCCCTAATTAATTTCTTCTTGTTGATTACTTCATGGCAACTAGTTAGGCTGGAAAGATGGATCAGCAGCACATCAAATAATCTTTCAGGGTTATAGGACTTCTCTGACCTAGGAAATAATCAGACTTACCTCACACACACAAAAACTTTGCACACATCATTGTGGAAGTTAGTAATCCATCCACGAAGAATTAGAGCTATCTGAAGTGTTTTCTAAGCAGCTTCTGAGCTCATAATGTCTAAATAGAAATTATCCCAGGGACTAAACCACCAACTAAAGAGAACACATGGAGGGAACCATAGCTTCAGCCGCATACATAGCAGAGGATGGTTTTGTTGGGCATCAGTGGGAGGAGAGGCTCTTGGCACTTCAAAGGCTGTTAGGAGCTGCAGTGAGCGTGACAACATTCGCCATTATAAGTTGGTGCGGGCATCCTGTGCTCCCACAAGTAAACAACTAACTGCGCAGGTGCAAAAGTCAAAAGGGCGCCAAAGTCATTGCCCATCCCCGGGGCGTATTATGGGGTGATGAGTGAACAGCCAATCAGAAGTGAACATGCCACTCTAGGGTACATATAGCAGTGCCTTTCCCGGGCTTTGGGTCTTTTCTGCTTCTGCTGATACAAGAATAAAGCCTCGCTGTAGTAACCACCTGAACACTGCCTCACGTGTCTCTTTCGAGGGTGAAGGGGACTCAAAAAGGGGCGGGGAACAAAAGGCTTAATGCACCAGTGTAGGGGGATACCAGGGTGGGGAGTTGGGAGTGGGTGGGTGGGTGGGAGAACACCCTCATAGAAGCAGGGGGAGGGGGATTGGATAGGGGTTTTGGGGGAGAAACTGGGAAAGGAGATAACATTTGAAATGTAAATAAAATATCTAATAAAAAATGAAATTATCAGAGCATATCACATCACTCATGGAGACATTTACAGTTAGGAATTATACATTGGAGTTATCTATATGTGTCATACATAGATTAAAGAGATTTGTACATGTGAACTTCCTACACACAAAATCCCATTGTTGGAAATAGTACAATGGCATCATGAAGTTTTCTAAAGTATATTGGAAACACATAGCATATAACATAGTATTATCATGGACTGCTTTATAAAATTCTTCTAATAGCATACTGTATATTTTACTATTCAGAAATATAACCTTCTGGTATTTCCTAGTATATTAACAATGTTGTTCAGTTTCTTGGAATTAAAAGTTTAATTTAAAAGTTCAAAAACCAAAAACAAACAAACAAACAAACAAAAAACCCTGCTATTGACTGTTAGATGTTATTTCTTTTAGAGGCTTCATAAGGGAAAATTTAAATGTATTTCTTTACTGATTTCCATGTAGCATGAGTTAACTGTAATGGTCACTGTTGATCTTAGATATTTCGTTTTCATATGCTAGAAAGTGCTCAGTAATTAGAACTAGAGTACCAATTTATTCTTCCAGCCAAAGTGCTTCTGTGTAGAGGTATAGGCTTTAAAAGTGAAAAAATTTACCCAAACAAGGTCACTGTTAGTATCAACAGAGTGTATTAGTTTCAGTGTCCTGGGTTCCTGATAAACCAAGGCTAGAGGGAAGATTTATAATCAATGGCTGTTGATCTTAGCACACAGAATGGGGGAGAAAGTGGTTTTCTTTCTCAAGTTAACAAAATGCAGAGTGATGATGGCATGAAGTTCTGTATGTGATCAAGTTGAAGACTGCCCAATAGCTTTTCCATAGAATGTCAGCAAGCCAATCTCCGATCATTGAGCCAGATGTCCCGCACAGACATGACTGGAGGCCAAAGGGTCTTAAGTCGGATTCATTCCTTTGGATCATTGCATTATAATCGAAGCTCAGAAAATGATGCCTCAGAGACTGTTGCTTTCCTGCTGCTGCTGGTGATTGATGATGATGATGTTGATGATGACAATGATACTAAGAAGTCTCAACATCAAGGTCTCTCTCATCTTCCTTTGTTTCTCTTACTCTCAATGCAAGGAAAAGATTATTTCACATCATCTCATATCATCTGGCAAGATTAATTCAAAATAGGAATACAGTTGCCTTTAGCATTTGTGGTAGGTTTCCATTTGTGTATTAAAAATCAACCGATAGAGGGGAGCAATTTACTTTAGTTAATAGTTTCAGAGATTCAGTCTGTGCTTATTGGTTCCATTGATTTTGGTTCTGTCATAAGATAGAACATCACAGCAGAGGGACTATATAGCAGAGAAGGCTGGTTATGAAGGAAAGGAGATGAAAGGCTCTGGTTCCCTACCGGGAGCCTCCTGTCCCTGGAGAGGATAATGGTGGAGGGCACAGAGCAGGACTCTGGTGATGGCTTTAAAGCCTGAGGGTCTTCAGATGTTCTAGCTCTCAAACTGTACTAAAATGCTGATGATAATTTCTAAAACGTCCTAAAAACTGTCTTGCTTTTTCTGAGGGTAAAAAGCAGCTGGCTTAGGTGATTAACACCTGTAGCCTAACAGCAGTGGGTGGGGGTGGGAGGTGGGGTGGGGGTGGGGGTGGATTAAGTAACACACCTTTGTTCTACCTCAGCAGGATCTGGGCAGCTCTAACTTTCAGCCTGCTAGTCAGAAGTCACAGGGAAAAAAAAAAAAAAGGGACACTTAGAAAAGTGATTACAGCATTTATTCCTAAATTGTAAAGTTTCCTATGAAAGCTATCTAAGGGGAAAAGTAGAAAGATCCTAAGTGGGGAAAAGGAAAAATTCTAGTAAGGGAAAAATTCTTCTGAGCGGGGTTGGGGATGTGTGTGTTTGTGGATTCTATTCTCTTCTGTTTGTCCTCAGTACTTATATATCTTTCAGAATACATGATTACAGAGTTCATCACAAGTTCACACAAAAAAATCAAATTGTAAACTTAAATAGAAGTTTACAACAGAGAATATTTACATGCATATCCAATAGGAGTAATTATCTGGCTAAACATCCAATCACCTGTCACAGCTCCACAGGTTCACTGAAGGTTTAAAATCATAACTAAGTTATTAGTGAAGTTTTGTATAGATAAACACAGTAAATCTTTTATCTTCTGTCTTAGCACCTATAATAAATCTTTACTTCCCTTTTTATTACCTTTGGTTAGTCGTGTTACAACCTCTTGGAATGTGCTCTGAGTAGGAGAAAGTCTGATTACTATCTAAGAGCAATTAACTGGTGACAGAGTTCTCATTGCAATTTTGACTATCAGAAAGGGATATAATAGCAGTCCCATTACAAAAAGATCTTAATAATCATTGACATAATTTTAGGAGTTCTTATAGAATCATCATTAAGACTTAAGAAGTCATCTATTTGTCTATATAGCATCACTACAAGACAGTGCATCTTCATGGATCTGCACAGATCTGCTCCAAAGAGATGTTCTATTACTTAGTGGTTGTTACATATGTTTAATAATAACAGGAAAAGCATATTAATAGCAGGAATCTTTCCTAGAATGAAGTCCCGTACAGCCTTGCTGAGGAAGAACAAACCTGTTGCAGATTATATAATAATCTGATTATATAATAATCTGATTATATAATAATCTGATTATATAATAATCTGAGGCAGGCCATCTCAGGAAGAGCACCTGCTAGTTTCTAGCTTGTCCCAATATGGCTTCTGACAGTTCCCATTATCCTTGTTACAGGCATGCTTCCACGAATCCATTTTTCTTTCAATATGATGGTTCCACTTCCTAAAGATTGCATCACCTTCCAAATGTACCACCAGCTGTGTCTATACTAGCCCTTGAACACACAAGCATATAGAGGACAATATCCAAACCATAACATTGTTTTTACTGATATGCCATTAACCAGAGAAGAATGCCCATAGAATGGTAAGAAACACTGATGTGTGTTAATACACCTGGACAGAATTCTTGCCATACAATGTTCTTTATTTTTGTCCCAAAGAAAATAATTTTCATCCATTGCTTGTTCTGTGGAGCCACTGAATATTTACTGTTCCTCTCTGAGCCCATTACAAACCTTTAAAAAGCACTTAATAAACTTGTAAGATATTTTTGTTCTCTTTTGTTAATAGAAAGAAAAGGTATACAAGTTTCTGAATCCTGTTGGAATAGTCATTATCCTAAATGATTATCTGCGAGTCCAAGAAACTTGCTGCCTTTGCTCTGTTAACTGTCTGTTAGTTTTCCATCACCATGACAAAATACTGAGCATAATTAACAACATGGAAGGCTTATTTTGGCCTATTTCTATTTCATGGTCAGTTATCTCATTGCTTTTGGGTCTATGGCAGGGTAGTTTATCAATGAAGAAACATGAAGACATGAGGTAGCAGAAGTCTGATCAGTTTATGGTAGCCAGAAACAAGATTTAAAAAAAAAATGTAGGGGGTCAGTGAACTCATAACTCTTGTATGAGCTTGTGTCCTTCTACTAGGCCTCGCTTCTTAGAGGGTGCCTCATCTTTCACTATCACTTAAATGAGGATGAGGCCTGTAACATGAGGGAATTTAGGGGACAGTGCCAATAAAAAACAATAGCAATATATTTCTTGTTTGTTCCTGTGAATCTTCCCTTCTGTGTAGGGGGCAGATCTCATTGATCTTGTATGAAACAATGTATTAAATGTAAATTACAAATACTAAACTACAAAGTATTAAACCAAGTAATGCAGAAGAAACAAAAACACATAAAATAACTTTTTTCATGAGTATAAATATACCCATGAAATACACATATAAGGGTATAGGAAAGTTTGTAGCAAAAGAGTAATCAGGTTAATTTAAAACATATTTAACAAATGCTCTATCATCAAAACCGAGGATTTAATGTTTTCTATTCAAACCTAAATCAAATTGCATGTAAGTAGGGCAATTTCAGAAGTAATTACTATATAGAAAGAAGTCGTTCCTATTATCTCAAAGAAATGGCTTTTACATGTATATCTAATTATAAAGCCAAGGATAAGGAAATAAACACAGAAATGAGAGCATAAGGAAAGCAGATAAAGGCCAAAACTTTGGTAAAATTGACTTAACAGTCTGCACTTTGGAATCATAGGTGGATTTTGACACAAGGTGTCTGGAAGTATCCTGGTTGGGAGTATGTGGTTAAAATGTGCCTGGAGAGGGCCTCCAAGCATGGATTTTCTCGGCAATCTGAGTAGAAACTCCAGTGTTGGCTAAGAATTGTGTAAACTACTCTTGTTGTAAAACTTATTATATGGCTGAGTTGTTAAGGCATATACAGGAAAGAAGATTTATGCTGGCTAGAAATGCTCTCCACACTCAGCAGACTCAGGGTTTTATTGAGTAGAATTAGAAAAGCATTTTTAGCTGGGCAGTGGTGGCACATGCCTTTAATCCCAGCACTTGGGAGGCAGAGGCAGGCCGATTTCTGAGTTCGAATCCAGCCTGGTCTACAGAGTGAGTTCTAGGACAGCCAGGGCTACACAGAGAAACCCTGTCTCAAAAAAAAAACAAAACAAAACAAAACAAAAAAGCATTTTTAACCAGCTAAAGAACAAGCATGGGCTGGACCTAGGACTCACACATATATGTAGCTGATGTGCATTTTGATGTTCATGCTGGTTCCCCAACAACTAGAGCAGGGGCTGTCCCTGACTCTGTTGCCTGCCTGTGGATCCCATTCCCCTAACTGGGCTGCTTTGTCTGGCTTCAATGGGAGAGGATATACTGAGTCCTGACTTGATGTGTGAGGGAGGGGTGATACTGAAGGAAGAAGCTCCCCTTTCTTAGAAGAAAGAGGAACAGGGGATAGAGGAAGGAGTGGTGAGGTGGGGGAACCTGGAGGAGAGGGGGACCATGATCAGCATGTTAAGTGATAAATAAATAAAGAATAAAGGAAGGAGGAAGGAAGGAAAGAAAGAAAGAAGAAAGAAAGAAAGAAAGAAAGAAAGAAAGAAAGAAAGAAAGAGAGAAAGAAAGAAAGAAAAAGAGAAAGAGAGAGATAAGGAAAAAAAGAAAGGAAGGAAGGAGGAAAGGAAGAAATGCACAGTTAATGTTCTTTCTAAACAGTTAATGTGCTATTGACTGTTATGAAAGCGTGTTCCTTAACTGAGACTTGCTGATTGACTGGAACTGTGGGCATACTTATTGAAAAGAGCCTGTTTTTAACTAGCCAGGAGCTGGTGCTGTTGTGTTGGTTTGTAAAACCTTAAGGCTATATAATCTTAGAGAAGAGCCAGCTCACCTAAGTATTAGGTGTTTGCTCTATTCATATGAAATTATGTACAAGCTTACTAAGTTTCTAACTTAGTTCAAAATATTGTGACTAGTGGTGGTTAGAACATTGTGCTTGTTACTGCTGGCGACCAGCCCTAGCAAGGTTCTGGAACCTGAGGACAGAAGTGTGATGTCAAGGAAAGTGAGACACTGACCATCTGCTGATGATTAAGCAAGTGGCCCTAAAAACTCGAGCCATCTTTGTTTATTGTTTTATCACAAGCTGGCTCAGCTGAGCAGTGACATCAATGGTTATTTTATTTAAAGAATTCATAGCATCATTATTATGAAAATCTCATCTTTGTAAAAGCCCCCAATAGTTTCCCTTCCTCCTTCCCTCCTCCCCCTGGGTCAATCACCCGCAACTGTGTTTTGCACTACAAAGCACTATTTCAGCAAGTCAAAATTAATGTTTACCCAGGCATGTCCTATGGATGTGAGCACATACCCAGCTGACAACAAATGCTAGTATACAATTATGTGGGGTAAGAGACAGATTAACCGTTTGCAGGTATAAGCCCAGTCATTAAATAGTACACCTCTGTCATAATACTTTTTAAAATTCCAGAGACATGTTCACTTACCAAGCAACCTTTCCTGATATGCACCTATTAATTTCTGATACCATCTTTCCAAAGAACCAATTTTAAAGTCTCTATTGATTAGACAGAACTTTCCCACCATTTAAGTATCTCTTGTTAAATATCTTCCTCAGAACAGTTGTGCAAGCAGTACCCACTGCTCTCCATAACTGCCACGGGTTTGCTTACTTGGTGTGACTGTTGCTGTCCCAAATCCATGTCCCAAAATACCCAGGATTAATGGTCATGTCTGGAGGATTGATATAGGCAGAGAGAGGAGGGGAGGGATTTACTTCTCAAAGCATATTGATAAAAACAGAATCATCCACAGGGCTTTCAGTCTGCATGATCCCAGCTTTGCCTGTGAACAACAAAGTGGAATTAATTATCTCTGTGAGTATAAACAGCAAACCGAAAGCAAGGAATGCTTGTAGCACACAAGATCTACGTAATAAGCATAGAGGCCACCAAAATTCACCACAGGTCCTTGCAAAGTGGGAAGGGATCTCCAGGGGACTCGTCACAGTAGAATTCCATCAGTGAAGCACTTATATGCTGGTCCCTGCCGATGCCGCCTAGCCACTGCCAGTTACAGTTTTCAAGTAAGAAGAAGAAAACAGTCTTTGGTGGGAGAGTTGTCATTGAGATGTGAAGCATATCTTTGAACTTCTCCATCCTTATTTTTCGTTTATTATACCGGTATCATTTAGTAATTATGTAGTGCTGTTCACTACAGTTATTGTTGAATAACAGCAAATGATTTACTTTCTTTAAAAAAAAAATGAGTGTTCATTTGTCCACACTTCATGAGTGCAGACATTTCCATGACACGGCATCTGACTGTCTCTGGGCTACAGCAGTAACCAGCATCTTTAAGGCAGATAGCTCTTGGTTATGGTCAGACTCATTAGTTTCAGCTATTTTAGCTGGGGAATGTGTGTAATGAGAAGGGGAAGAAGAGATGGTTTAACCTAAACTTTATTTTTTACTTTCACTTAGTGAAAGGCTTGAGGACTATATTTGAATATGTACATTGGAAAAGTATAACTTTGCTATTATGACTGTTCTTTTTCCAAATCTGCTATCTCTAAGTAATTAAAATAAAGATAAAATGAGTTAGTGGTCATTTTTTTTTTTGAGGTATGAGTTAAAATAATGCGTTACTAATAGTATTTTTTCTAATGTATCTCTGGTATTTTGTTTAGTTTGAGAGGCAGCCTCAAACAGCACATAACCACTGATTTTCTTGCTTTCATGTCCCAAGTGCTGTGATTACAAATAAGTATGATGGCAAGTGGCTCAAATTTACTTGTCTTAATCCACTGAAAAGGCTATAACTAAACACCATAGCCTAGGTTCTTATAAACAGTAAAAATGTATGGTTGACACCTTGGAGGCTGGAAGTCCAAGACAAATGCTGGAAAACTGAGACTTGGTGAGCCCTTATTTACCTATTTATGCACAGTAACTCCGAGTGTCCCTGTCCTCACTTGATAAAAGAGACAAGCAAGTCCCTTTAAATTTACTTTAGAAGGCTCTGCTTTCATGATTTAATCAAGTATCCAAATGCTTCACTCACCCAAGTTGAAGGTAGGATTGCAAAATATGAATTTTGGGTGGACATAAACACTGAAGCCACAGTACCTCCTCCTTCCCCTCCCTCAAATCACAAAGTACTTACTCAAAGATCGTTTTCAATGGCCTTCACATTTTCCTCAGAGAATAGGAAGGTAGAAAATGCAAGTAGACAGACAGGATTAAAGCCCTTCTTTGTTTAATTCAAGTCAGGTTAGCATGAATAGACTTTTCAAAAAGAGAGCTGGGTTGTGTTGACACCTTTAATCCCAACACTTCAGGGGCAGAGGTAAGTGGATCTCTGAGTTCAAGGACAGTCAAGTCTATAATCTATAAAGTGAGTCCCATGACAGTCAGAGCTACACAGAGAAACCCTGTCTTGAAAAAGCCAATGAAAGCACAGCAAGTTTTCAAAGACCTCAAAAATCAAGTTTTCATAAGAAAAAGACTTGATCAGTGTAAGAGGAGGCAGACCTTATTGAAATACATGGTTGATTATTTCAAAAAGCTTAACCATACACACTGGTAACCATACACACTGGGATCCCTCATGTAAGGTTCATAAAACTTGGTGGAGAGCCGCTGAAGAATAAAAGGACATTAGACAGATGATGAAAACAGATCTCCAATCTCTTCTCACATGATTATGAACGTCATCCAGACATACTGTTCTGATGTCAGAGTTTACAATACCATAGATGTGCTGAAGTTGATCTAGGTGCCTCTTTGGACTCCTGGTCTTGAATTACAACCTTGACCATTTGCTGCAGAAGTCCCCAAGAGTCTAAGCAAGACAGTGTTTGGCTGACATGAAAATTACCATAGTGTCACCCTTAACTGTGAGAAAACACTTTCAGTTTTGAGCCAGAAAATGAAAAAGGCTATTGATTTACAAATTTTGTTTTGGTAGAAATTGCTTTACTTTTTTAGTTGTATTTTCTTTGTTGTGAATTATGACTTAGGAAAAATGTCATTTAGGAAAAATGTCAAACACTTTAAAAACTAAAACATACAGAAAATACAACTAAGTGTTTGAGGCTGTACATTTCTGTCAAGATAAAAGCTGGTTCAATGTACAAAGGATGCTGACCACTGGATTTTCTAAGAATCATGAGGCAATCTTAGAAAACAAGGGTTACTGTCTTGATTTGTGCTGCTGGGACTTTCATTGACTTCATTGCCAGACATGAATAGCCATGTCAAATTTTTTAATATAGAATGTATCAATCTAAATGATACCACCCACAATTTGTTTTGAAAGTAAAATAGCTACAGTTAGCTTTTTGTTGTTGATTGTGGGGTTTTTGTCTGTTTGTTTGTTTGTTTTTGACTAATACAAGCAGTCTTGTTTGGAGGTTAAAATATTTTCCTAGTAATTGTTCATAACTCAGAAATATTTTTGGTGAAATTTTCAGAAAATGGAAGGTGTTTTTTCTCATAATGCTTCATCTGTTTTTATTTTTGTTTTGTTGGTTGTTTTCTTTTCCTACAGGTCTTTTACTTGTATATTAAGGTTTGCAGTTTTGTGATTTTAATGAACTGTGTGTGTGAATTGTGAATGTGTGTGGTGTGTGTGTGTCTGAGTCTGTATGTTTAGCATGTATTTTTATGCTTTTGAGAGGCTCTTTTATTTCTGTTAGTTTTGTCCAATTCTGATTTGTTTGTTTTATTTTATTATTAGTTTTAGATGTGTGTTTGTTTTCTAATGAAAGAGAAAGAATGGGTGTGTATTTGGGTGGGTAGAAACATGGGGAGGATTGGTCTGGAGAGATGGCTCAGTGGTTAAAAGCACTGGCTGCTCTTCCAGAGGTTCTGTGTTCAATTCCCAGTAACCACATGGTGGCTCACAACCATCTGTAATGGGATCTGATGCCCTCTTCTGGTGTGTTAGAAGACAGGTACAGTGTACTCACATGCATAAAATAAATAAATAAATCTTATGAAAAACAAGATGGGGAGGATCTTGGAGGATGGGGGAGGAGAAACCACAATCAGAGTATAGCATATAAAAAAAATCAGCTTTCAATTTTTAAAAATAAAAAGTTAATAAAGTGGCTTTATAAACTTGGATTATTTATGCATTTCTATCCATATGATATATTTTATATAATTTTATCCATTATGAATTGTTAAAGTCATATTGGATATGATCATTATCCATATAAAATTTAAAACTTCAAAAAGCTTTTAGCTGATGGAATCTGCCCAGTTTTTTTCCTGGTAATGGAGACTGAACCCAAGTCTTCATACATGCTAGCTGACTGCCCTATTACTGGGCTACAGCTATCAGCCAAGCCTGATTTTATAGCTGAAACTCTGGTCAATAATAATGTATAGAATGGCAGTTTATATTAGTTCAATTCAATTGAAAAAATGATGAAAAAAACTGCTCATATGAATATCTTCCAGTTTGTCTTCTGTTTTGAATAAGCACCAAAACAAACAACTACAACTACAAAATGTTTTGATCAATGCTGATATGTAATATTAGTAGTAGAAAGCTTTCTTTATATTTCTAAGTTTTTTGTGCTTTAGAACTATCTGAAAAAATATGAGTAATAGATACTTAGAGAAATAATATCTAAGTAATAGATACTTAGAGAAATGGCTCAGTGGCTACTGAGCTTCTACCCACCCTTGTCCTGCAAGACAAGGTTGTAGAGAAAGAAAAGAATGAGAGAGGGCAGTGAAATGGGAGAGGAGTCTATCTGACAGACTCTGAATCTAATCTGAAGCTTTGTCTTAGCTGTCTTTTCCAGCCTACAGATAGCTCATTACACAAGAGCTACTGGCTCTTATGGGAGGAAAGAGGCATCTAGGCCTCTGCAAGTAACAGAATTGATAGCACCTCACTTTTAATAACTCAGAAAAAACTTTTAGATTTTGCTTTTTTCACTCAAAAAGATTTTTACCACTTCACATTGTGAAAACTTTTTCTTGTTTTTGTTGATGACTGTAGTACACTTAAGACATAAAACACCAGGACTAAGTTCATTCCAGGGACTACTGTGTGTTTCCTATATCACACCAAGGAAAACATAAGTGAATTTATTTTTAACAGAGAAACAACTCTCATATTTCCTCCAACAGACTTACAGTCTGCTTTCTGAAAAGATCACAAATGGATTGAATGTAAAAATGTCACAAGAAAGGAAACACTGAAAAATAAAAGGATGCCAGCCCCTTTGAAGTGCACAGTGTACTCAGAACACTTTGGGCGCAGTGAGCCTGATGTAACATTTTCAGATTCTAATGCAATAAGGAATGTAGTAGACAACTGTAATATTTTTGTTTACTAACTATAAAAATGTCTATCTTAAGAGAAGTTTTTTTTTTTCTCTTATGTAATGTCTTCTTGAGAAGCTACCATAGGCATGGTGTGTGAAAGCTAGTGGGTACTCGGAACTGATAGAGGACAAGCAAGAAATTGTAAGAGCAAGAGATGGCCTCTTTGCTCAGAAAATGAAACTATGCACAGTACCTTAAAAGAAAAATGTCAACCTTGATGGACCCTGTAGCTGAACGCAGTGAAGCAGTTTGACCACAGGCTTTAACAGTCACCTGTGATACCGATGGGGAGTGCAGGGACCTGTTAGATGGGACCTGGTGTGAGAAAGTTAACTCACTAAGGGCTTGTTTCAGACCCTGCCTTGATCTCCTTCTGCTTCCTAGCTGACATGAGGTAAACAGACCTCCTGTACTAAATACTCCCACCATTATGTTGTACCTTGCAACCATGGGCTCAAAGCAATGGGGTATTCATGTACTGAAGTACTCATGCAAAGTGTATTGAAGTGCTAATGTAATGGAGTACTCCTGTCCTGAAGCCATGAGACAAAACAAACTTTTTCATTTATTAACTTGATTATCCCAGGGGTTTTGTTATAATCATTCAAATCTGATTGGCATATTTCTGCTCTTCTATTATTAAACTTGATCATTCAGCTGAATTGGATTAGCTTTTTCTGAACCCATGAATGTACACAATAAATGTTTGAAAAATAACAGAAGATTGTTCTCTCTCTCTCTCTCTCTCTCTTCTCCTTCTGTGTGTGTGTGTATATGTGTGTGTATGTGTGTGTGTATGTTATACTGCTTGTAAGTATATGGGACTTAAAGTCAGTAGGTTGCATATTTGGAGTGAGGTGAGGGTTACAGACATATGTATATATATGGCCATATATATATGTGTATATATACACATGACCAGAAGACCACATTGAATATTGTCCCTCAGATATTAACCTTCTTTTCTGAGACAGTGCCTCTCACTGACCTACCACTTGTCAAGTGTGAGAGGCTGCCTGCCCAGTGAGTATCTTAGGCTTTACCTTTACAGATCCACAAAATAAATAAATAAATAAATAAATAAATAAATAAATAAATAGATAGATAAATAAATAGATAAATAAATAAATAAATAAATAAAAATCTGAGATGAACCTCTTCAAGAACCCAACCCCAACACACTGTCTGGCGTCAGCAGCTTTCTCAAACTTCAGTGTGAACCTCTGTGACTTATATTTGAAAAGTCAGTAAGATGCAGATGATGCTTCTAAATTCTGTTGCCAGCTTGAAATGTAATCTTGTGTTTACATTTGAGAACTACAGTGGCTTGTGTGCCTCAGTGACTTAACCTGGGGAACCCTTCTTGGGAAGGATGTTTTCTAGTGGGGAGCCCTCTCCATGCCATTGTGGGGTTCAGTGACTTCTCCTTTCAAATGAATTTGCATTTTTAGAAAGTTTTCATCTAAAAAAATTAAAAGTGCATTTAAAAATTGCATTTTTAGGAGTCTTTGCTAGTAGGTGGGTCTTTCCTAAAGGCACCATTCCTACTGTACTAACATAAAATCTCAGGTTCTCCTTAACTGTACTTAGCTGCTTAACAACTATAGCTGCTTTCTCTGCAGTCTTCCCGTTAACAACTTCAAATTCACTCCCATTTCTTTCCTTACCAAACTTCCCATGTTTCATATCTTTCTGCTTTTCTTACTATTCTCTCTCACTGTAAACCTAGATAAGAGCAGTGAGTCATACATGACAGAACATGTCTGGATAAGAGCAATGAACCACAGCATGACAAAACATAAATGGTGAAGCAGCCATGATAAACTGTAATTGGATAAGACTGGTGGACCACACAATGACTTGAACTCTCTTCCATCAAACAAATTAGCCCATCACTTTCTAGTTAGCCTCTTCTAAGATTACATCTGGATTCTTAGCTAGAATGTAACATGAGTAACATATAGTTCAGTTCTCAATAGAGCCTGTCTTCCTCACAGAAATCTCATGAGAGAGGCCTTAATGTGACAAAATGTGGTGAGCAACTGGTTACTAAATACATCTGTCTATATCTATAGATTAGTACTGAACACAGCTTTCCCCAGAGAAGCTTCTCATTGTATTGGGTGTCAGTTAAGGTAGACACTTCAAGCTGTCCAAAATACCAAGTAGAAGCAAGTTTATAAAAGCGACAATGTCCTTTTTGCTGAGTATTTTCTCACTCTCTGGTTTTTTTTTTTTTTTTTTTTTTTTTTTTTTCATTAATTCTGCCTTCTCTTCCACAATCTTTCATGATTCTTGGCAGGGTGATATACTGTCCCACTTAGGGCTCAGCTCTCTACCATTGCTTGTTCTTGGTATCTTGGACAGCTAGAAGGCTCTGCCTTAACTGATGCCTTAACTGAAGGCTGGATTCAGTACTAATCTATAGATATAAATGTGTATTTAGAAGGCAGTTGCTCAACATTCCTCACAACATTAAAAAATAAAGCGAAAGAAGAGAAGGGGAGAGGAGAAACCAAAACAAATGCTATAAAACAAGCTTAGTTAAGGATCATTTTCAGCCTTTTGATTCCCTTACAAAAACTGTTCACACTAATGAATTTCAGACTAATATTTCAATACATTGGCATTGTGTGCTAATCAATGGCACTTCCTCTTGCTCCCCTTTCCCACTTCTGGGTGCAGACAGGTTTAATGCTGAGGATGGAGCCCTGGGTGTGATGCTCTTTTTCCTCACAGCCTTCTTTCTACAGTCACCATCATTTAGATTTCTCTGCAAGGAGAAGAGACAGAGAATAGTCACATCACACCTATAATAGCTGTTCACACAATTTGAAACTCCTTTGATACAGGTGCAACTCATGGTATGTGGGGTGGTCCTGTATGTCCACTATCCCATTTAATAGAAGTGGCTTTGACTTTCACTCCTATGAATATTCATGATCACCCACACATTTCCCAAAATGCCTCCTCTCTGGGTGCTTTCTTTGCTGAGAGCCATGATTTTAGTAAATTCATAGCATGTTCTTATTTCTGTCTTCTGTCTTCATTTATTTGGTAATGCTTTTGAGAGTAGGGACTATGAATTGCATGACATTTGTTATTAGACTGACTATAGAATGCATTATTCATTTGGTTACTTTTAAATACAAACAAGAATGATAAAAAAAAACTGCAGTAGTGTAATAGGCGCAAACTTGTTCATTCTCTCAGGCAAACTAGCTTTCTTCTCTGCCTGTATCCATTAACAGCAGCTCGTGATTACTTAACCAAAGATGTGAGGATCATACTTTTTTTTTCTATTTGGGCATTTTTGTTGTTTGGGGCTTGTAATATGATACATATTCTCTGTTTAATAAATCTTTAGCACATTATGATTAGTTTATAATTTAAACATATGAATATGTACATATTATTATGTCAAAAACAGATACTATCCTCAGGGCTTATAGTTAGAAAAATTCTGAATACAAAACAAATTCATTGAGTTTTAAACAAGAAGATTCCTTAGAAGCTTTACTTTGTTCCACACAGGTAAATAAATTGAGGTTGAGGTATATTTGAGGTAAAAATCATATCCTTGTGTGATAAGTCTAAAAAGTTTCATAAGTAAACTTAGAAGCCATGCTTTACAATTATTATTAATAAATATTTAGTTTTATATATAAATCTTCAGTTCTTATTATCATGAAAATATTTTAAAATAAAATTGCAGTCATTTATTGAAATTTCAGTGGGTGACTCTTTCATTACGTTTTCTTCATTTTCACACCACACTTTTGCTATCAGAACTATTATTTTCTGCCTATTGCAAGAGTGTTATCACAGAGCTTGTGAAGGCATAGGTAAATTAATTACAATTACTCTTAAATATTAAGTTGTACCTTGTAGGCTTATATTTTTAAAAACCTACTTTTTTATTGGATACTTTATTTATTTACATTTCAAATGTTATCCCTTTCCCAGTTTCCCCTCTGGAAACCCTCATCCCATCTTCCCTCCTTCTATGAGGGTGCTACCCCACCCACCAACTGTGGGTAGGGTGGCTGGGAATGCAGAGGGTTCCTCCAGGTGCAAAGTTAGGCATGGTTCCTCACAACATGGCCCCAATGTCATGAGAAAGTCCTTGGGGTTTCCAAAATGGCTTTATTGGCATGGTGTGGTAGTTGGATCTAGATGTGTGTCCTTCCCCCCCCCTCCCCCCATGAAACTCAGGGCAGACCTGAGTTAAATAGGGAGGGAGAAGGGAGGGAGAGAGTGGGGAAGGGCCGGGGAAGAATGCTTAATTGGCTCCGCCCTCTGGCTTTCAGGCATCTTATTAGTATGTAAATCTCTCTAGGGCCTGAGACCTGTAGTCACATCCTCTACCTGTGCCCTTTGGGTGGGGCTTCATTGTCCTGAACATGACTGAACAGTGTAGGTCAATGGAGTTCCATGCCACGTGTTAGAAGCCTGGATTCTGGGAGCACAGTGAAATAGATGCATGTCCCTTACAGGCAATAGACACCTGTTGGGTCTCCGGGCTTTCCAGCCAGCACTTTGACCAAAATCAAGACCCCTTTCATGGCCCTATAACCAACCACTGCCAACTCCCTACCCTGGCATTCTCCTACACTGGGCATCATGCCTTCACAGAACCAAGGGCCTCTCCTCCCATTGATGTCCAACAAGGCCATCCTCTGCTACATATGTGGCTGGAGCCATGGGTCCCTCCATGTGTGTACTCTTTGGTTGGTAGTTTAGTCCCTGGGAGCTCTGGGGTATCTGGTTGGTTGATATTGTTGTTCTTCCTATGGGTTACAAACACCTTCAGTTCTTTCAGTTCTATCTCTAACTCATCCATTTGGGACCTGGTACTCAGTCCAATGGTTGGCTGTGAGTATCTACCTCCGTATTTATCAGGTTCTGACTGAGCCTCTCAGGAGACAGCTATATCCTGTGAGCAAACACTTCTTGGAATCTACAATCCTCCTTCTAGCCCACCATCCAAATGTAAGGGAGAAAAGATGGTAAATAGAACAAGGGGATGTGGACCTGTTTAGAAGTACTTCTTTGAAGCAATTACTAGCAGTCCAGTTTAGTAGTGTCATGATACCAAACACAAATCAACAGCAGTGTCATGATCTAGCAGAAGCAACCAGGCTACCACCAAATCAACACAAGCCAATGGGGAGCAACCAGGACTGGCCAGGATTCCAGAAGTTCTCTGCAGTGCCTCTCTCAATAAAGTGAAGATCACCAGAGATAGGAGACCAGTGAACATGTCATCACTGCCACTTGAGTCCTATTTATACTCTCTCCAAACATCACTTGTCCTCCTATGGGTCTTGCCTCAGCAAAACACCATCATATGACTGAACCAGAAACTTCCACTTTGGTATCTACTTTCAAATCTGTGGAAAATAAACTTTAATTCAAAAAAGGTGACTAGGTTAAAGTAGTAGATCTATGGCCTTGGGACTTGTGGAATCATGGTCTTTCTCCTACCCTACAACCTGGACTTCCCTATAAACACAATTTTGATTATTTTTATAGCTCATAGTTTTTAAAATTTATATTTTAAACTTTTTAATTAAAAATGATGGAAATAAAATAAATTCAAATACTAAAATTAACTAGTCCCAAATCTGTGGGACAGTGGGTTGTGAGAGGCAGCTGGACACCTAGTAGAGCACAGACCTCGAACCCCAGACCCTAATGGGACAGTAGGTGTTCGGCTTTGCTCCTGGGCCCCTGGTTCCTTTCACTTAGTTTCAGCCCTCCACATCCTCTCCCACAGAGAGGTCTATGGCCTTCAGTCACATAGGAACAGTGCCTTAGGCTCTCCCACATGCAGATGAGGTATCTCCAAGCTCTCAGACCAAGCCAATAGGGTTCTCTGCTGCTAGACCCTAACTCACCCCAAAACTGTATATAAGAGCCCTATTCAGGAGAAGTAAAGGTGTGCGAGAATCATCCCGGTGCCCAAGAGTTTCTGTTGCAAGAGCTATAACACTTGGGAAGAGATCTGCTCTCCTGAAGTGCCTTCAGGACTCTCCCCTCCTTGCTAGCTATCCAGCTTCTCACTGGCCCAGCCTGGACCGGCTCAGTGCAGGGAGACAGGTGCAGCACCTGGGAGTAACTGGGTGACAACAGTGGAGAAGCAGGCGGAGATAGCACAGAGGTAGCAGAGGCAATTCCCCCTCCCTGCTCACACTCTATCCTAGACCCGTACACCTGGCCAGGCTGGAGATCTTCAGGCGACACCGTCCAGAACAGGAACCCACACAAAACCATGCAACTCAATGAACAGTTAGAATATTCATTCAAAGCACAAGTTGTGGAATGTCAGAGTGGATTTTATATTTCCATAAATTTTTATATCTGACTTCTGACTGAAGACAGGACATACTCCGCATGAAGGTGAGAGATTCATTGTGAAGAGAAGCAGCCTAAATTCTAAATACATTTTCAGTATTTAGTTTAATTAAGCCTTCTAATATAATAAAGTACAATATGTCTATGTTAAATAGAACAACAAGAAGCAAAATTTTGCTCTATTTACTAATGTGGCAATATCTTCTCCTTCGTCACAAAGCCACAGGACAATCATTTTATAATTCATTTTATTTTATTATTTTATAATAATTTTATAATTAATATCATAGTAGATTAAGCTTTGCTAGAGGTTTAATTTCTATGGTGCTGGACACTGAACTCAAGTCCATACGTGTTAGGCAAGAACTAATCCCCTCTCCCTCGCCTTGGCATTCCTTTTGTTTACCGTCACAGCATTCAGAAAAAGAACAAAGTTAGTCATAGAACTATTACTTGTGAAATTACTTGTGAAGTAATTTCTACTTGTCCCTGACAGGTCATTCCTATCCACACAGAACTTAGAGAATTAAGTTCACAAAGACAAAAAAAAAAAAAACTATTGTGGAACTAGTATATAAAGCATTTGGTAGTAAAAATTAAGAAAAATGTAAGATCATAAGCACACATTTGGATAAATTAGCTTCAAATTTTTGTTTTATTCTTTTCATAAATTTCCTTAGCTGGCATACAAAAAAAAATGGTTCTTATAATGTTATTTCATACATATATTCTTCTTCTTCATCCCTGTCCCATTGCCAGCTCTTGCTGCTTCCCTTCACCATTTTTTTTTTTTTTTGCTTTTAAGTTGTATGTCTTCCATTATCCTCTTCATCTCTCCCTCCTTCCGTCCATCCCTCCCTTCCTCCCTCTATTCCTCCCTTCCTTCTTCCCTAAAGAGATTTTTTTCTTTCCCTGCATTTGGGGATGACCTCTTACTTAGCACATGCAAGGTCTTGAGTTTACTCCCAACTATCCCAGATAGATAGATAGATAGATAGATAGATAGATAGATAGATAGATAGATAGATAAACAGATAAGAACTTTGGTTTATTATCTGAATGTGGGGTAGAGTTCAAACTTTATTTATCTGCTTTGTGAATGGGGGAACATACCATATATTAACAACATTTTTTTATATATGGTCTTAGTTTCTTTCCTATTGTTGTGAAGAGTCCCTATAATCAAGGCAACTCTTAAATGAAAGCATTTAACTGGGGGATTGTTGAAGTAATTACTTAAACAGCCACTGAACGGGCCAAATATCTATCTCACACCACCATGTGCCTCGGCCTGAAGCCAAGCACTCCGCAGCTGGAAGCGGCTAGAGGCCATGTGTGTGCCACAGCTAGAAACAGCCATCCAGAAACTTCGGCCCTGCCACCCATGAGACACCAGCGCTGGGAGAGGGCTCTGACAGTCTTCCACACTGTCTCCAAAAGGCTGGGCTGAGCCCAGACCATCCCGCCATCTACACAAGCCTGGTAGAAAATGAGACTCTAATGCTTAGATTACTTAAAAGCTTTATGTATTTGGTAATGCTCAATAACAAGATGCCCACACAATCAGAGGTGTAACCCAATACCCAACCTAGATATATCAATTTCCTTTGCTAGAAACAGGTGCACATCCGCTTCCGTGTTCTCTTCTCTCTGGTGCTCTCTCCCCTAGCTCCTCCTCTTCCTTCTCCTCTTCCTCTCTTATTCCTCCTCTTTCTCTCCTTACTGCTCCCACCTTAGCTCCTCCCAACTTGCGGGGAAAATATCACACTAAATGGACTTGCCTACAATTTCAGAGGGTTAGTCCTTGAGTATTCTGGCAGGAAGGAGTCAGGCTTGGAGAAGTTACTGAAAGCTTTACATCTTGATCTGCAGATAGCAGGTAGGGTTTAGGGCAAGACAGAGACTGAGAAAGACAGAGACAGAAAGATAGAGACTGAGAGAGACAGAGACTGAGAGAGACAGAGACAGAGAGATGGAGACAAACAGAGACAGGGAGAGAAACTGAGAGAGGCAGAAACAGATTAGGACTGGAAACAGTAGAATAGTTCCTCCAACAAGGCCACACCTAATCTTTCCCAAAAAGGTCACCTAACTGGGAACTATACATTCAATTATAAGAACCTATATGGGCTATTCTCATTCAAACTACCACACATACCTTTAAAAAGTTTATTTTTCTTTTCTTCTTCTTTTTTAATCTTGCCAAGAGATTTAATTGTGGTTTTTTTCCTAATAAATAAGGAAGTATTATTTTGTTCCTAATCATTCTTATTTTTCTTTGACATGGCACTGGAACAGAGTAACCATGACTTAAGTGGTGGCATGAGGAAAAAGACACAGTTATTATGTAACTGATAAGTCTGAGAACAGTAAAATAAAGAAAATGAATTTGAAAGGGCATGAAAGGTTAAGAGCAAATAAACCATCTAGTTTATTGACCTAAGTTTATTATGGATGATTCCTTGAAGAAAAAGTTACTAGGGTTTTTTTTTTTTTTTTTCTTGGTACATCTTGCTCTAATTTCTTTCTGTCTAGTTTCCTATTATCTCACTTGTTTCTGTGTATCATTTTGTTATTAAGACTACAAAATAAAAGACTATACTGTGTTTAAAAAGAAGAAAGACCAGCATCATTTGTTGAGGATGCTTCTTTTTTTTCCATTGAATGGTTTTGATGTCTATGTCAAAAATCAAGTGTCTATAGGTGTGTGGACTTACTTGTGGTTCTTCTGTTCGATTCCATTGATCAACCTAGCTGTTTTTATGCCAGTGCCATGTGGATTTTTATTACTATTGCTTTGAAGTACAGCTTGAAATCAGGGATGGTGTACCCAGAATTTATTTTATTGTATAAGATTGTTTTAGCTATCCTACGTATTTGTTTTTCCATATGAAGTTCATTATTATTCTTTCAAGGTCTGTAAAAAAATGTTTTGGAATTTTGCTGGGAATTGCATTAAATCTGTAGATTGCTTTGGTAGGATAGCTGTTGTGGATTGCTGTTTGTTTTTTTCTGCTCCCTCAGGAAAGGCACTGTACTTAGGTGAGGCCAGGTGAAATCGTAATTAGTCAGATAAGGCTAGAGCCTGTGATTGGACAGTGGAAGAAGAAGGCAGAGCTGAAAGATTTAGAGAGGGAAAAGAGAAGGAGAGATGGAAGAAATGGAGGATGGAGAGAGACAAGATGGAACCAGAAGAAGATGGAGCAGACCCACATGGTCTGGAGAAGCCACACGTAATTAGGGATTTCATAGATGGACAATAGAGTACCATAGGGTACATTTGCCCAATCTAGGAGTGCAGCTTGTATTTATATTGACTGAGTTTTTTGTTCTTTGCGCAGACATTTTGGGGTTGTAGATTTACTGTTATAAATCAGGCTGGTATATTAAAAGTCTCTGGTGTTATCATTTTACAGAGCTAAGGGGATTTAGAGCAGTAGCTGGCTTTCTGCAGGCTAGCCACAGGAGGTGGATGGCCTGGGAAGTGCAACTTTGGCTTGGCCACTGCTGGCTGCAAGAACCACAGGGGTTGGTGAAACCACCATTGCCAGTGATTATTGTGACTTGTTTGTTTTTAAAACTACACACATGCTACAGATGGCCATTTTTACTCTGTTAACCTTACTAATCCCTGGTATAGCTGTCTCCTGAGGGGCTCTCAGAGCCTGAACTATACATATGCAGATGCTCACAGCCAACCATCAGACTGAGCAAGGACCCCAATGGAGGAATTAGAGAAAGGACTGAAGGAGCTGAAGGGGTTTTTAACCCCATAGGAAGAACAACAATATCAACCAATCAGAACCCCCAAAGCTCCCAGGGACTGAACCACCAACCAAAGGGTACACATGGAAGGACTCATGGTCTAGCTGCATATGTAGCAGAGGATTGCCTTATCTGGCATCAATGGCAGTGGAGGCCCTTGGTCCTGTGGAGGCTCGATGCCCCAGTGTAGGGTAATTTGAGGACAGTGAGGCAGGAGTGGGTGGGTGGGGGAGCACCATCATAGAAGCAGGGGGGGTGATGGAATAGGGGGTTTGTGGAGGGGAAACTAAGAAGGGGGATAATATTTGAAATGTAAATAAATAAAATAACCAATAAAAAATTTTAAATCAGGAAAAAGAAAGAAAGTAAAAGAAACTGAACTATCTCACAGAGAGCTTTCATGGGACAAACCTAGGCCCTCTGCACGTATGTAACAGTTGTATAGCTGGGTCTTCATATGGGACTCCTAAAGTGGGAGAAAGCACTGTCTCTGAGTACATTGCCTGCCTTTGAATCCCTTTTCTCTACACTAGGCTGCCTTGCCTAGCCTCAATAGATGAAGATGTACCTAGTCTTATTGCAACTTATTATCCAAGACTGGCTGATGTGCAATGAAGGTTTCTCTTTTCTGAGGAGAAGGGGAGGAGTGGTGGATGGGAAGGGGAGGTGAGAGAGAGGGACTGGGAGGAGAAGAGGGAGGGGAAGCTGCTATCAAGATGTAAAGTAAACAAATAGCTCAATAATAAATAATTAATAATAATAACAATAATAATGAAGTCAAATCCTCATGTTTTAGAGTTTCTGGGATGTTATCACTATCAAGTAACTTCTAGAAATTTTTAAGTAATGGACTTAATTCCATGTTATGTACATTGGTGAGGGGTATGTGTGTGTTTGTATACGTGTGTATTCATCCAAAAGTTATCTTCTATAGAAATAAATAGTATTATTTATTATTAGAAATAAATAGTATTATTTATAGAATAATCATGTTATTTTTAAAAAGCATAGCCATCAGAATGAATTGAAAGCAGATATTATCTATGAGTTAGTAGTTCCTCTAGAAAGAAGCAGTTTGTTTAAAAGTAAATTTAAAATATGGCTCAACTTCTTCTAGAGAGCTTAGTGCTTAGCTAAAATATGTCTGCTAAAAAGCATTTTATGAATTTGATAATATTAAGAACATGATTCTTTAAGGGGTATTAGGGAAGGAATCGTTTCATGCTTGTCTCTGCATGTTCTGCCATGTAATAGTATATAGCCAGAAGCCCTTGATTTTGAAATTCTCACTTTCAGAACTATTAAAAACACTTGTGCTACTTATAAGCTACCCAGCCGCCAATGGTATTCTACAATTGCAGTGTCATAGTTAGTATTTCATTGTTGTGAAGGGATAAAATGACCAAGGCAACTTTTAGAAAAGCAAACATTTAATTGTGCCTGGCTTACAGTTACAGACGTTTAGCTCATTATCATCATGGCAGGAAGCATGGCAGCTTGTAGGCAGACATGGTGTTGGAGAAGGAGCTGAGACTTCTACATCTTGATCTGAAAACAGCCAGGAGACTGTCTTCTGCAGGCAGCTAGGAGGAAGCTCTGGATCAACTGTCAAGACTTGAGCATATTTATGAGATCCCAAAGCCCTGCCTCCATAGTGACATACTTCTAAAAATGCTACACCCTCTTCAATAAGGCCACACCTCCTAACTTCCCACAGACCAAGCTTATTCAAACCACCACAAGCAGTGTAAACAAATTCAGACAATCAGAAAGCAAAATTATGAAAATTTCAGAAAAATGAATGAATTTAGAAAAATTTACACTGGACAATATAATCCAGGCAAAGAAAGTCAAGCCGCATTTTCTCTTTCATGTATGGGTCTTAGCCTGGACTCTTTATGTGTTTAGTTTGGAGTAACTTCAGAAGCCAATTAAAAGTAACAAAAGAGAGGTTGAAATAGATGTATCATAAGAATTGGTAATGCCAGTCCTACAAGTAATGTGTCTAAAGAAAACCCCCAGTGACAGTTGTGAGATAACTCTATAGGGGGTACTGATCAGAGAGGCTCCAGATAACTATAAAACCATACAAGCTATTCCCTTTCCTCCTACTTGCCCACTAGAAGTAGTTGGCAAGATTTTTTGCTGAAGATATTACCTCAGGTGCAAGATAGATAGATAAAGCTGGAACAGAACTGGAAGTTTTCTCTGTGCTACTATTTTTCATGGTATGAGAAGGTGTCATGCAGGCTGCTATGAGAATAAAGCACCAATGGTGTTACCACACTGTGGACTCTATGAACTATAATACCAACTTGATAGGCATGATTTGTCCATTGCAGTAGTGGCAGGCCGACTCTGGACTTAACAAATCACCACTTACTTAGATTTAAGGCTTGGTCAATTAGAAGAACTCCACATCTAATATTGTGCTTCTGATCAAAAGCAATAAGCTCTTAGTTGTGAATGAAATGCAGTAGTTGCTCTGTGAAAACTGTCAGCTGTTGTTGCAGCAACATCAGATATTCAGTTGCCTTTGAGGGGAGTGTTACATGGTCTCTTTGCAAAAATTTGCTTACTTATCATCTTAGACATTCATAAGTAGCATTAATCTTTGAAGTACCAAGCATGTGAAGTACTATGAAAATGATGGGGTTTTTTGTTTGTTTGTTTGTTTCGCTTTGTTTCTGAGTGCAGAAACTGTTGCTTTAGAATGTGTTACCATGGTATTCCATCAAGAGTATATCTAGGCTAAGGAATGGCTGTCGGAAATAAAACTGAAAGATGCTGTCTTATCATTGAGTTTTTAAATTTTACCTTCAGAATGCCATCCCATCTATCCATCTTTTTATTTGTGTACCATCAATATCTGAAAGGAGAACCAACATGCAGGCACTTATTGACACAATTCAGTCCATTATGTAGCTCACAAAATGTGCTTTAATTTCTCCATATCTGAGCCTGTGTTTTATTATCAAAAGAGTGTATTTTGTCCTTTTGTACTTATGGATTTTTTTTTAAATTGTAGAATAAGATTTGTTACAGCATAAAATCTGGAGCCCAAAGTCATTAATAGTTTAATTGTCTTGCCATGGTTTTGGATTGTTTACCAGCTCATCCATAATATATTACATAAACACATAAATCTTCAGAGAATAAAATTGTATTTACCACATATGTCTTCAGCTTCTCTGGTATAAATATGACACTTTTGAATCATATTTAATGGAGTGGTTTTGCTTGGTTTGGCTGTGTTTGTTCATATTTTTGCTGTCACTTCTGCCCTAAGCTATTTCAGTCTCTTTCAAAGGTATTTCTTTCCCCTCTTGGTTAGAGAGTAAAAGCAGGTCAGCTCAAACATTGAAGTGTTTCTCCAAATAAGTGAGTTTCCTCTCTGTGACATTACATCGGCCAAAGAAAGTCAGATTCTTAAACTTAGAGCAAGAGTTAGCCGTGCTTAGGTTGAAATGATACCACAGAGCTACATGGGAAGTACAGAATAGTGATCACAATGAAGAACCAGGCTTATTAATTCAAGTGAAGATTCTGATGGGTTGAAATAATAGTTTCATAAACTTTTTCAGAATTGCATTTAACATAAAGCATCAATAATCAACAAATAAGAACAATACATTTTCTTTACATTGTAAAACTGAGCCACAAAAATGATTGTATAGTTAGTCCCACCACTGCCTAGCAGAATGACTTTGCTTAAGTTGGTCAACTGTATTAAGCCTCGGCTTCCTATAAAAAAAAAAAACAGTATGATTATTTCTGCCTCCCAGAGCTGAATTTGTACCTTGAAAGTGGGGCCACTGTCCTGGATGTTAACTAGTTTGGCAAATTCTATTGCCACTTTTCCACCCAACCTAGGTTAGAACATAATGTTGTTGACAAATGGCTTAAAGACCACTTAGAGAAAAAAATCATTTGTTACATAGTTTCTTTGTGGAATAGATGAAATCATGTCCACAAGCAGAGGAGAAATTATTCTTATGTTTATACAATTTTATATATGTTTAAGTTTACATTAAAAAATCTAATCTTTCAACAGGTCTTCTATGAATTGTCTCAACTGTAGATTTAGTGTGGTTTTCTAGAGATAACCAGGGCCTGATCACCTCTGTACCTCTGGCTAGACCATATCTTACAAGTTTGTATAATGACTGCTTTTCTTATGAGAGAGACAGTTTAAAGCATTTTCAAAGGTGCATACATGGATGGTTTCTGAGTGGGTTTTTGATCACCACCTCTACTCTGTAATTTTTATACTTGCTTTTTATTTTGTGGTTGATGATTCACACAGTGTGTGGGGGAAAGTGAACCTGTTGTAATTATTCAGAGTATTTTTATCTTCTCAATTAAATTTGATTTTTTAAAAACAGCATTTACTACGTAGAAAAGTATTTTTTATGAATATACTTTATTTAATATTCCATCTGTATTTTCCTTTCACAATAACTTGAAGCAGGTTTTTTTAAATCATCCTCCATTTTTGCTTAATATTTAATATATGCTAGTATTTGATCTGTGTTGAAAATGATGTTAAAATAATTATAAATGTTTACTTGTAATGATTTTAATACAAATAAATACTTTGTATAGGTTTATGAAATTTTTAGAATTTATTAATTTAACAGTATTTTAAGATTATAAGTAAAATTAAAATATGAATGTAACCTTTAGAATCATTGTATCTTGGTTGTGTTCTATATCAAATTAAAAGAAAAATCTCATTTTTGTCAAATTTATCGAATTTCAATTGAGAAGGAAAAGTCATTGATTTTAGTCACAATTTGGGTTAAGAGAAATTGAGTATTGTATTCAACTAGCTAGTGAATTAATTTCAACTAGCAACTCCATTTAAATTCCTTTTGTATATTATACATATGCAAATATTAGTTATACATATATATGTGTACATATGCATGTACATGTATGTGTTTATGCATATGTACTGTGCATATATATGTATACATATGTGTGTATATATATGTGTGCATATACACACACATATATTTTATATATATATATATCTTCTACAGTTGTGGGTTCCATATGGAATTTTCAAACTTCTTTAGTGTTATTTTCCATAATCCTTCCTCTACTCTGTGCTTCCATTCTCCACCCTATTTAACACTTCCCATTCTTCTTCTTTCTTCCTTCATGCCATCTGTGCTCTACCCTCCTTTTCTTGAAATTCTTCCTATGGCTGCTTCCTAGTTTCCTGTGCCTCTCTGGGTGCTCCTATTTAGACATATGTGTTTAAAGAGTCAAAGCTAGCATCCACATGTAAGAAAGAATGTGTGGAGTTTGTCTTTCTAGGCCTAGGTTACCTCAGTCGGAGTGATAAATTTTCAGTTCCGTCCATTTTGTAATTTCAATTTTCTTCATAGTTCAATAATATTCCAATGTGCAAATGTACCATTTTCTCATTATCTATTCGTCAGTTTCATACCTAGGCTGTGAAACACAAAATGAAATTTATTTTCAGGAAAAGGGAAGCAGCCAAAAGAGAGAAAAAAATCTATGTCTCACAGGAAAGTATATTCTTTCAGAACAATATATTTAAAGTTCCACTTCACTAGTAAAGAAAACCTCACATGTTTTCTTACCATTGGTGGATATAATTAAAAATGTTATTTGTCTTCTTTATGACACATTAATAAAAATCAAGTTTATTGAAGGTAATATAACATGAGATAAATACAAGCTTAAAGCCAACCTCTGTAATAAAGCACTAAGAATTAAAAAGTAAGTGGAAATGGAACTCTTTCTATAGCAATCAAAGTTCTTATTGGTTTGATTGGACACAAAGAGTAACTTAGTATGTCTTCACAATATCTCTTTTAAAAGATAGAGAAAAGAATCTGTTATTCCAGGATGCAAATCCAGTTATCACTGATAATTGGCCTTTGATCAATTCATGTTAAGGTTTTGGCTAGTGAAGTAGTTCTGTGATAGCAGATTGGCTTGACAGTTTAATTGAATTTCTTTTCTGTTTAAAGATCTTAACTTTGAACTGTTTCTGTTTATGAAATCTGTGTGCCAACACTGATTTATGTGAGAGACATTTCTATCATAACACTTAGAATACTTTGAGACTAGAATCTTCTAATCTGGTCACAATATTGATACTGAAAGAGGTTTTGCTCACTGGTATAATAGCCTCTATATTAATGATCACTCAAATTCATAGAACATTTAAGAAAAATGATCAGTTCAAGTCAGACAGACTAAACAGAAAAAAACATTCACAAATTTAAGAATAGTTCAAAACAATTCTGATTTGAGGAAATCTAACTTTAAAATGTCCATTACTTATCTCCATTGATATCTTCCTTACTTTTGTTCCTGGATTATTTTAATGACAAATTGTTTGTGGTATTTTATGTCTTCCACAGCCTGCACCTTTTTCTTCATAGACATAATTGCATTTTTTAAAAAATATTACCTGTAACTAATTTTATTAGCTTTCCATTTACTGCATGTTTCTTTCCCTAAACACTCAGTATTGTGAACACAAGATCTTCACACAGGTAGTTTCCAACCATGTGCATCCTGATAAGAGTCAATACATGCTTGCATACCCACCAGTATTTACTGGCTACAGTCTCCTTCGTGTATATTTGATTTTGCTATTCAAACATTATTCAAATATTTCATTTTCATGAAAATAATTAAAAATAGGGATGAAGGAAAAGGTAATAATTTTCCTCTAACAGTTCACTTGCCAATTTTCTTGACTGCATAGTAGAACCATCAGAGGAACACTATTAATCTCTCAGTACAAAGGTCCTACATTAGACTAAATTAAACCATAGTCACTGAAGAAGGAGCTAACTTGTTAGATTCTCTGGTTACCAGTAATGGAAACAGGAAAGTACAACTCCAGCTGATTTAGGACTAAGAATTACAAACAGATGGAGAGACTTAACCACTGTTTCAAGCAGTCTTTGGCAGATGTGATTTCAAACCATGTCTTGATGCATATATGGATATGATATTGTCAGAAATGTCCAATTTTAGCTTTACTTTCTTCTGAGAACCCTCTGCCTGTAAAGTAGGGTTCTCTCTCTACTTTGGGAATTCAAGTATTCTTAATGTATAATCTTGTACTCTTTGAAAAATGAGATGGCTATAATTGCACCAAACACATAGGTTGTTTAGATGTTTACATGGTGAATAAATGTAAAAACCTCACAGTGGTACTTGACATCAGCTTCAAAACCAAGTAAACATTATCAATTAGTTCAGCTTTATAGAAGTCAGATATTGTCATAATAAAGCTGTACCAAAAAAAACCACCATGATTCCAGGTAGCTAAACCCATCCAGTGAAAGAACAGGTGATTGACATCTTGTATACATTCTAATGTCAATAATAATATTAATCATTTATGTGGTTCTCATTTCCAAATGTAATAAAAATAATTTCTAAGAATGTTTTCATGATTGACTTGAAGAATTACAGGATATACACTCTGCACTAGAACAGTGGACATCTCCAGCATCAGGAGAAAAATGAAAGTCTTTTTTGAGAGTAGAACATTGAAAGAGAAGGGTCTTAATAAATGCTTCCTATTTGCCACTAGTATATTTTATACAGTTACTCAGCATACTAACTGAGCAATAAGAAACCATTGAACTTAGGGAAAAATACAAGGCTAGATTTCTATAAACCTCTGGTCACATTTTTGTCAATTGATTAATAAATATGCATATTTTATGTATGCTTTTGTTTCACTGGGCTGTATCTATTATATTTATTGATCCATTAGCACTGGGTGAATACTAGTAACACAATAACTTGAGACTAATGGAAGTTTATCTAATAGGTATTTTCCCTATAAGGCATATCAGAGCATGCTTGTAGTTTAAAATACCAGACTTGGGCACATTCCTTGAGGGAGCAGATGTAACCACTAGGTGATAATGACTACCTGAGTACATCTGGTAGCAGAGGAAACAGCCATGCCAGCAAACTTCCATCATTGTGGTACTTATTCCTTTCCTGAGAAAACTGTAAATCACCTTATGAACAAACCAACTAAGAAGCATCAATACATAGTACATCCAGCATATTATCAACATGAATCTTCACTCTTCTGTTGGAACTTTTGATATAATGCCATTAAAAGGAAGTATTTGAATAGAAAACAAAATATAAAATGCTAAATTCCAATAATATCATACTTTCCTTGTATATAAGTAAAATATGTTCTTAATAATAAAATTAAATGGCTAACTTCTGAGAAAGAAATATAAATACAGCACAAGACTACAATTATCTTAACTCTCTAATCCACTTGCTTTTAGCCAGAAAAATCACAGGACTTTAAAAGGTTAAAGTGCCAGCACTGTTTAAATGAGAAGGAACTTGATCATCAGTGAGTGTCATGGTCCTCTCACCCTTTCATTTAGTTTTCTTGTTCTGTATTCTGCTCTGTAAGTGAAGTCAATTCATGTAGATCTTTGGAGGCTGCATCACATATGCACTGGCACCTCATTTTCAGAAGGAATTCCAACATGTGTCTGGTAGCGCAAACATTGGGACTGGTCATGGGCAAAGAGACACCAGCCCTTTCATAATAATCCTTATCTACAGCTACAAATGTTCAGGTCATATACTTCAGCCTTGTTCCACAACAGAGGGAAATGTGAGACAGCATGTGTACTTGCTATCTGTCACTTGCTTCTGATTTGTTCTTTGCTCTTTTCTCTATTACAACTGCTTTGCTATCAACTAAACACCATTGTTCGCTCCAATGTGTTTTTTGAGCAAAGAAAAATCCAAAGCTCATAATAATGATTATATAAAAAAATTCCTACAAGAACCATGATATTTTAGGAGGGTAAAGAACCTATCAATAAGTAGCAATATACTCACATAGAATAAGAAAATGAATTTGTAATTTATTTCTTCCTGGTCTCTTCTGATAAATAGCCAGTATGATAAGAAAGGTGTTGATTAGGTTTGAAACAATCTTTTTAAAGATGTTATTAATGAACATCTCTAATACTTAAAAGGCAGTTTCCAGATGTCCAAAGCAATGTTCCGTATCTTCTTCTCTTGATTGGCTGACTTGAATGGGTAAGTCTAAATGGGCTGTCTTCATTGCTCTGTTTTAAAAATACATATCTCTGTCCATTCATACACAGATTTCAACCTGTTTTTCTCTCACTTGTGTTCCATAGGGTTGCTTCCAAATATTTATGCAGTAATTGTACTACTATAAATTAATAATTAATATATCTTACCTAATAATATTATAATTAATCATTAAAAATATTTAATCAATAAATAATGAATGTAGATACTAGAGGTCAAGTGAGACTTTATGATATATTCACATCAGTTGTCTAACAGGGTTTTTATTCTTATATGATAATTATTTCCAATAATTGAAAATAAATAGAATAAAACCACCCTGAATGCTCCTTGTTTTTACTTAAGAATCATCTGTTTTCTTATGCTCCTAAATACATTCTGCACATTTCAGACATTTAACTCCCTGTAATTGTGCTCAGTTTAGATTAATTTGTCAAAAACATTTTTGAATAAAACAAATGGCATATTTATAATACTCACTGGTAATTTTTCTCAGTATCCATTATTATGTACTTCTTTTTAAACAAGTAAATTTAGAAATGCTATTTAGAACTCCCCCCCCCCCATCTAGTTTTAGGCAGATTTGTGCTGTTCTAGGTAAAGACTATATTCCCAACTTTCTTCGCAGCTCATGTCAATCATATAATCAAGGGTGAGGAGGTAGGATATGATGGGATGTGATCAGTGTCATTTAAATCAAGTCTTCTCAGTGGAAAATTTTCTGTAATCCATGTCCTCTTCTCTATCAGTTTTCAGGTCTACTATGATCATTTAATGATGATATGTGACAAACTCATGACTAATCAAGGGAGGTCATCACTGTAGGAGAATTTAAAAGTCACAAACTAGAATTATTCTGAATTCTTGGTAGACTTGCTTGGGATTACTAGGTATAAACATGTGAAAGAAAAAGTTGCTTGTCTTGTTGATATCACTGTTTGAGGGACTCTCTTATAACAGTTTAATATTGCTTTAGTAAAATATTTAAGGCTTCTGATATATACATTATACATACACTTACATATATATTATATATAGCATACACAATATATATCATACACATGCAATGTACATATGTGTAAAAATATGCATATATATAATGCATATAATATATATGTATGTGTATATATAATGTATATACATATATACTGCACATCTCAAACTAGAAAGATATATCCAAACATGATCAAATATGTGGTGTAGGGTTCCTGCTCTGGGATATTAACTCTTTAAAGGAATAAAAAATAGACATACACACACACACACACACACACACACACACACGCCTTTCTAGTTTGAGAACACGAGCCGTAATAGTCAATAATTCAATATTCTGATATTAACTCTGTTTGTAAGAAGTACCCACAAGGATATATAACAGGAGAATCTTTGTCATGATCATAGCTAAATAACACTCAAATACTATGATATCAGGAGTCAAGTTGCAAATCAGAATGGTGATGAAATAAATCTTAAGATTTCCATACATTACAGAATTAGTTTGTAATAAATCAAATAATGGGAGCCATTCATATATACCATTTGGGGTTGTTCAGTAACTTAAAGAATAAGGTTAGATCTACTTGGTATACTAAGCCAATGGAAGAAGGAAGAACAAAATATTTAGGCTGGTAGGACAGGAATGCTGTGGTATTTGGATACAGATTTAAGACACATAAATTTAGTTCGGGTTGGATTATGAAACTGAATAAACAAGGATTTTCATTTGCAACCTTAGCTAAAGAAACACAAATGACAGATTCTCACTCTATTATCAGATCCTGTAAAAAGCTTATATCTGGCTTCTAAAGGTGGGGGTGGCATAAGTAACAGGAAGTTGACGGCGAGTTAGATGAGTCAGTTACATTTAAAATATCAGAACATAAAATATATGCAGAAAACCAAGCATAAGCTTAGACTTGCTTCATGTGATGGGTATAACAGAGTTCTGAGGGTGAGGGCTTTTCACCTTCTATGAAGTAGTCACTGGTGAAGACAGAAAAGCAATGCCAATGTAGGAAGGCTTCAGAGGCAATCTCAGGAATGTCTGCAGCTAAGAAGAAGAGTATAGACTGTTTTAGTCATTCAGTTGTTACTCAAATGCTTCCAGATGTAAGATGAAGGTGTGATGGTAATCATTACATTAAAGTTTAGACTTACTATGCTTGAGAAAAAAAAGTTAAAAAGTAAAAAAAAAAAAAAAAAAAAAAAAAAAAAAAAAAAAAAAAAACAGTCTTTAACATATAAGTCCCTAGATTGTACAGGCTGTACTCTGTACTTCCCTGTCCTCATACATTGAAGACTATTTTATTTTTATTTTTATCTATTTACTTTACATCCTTCTCACTGTCCTTTCTCCTTGTCACCGCTTTCACAGACCCTCCCCTTCTCCTCTGAGAGGGTAGAGGCCTCCCTGGGTATTCCCCAACCCTGGCACATCCTCTCCCACTGAGGCCAGACAAGGCAGCCCAATAGAAGAACATATCCCACAGACATGCAACATCTTTTGGGGTAGCCCCCACTCCATTTGTTCGGGATCCACATGAAGATCAAGCTGAACATCTGCTACATATGTTGGGGGGTAGGGGGATAGGTCTAATCTTTGTATGGTTTTTGGTTGGTAGTTCAATCTCTGAGATCCCCAAGGATCCAGGTTAGTTGATGCTGTTGATCTTCCTGTGGAGTTCCTATCTTCTTCAGACCCTCAATTCGATAAGAAGAGCTCCATCTACTGTTTGTGGGTGTCTGCATCTGTGAGTCAGTTGGTGGGTGGAGTCTCTCACAGGACAGCCATGTTAGACTCCTGTCTGCAAGCATAACAGTATCATTAATAGTGTCAGAGATTGGTGCTTGCCCAAACACCATTTTTATTCAGTGACCTGTGGAGATGTAACACATGCTGGCAGGTGGGACCTGTTTCCCAGGACAGTGCCAGGTGAAGAGGTGGGAAGTTTGACTGGGCAGTATACCTGTCAAACAGTAAAGCAGGTGTCCTAAGGTGAGCCCAGGGAAGACAGAAACCTCCCCTGGAGCAGAAGAGCAAAACCTAGCTTGATCTTGATTTTCAGTACTAACACAGACATGAAATTGGGGCCTCACGATCCTTTTGACCTTTAGGGTTTTAAGCAGGAAGTGTCAGAAAAGTTACCACAGGGATAATTGGCTTGTGGCAACCAAGCATTCATAGCAACATCACTTTTTGATCCCTCGATGTCTGCTCTTTCTATCTTTGAAGCAAAAGACTATTTTTATATTGACTGATCTTATAAAACTTGCTGTTCTAGCAAGATAATAGGTTATAAGACCAGCTGTAATTTATGCTGATTTTTTAATCAAAAGCATAAAGAATACATGATAAAAGAGCAACACTCTACCACATAATTCACAAGTATCAGGAAGTCCTGGAATTCTACCAGATTCGTTAGATTCCTCCCTCCCCAAGGTTATGTAAACAATTATGATCAGAATCCTAATGAGAGATTCTCCAACATGCCAAGCTGCCTACTCAGTATTCAGAGAGTGCCAGGGTATGTGAGTGGTGGTATTTGGTGAAACAATAAGCTTTGATTTACTCATGATTTACCTATAAGTAACCTTAATAAATGGATCGGTTCACCCTGTTGGTGGTGTCATTACTTTGTTGTAGTGTCAGTTTCCTGTCTAGGGTAAGTACACATTTATTCATAATACCTCACAGATAGTGTCATCGAACAGAAAAACAGTGTGGACAGGTAATGTGAACTCTAGAAGGGACACAGTGACTATCCCAGGGCTCCTCTGCTATTGACTTGTGTGATTCTGGGCAATTTCCTTAACATTTCAACTACAACATAGGACTGATATACTCTCTGAGCTGATATCTGTAAGCAGACTTAAAATAATGAATCCAGCTTTTGCTTGGCTTGGAGGCATTTTAACCCCAGCACTTGAAAGGCAGGCAGATATATGTGAGTTCAAAGCCAGCCTTAGTTACATAGTGAATTGCAGACTAGTCAGAGCTAACTATTTAGATCTTGTTTCCAATATATGTGTGTATATATATATATATATATATATATATATATATATATATACATACACACACACACACAATTTATTCTTACCTGTTTTCTTTTTTTTTCTTTTTTCTTTTTTTTCTGTTTTCTTTTAAATATATTTTTCTAATGTGGCTATAGAAAAAGGAAAGGTTCACATAGGACTTAGTCCCTCAAATATAGCATTGGCTTTTCACATGCTTCATAGTTTTGCCTGTTTTCTGGAGGTTAAGTGTATATATGTGTGTACGTGTGTGTGTGCGTGCGTGTGTGTGCAGACATGCTTGTGTGAGTCTGTCTGAGTTTGTTTAGTTTGCTTTTTAGTTTTTATCATCTCGTGTAGCTAAGGCTAGCTTTGAACTACTGATTTTCTGCCTCAGCCTCTCTGGCTGTTCCGTGAGAGCCTGTGCCAGAGCCTGACAAATATAGATGCAGATGCATGCATCCAACCATCAGACTAAGTTCGGGGACACCAGTGAGTTAGGGGAAGGACTGAAGGAGTAAAGGGGTTAGCGACCCCACAGGAAGAACAACAATATCAACCAACCAGACCCCCAAAAGTTCTCAAGAACTAAACCACCAACCAAACAGTACATATGGGGAGGTGCCAGCTGCATATATAGCAGAGGATTACCTTATCTGACATCAATTGGAGGGGAGTCCCTTGGTCCGGTGGAGGCTCACTGACCCAGTGTAGGGGAATGCTAGGGCACTGAGGTGGAAGGGGTGGGTGGGTAGGAAAGCACCCTCATAGAAGCTGGGAGTATAGGGGAGGGGATTGGGTTTAACTGGGAAGGGGATAACATTTGAAATGTAAATGAATAAAATAACCAAAAAATGATTATAGTCATGTACTACCAAGACCAGCTATTTATCATATTTTAAAATGTTGGAAAATGTAAAGGTCAATGCTGTGTGAAGGATGATGGAATGGGCGGTAGCTGTGGGTCACTACTGTTGGCACCCAGTTCCAGCACCGTAAATAGCATCTATTCTGTCTATGCAGTTTTCAAGTTAGGATGGCAGAGTCTACAGTGTGATGCTTTGCTCTTGCCTTCCAGGGCCACTGGCTCGTCTGGATAGTTTCAAGTGACATATACTGAGATAGAACTAAACTAGGAAGAGTTTGCAATCTAATTCTGGCAACTGAGCACTTTAGACAATTTTCTCTCATAACATGTTAATCTTCATTCAATTTCATCCTGATTTCTTTCTTTTTCTTTCTTTCTTTCTTTCTTTCTTTCTTTCTTTCTTTCTTTCTTTCTTTCTTTCGTCCTTCCTTTCTTTCTTTCTTTCTTTCTTTCTTTCTTTCTTTCTTTCTTTCTTTCTTTCTTTCTTGTCTGCTTGTTTTTTGTTTTGTTTTGTTTTGTTTTGTTTTGTTTTGTTTTGTTTTTCGAGACAGGGTTTCTCTGTGTAGCCCTGACTGTTCTGGAACTCACTCTGTAGACCAGGCTGGCCTCGAACTCAGAAATCCACCTGCCTCTGCCTCCCAAGTGCTGGCTTTAAAGGTGTGCGCCACCAGTGATGGGTTCATCCTGATTTCTGAATGATAGCAAGCAGGCTTCCAGTTGTTGTGAGTTCTTTGCTTCTCTCTAAACCAAATTCCATTGTGGTATGTGTGTGTGTGTGTGTGTGTGTGTGTGTGTGTGTGTGTGTGTAATTTTGCTATTGTTTTGATTTCCAGCAAAATTATAACATTTGGAAGAAAGCTTAGGCTTTATTTGAAAATAATGCATGCAAGTTCTCTTTGATCACCTTAGTACTCAATCAGCCAGGCATAGAGTACTGATCTTATTCCTCTACCATTTATAGTAGTTAGCCTTTTAAATCATTCAGTGACTGGTTTTATACTTACATTCTCAAACATATACATAAACCTACATAGATATTTAACATAAACTATTTTTTTTAACTTTTTGAGACAGGTCTCATATAACCCAGGCTAGCCTTATACTCACTATGTTCCTGAGCTAGCCTTGAATCTCTAATCCTCTTGCCTTTACATTTGATACTTTAGAAATTCAGGAATGCACCACCATCTCTAGTGGAAAAACAGTTTCATAATTTCCTTATTCTGAGACTACACTCAGAGACTCTGTTAAATAAAATCTTGGGTGAAATATGAATTCCATAAAAATTCCAAGAATATTCTAATATAGGTATCTATGAATATTTGGAAATCTTAGTAGATAAACTCAGAGAGAAAAACCACATGGTCATATCACTAGATGCTGAGAAAGCATTTGACAAAATTCAACATCCCTTCATGTTAAAAGTCTTGGAAAGATCAGGAATACAAGGCCCATATCTAAACATAGTAAAAGCAATATACAGCAAGCCAGTAGCCAACATCAAACTAAATGGAGAGAAACTGGAAGCAATCCCACTAAGATCAGGGACTAGGCAAGGCTGCCCACTCTCACCTTACCTATTCAATATAGTACTGGAAGTCTTAGCTAGAGCAATTAGACAACAAAAGGAAGTCAAAGGGATACAAATAGGAAAGGAAGAAGTCAAAATTTCACTATTTGCGGATGACATGATAGTATACTTAAGTGAACCTAAAACTTCCACCAGAGAACTCCTAAACCTGATAAACAACTTTAGCAATGTGGCTGGATATAAAATCAACTCAAACAAATCAGTAGCCTTCCTCTACTCAAAGGATAAACAGGCAGAGAAAGAAATCAGGGAAATGACACCCTTCACAATAGCCACGAATAAAATAAATTATCTTGGAGTGAATCTAACAAAGCAAGTGAAAGATCTGTATGACAAGAACTTCAAGTCTCTCAAGAAAGAAATTGAAGAACATCTCAGAAGATGGAAAGATCTCCCATGCTCCTGGATTGGCAAGATTAATTTAGTAAAAATGGCTGTCCTGCCAAAAGCAATCTACAGATTCAATGCAATACCCATCAAAATTCCAAATCAATTCTTCATAGAGATAGAAAAAGCAATTTACAAATTCATTTGGAATAACAAAAAACCTAGGATAGCGAGAACTATTCTCAACAATAAAAGAACCTCTGGGGGAATCACCATTCCGGACCTCAAACTGTACTACAGAGCAGTAGTGATAAAAACTGCTTGGTATTGGTACAGAGACAGAAAGGACGATCAATGGAACAGAATTGAAGACCCAGAAATGAACCCGCATACCTATGGTCACTTGATATTTGACAAGGGAGCTAAATTCATCCAGTGGAAAAAGGACAGCATTTTCAACAAGTGGTGCTGGCTCAACTGGAGGTCAACATGTAGAAGAATGCAAATTAATCCATTCTTATCTCCTTGCACAAAGCTCAACTCCAAGTGGATAAAGGACCTTCACATAAAGCCAGGTACACTGAAAATATTAGAAGAGAAGTTGGGCAAGACCCTCGAATACCTAGGCACAGGGGAAAAGTTCCTGAACAGAACACCAATGGCTTATGCTCTAAGATCAAGAATCGACAAATGGGACCTCATCAAATTGCAAAGCTTCTGTAAGGCAAAGGACACTGTCAACAAGACAAAACGGCAACCAACAGATTGGGAAAAGATCATTACCAATCCTACATCTGATAGGGGGCTAATATCTAATATTTACAAAGAACTCAAGAAATTAGACGCCAAACAACAAAATAACCCCATTAAAAAATGGGGTACAGAGCTAAAGAAAGAATTCTCAACTGAGGAAACTTGAATGGCCGAGAAGCACCTTAAGAAATGCTCAACATCCTTAGTCATCAGGGAAATGCAAATCAAAACAACACTGAGATACCACCTCACACCAGTCAGAATGGCTAAGATCAAAAACTCAGGTGACAGTAGATGCTGGCGAGGATGTGAAGAAAGAGGAACACTCCTGCATTGTTGGTGGGGTTGCAAGCTGGTACAACCACTTTGGAAGTCAGTCTGGCGGTTCCTCAGAAAATTGGACATAGCACTACCTGAGGACCCAGCTATACCACTTCTGGGTATATACCCAGAAAATGCCTCAACAAATAACAAAGACATATGCTCCACTATATTCATAGCAGCCCTATTTATAATAGCCAGAAGCTGGAAAGAACCCAGATGCCCTTCAACAGAGGAATGGATACAAAAAATGTGGTACATTTACACAATGGAATATTACTCAGCTATTAAAAATAATGAATTCGAGAAATTCTTAGGTAAATGGATGGATCTAGAAAATATCATCCTGAGTGAGGTAACCCAATCACAAAAGAACACACATGGTATTTACTCACTGATAAGCGGAGATTAGCCCAAAAGTTTGAAACAACAAAGATTCAACTACCAGAAGACACGAAGCTCATGAAGAAGAAAGAACAAGTGAGGATGCCTAGGTCTTTCTTAGAAGGAGTAACTAAATAACCAAGGGAGCAAATATGGAGACAAAGTGTGGGTCAGAATCATAAGGGGGGGTTGTAGGGAGACCATTGTGTCTGGGTATTCATTCCATAGGCAGTCACCAAAAATAGACGCTGATAGGGATGTCAGGATGGGAAAGCTGACAGCAGCCTGATAAGGCTGTCTCCTTAGAGGTCTCTCAGAGTCGGACATACCCAGAGACAGATACCCGCAGCTATCCATTAATCTGATCAAAGTTCCCAATGGAGGAGTTAGAGAGTAAATTGAGGGAACCGTGAACCATACGGGCTGGTGGCCCTGTGAGGAGAGCAAGAATACCAACCAGCCAGAGCTCCCCAGGGTCTAAACCACCAGCCCAGGTGCACATAGGGAGAGACACATGACTCCAGCTGTATATGTAGGGGAGGATGGCCCTGTTGGGCATAGGTGGGAGACAAGATCATTGGTACCCTGAAGGCTGAGCACTGAGGGGGGGGGAATCTGAGGGTGGGGAGGGAGGCTGGGGGTAGGTGGGTAACACCTTCATAGAGGCAGGAGGAGGGGGGATGGGATAAGGGGTTCCTGGGTGGTGGGGGAAATATGGTAAGGGGATAAAATTTGAAATGTAAATATTATATCCAATAAAAGAGGGGAAAAATAGAAAAGCGGTTAGAACCAACATTCTTAATAAAATGTCAGCCCTCTTTAAAAAAAAAAAACTATCTTGATACTAAAATTTGTTTTGAGAATTGTATATTGCAGAATGATCAGCCTTGGTGTATCTACTCAACAAGCAAGCTGGGCAGACCTGCTCAAACCTCTGAGGTCTGTGAATTCCATCTGGAGGCAGCGAAGACACAGCATCAGAGGATTGTCAACTTGCTCTCCCCCCCCACTCCTCTTCTAATATCTCAACGCCCATAATCAGCTTGAAGAAGCTAATGATGAGTCAGCGCCCCTATTCCCTGGGCATGGGGACTAAGGTGGTAAATGTTGGGCTGTCTCCCTAGGGAAAAGTAGTGGTTTTGTCGGAATAGAGAGGATTAGCTAGGGTTTATTGCATAGCCATAACCTATTAGTAGAAATCTGTATAATTAATATCAAGATGAAGATATAAATTCTTAAATGGCACCAATTTACTTTGTTTACAAATTTTAAGGTTTTCATTGGCATGAGCTTCTTAGTGATATAAGAGTGAGATGAATATTGTTACTCTCATAGGCATTGTACCAGTATAACACACTTAGGAATACAAAGCTTAGACCCAGTCCTTCTTTAACTTTTTTAACTGATTTGAGATGGTCAGCCTGTGAGTTAAGGGACTATAGCAAATTCATGACTTGGAGTTTATTATAAGGGTGTTCTCTATGTTTTATTTAGAAATAGCTGAGTGGAGTTAACAGGCAACAGTCCAGATTACCTTACATGGATAGCTGGTTTTCAAAACATCAGAAATCCTTAGAATTGACATGACAAACATTTCAGTATTAATGTTCATTTTCATTAGAGACCTGTCTGCTCCGGACAGCTTCCTATGTTAAATTCTAAGAAGAAATTGAGCATCCTTGGAGTTACTCCAGTTGTGGTGAGACAGCCACTAGGCAAGAATTGCCACTTTCCTTCTACAGACAAATTACTGTCCAGAAAAGGACACACTTGTAGAATAGTCGACTGATTATATCTGCCTAGACAGAGTAATCAGCCCTTAATAATTCTGCAGCACTAAGGTCTGTCAGATGATCCTGGGCCAGAAGGCAGAAACACAGATGCTCCAACGTTTTGAAGTAGAGCGAGTGTCCAGGTGTTCAGAGATCTCTATAAATTGGCTAAGTTTTAGAAGCTATGCTTTGTGCTTCCCACAATTATAGTCAACTCAGTCATTCTGGATTTCTGATGGGGTTGAAAACTTATAGCTATTTACTTTGAGAGAAAAGATCTGAGTGTATGGTCATCAGCTGACATTCATCCTAAAGCCAAGGAAAAAGCCAGGTTCAGAACTAAGTGTTTTAGTTAGGATAGATGACAGAGGTGCTGGTTAGTCAACAAAAGGATGGACTGGGTATTAGGACTATCTTGTACCTCACTGGTACAAATAGGCATAATTATGCTCTAATTGTATTTTGAGAGAAAAGTTTCCTTTTAACAGGAAGGGTGATGTGTAGGAGGAGCTAAGGTGGGAGGAGTACTGAGAGGAAGAAAAGGAGTAAGAAGAGGAGAAGAAGAAGGAGAGGAGAAGCTAGGTGATGAAAGAGAGATAGAGGGGGGAGACAGGGAAGCAGATGTTCATGTATCACCAGTCAAAGATAGTTGATATATCTAGGTTGGGTAGTGGGTTACACCTCTGATTGAACAATACCAAACTTATAAAGCCTATGATTAACATTTCTTAAAAAAATGTATAAATGCAAAATGAAAAGGGGGCATGGGATAGGGGTTTTCTAAGGGGGGGAATGGGGAAACAGGATGGTATCTGAAGTGTAAATGAAAGATCTAATGAAAAAAAAAAGGAAAAAAAATATAAACATATTAAGCATCTAAAAAAAAAATCTTAGTAATACTGCAACAGATTATATTTCCAATGTGTTATAAGTTATAAGTTGAAATTAATTATTACTTATCAGGAGAATGTAGCTCAAGATATTGATCAAGAATTCTATAACATATATGCACTGTAGAACTGCCACTCTCTTAAAAAAAAAAAAAAAAAAAAAAAAAAACCAGTCCTCCTTAAGTCTCCAAGGCCTTCTGCTTTAGTAGATCTGAGATGAATTCCAGAAAACCACATTGCTAAAATCACCACAGTCTTTATTCTTATGAATGAGATGAGACGACACCAGTGCAGAATCTTACCAACTTAATGCCCACTTACGAAGTAGGCAGGTATTGGGGCTTCTTTGTAATTTCTTGGAGCTTGAATATGTTCTGATTTGTGGGTATCTCATAAACAACTTCTCAGATATGAATTTTCAATAAGAACATACTCCATCTGTGTTATTAGATTATTATGAGATACATATGGTAGAAAATCTGATACACATACATATGTTGAAGCAGGCATTTTCACTTTGCAAGTATTTTGGTAATATAAATCCCAGGTACAATTCATGTATCATGCCTCTGATAAATGAAATAGGTTATACAAAACAATTAGTGTCTGGAATTGCTTTTGAGAACAGTTGATACTTTTCATAAAAGATAAAACTTATTGTATGGTACAAGACTAATCTCATACCAGCAAGGAGACATGACTGCAGTTAATAAACTTATACCTCTGACACATGGGAAGCATTAACTTGATAAATATAATCATTTTTGCAGCTTTGCTGTCAGGGGTCAGAGAACACCATCCATTTACAAAAACATTATATTCATCTTTTTGAGAAGGTTTTATGTATGAGGAGTTGAAAACCACAACAAGCCAATGTTTATAAAACCTCACTGTTATCTGACTAATACTGGCAGCATTTGGAAAACTGTCACTACTTAACTACACTGGCATGAATGAATCCTGCCCAGTTGTTTGAAACCAATCCTCTACACAAACTGTATTTGTAATTCCAGTACACAAACAAACCCTAGAAAGAGAGAAAACTCATTAATTGGGACAAAGCCTTGAAAGATGGGCCTTTTGTTTTAGTTTGTTCATTTGTTTGAGAACAAAAGAAGTTCTATGATTTATTTAATACAAAGTGGAAAACAAAGAGACCCGAATACCTTGTTACTTAGTGTGTGTTCGTGAGTTTGCTGCTGAATCAAACTGGAATTGTCCTTCCTTGAAGAATCAGACATCCTCACTGTTGTTGTTTTAAGAAGAAGTCCGACCACAGCTCAGAACAGACCACTCCAGACCACGGGGTTCTAAGGGGGAGGAGGTTTATTCAGGGGAAAGGGCAAAGGTGGGGAGAGAAGAGAAGTAGAGGCCGGCCATGACCACGTGGAGAGAGAGAAAGGTAGGGGAGGGGACAGAGAGGCAAGAGGGTAAGAGAGAGGAAGAGAGTAAGAGAAGAAGAGCAGGAGTAAGAGAGAGAGGAGGGGGCAAGCAGCCCCTTTTATAGTGGATCAGGCTACCTGGAGGTTGCCAGGTAACTGTGGGGAGGAGCATACCTGGCTGTTGCCAGGTAACTGGGGAGGTGGAGTTTAGACGGAATACTAACACTCACAGCTGCTTCAGTCAGCTTTTAAGTTCACCCCTTTTCTGTCTACAGAGATTTTGTTTCTGCTTCACCCTCTGTGTACAAAATAACCAATTGAACCACACTGACTCCATATTTGCAAAATTACTAAAATTTACTTATAACCCCAAACTAAACATGACACATTTGCAATTGTCATGAGTATACACAGATGAACTTTTTTTTTTTTTTTTTTTTTTTTTTTTTTTTTTTTTTTTTTTTTTTTTTTTGCCTTTCCTAGTGTGTACTACTTTTTCCAGTCCAAGCCAGGGAGGAGATACTCTGACTTTTATTTCCTATTCTACTAACAGAAACAAATTGTGATTCCATTTAGTGCAACACTGTGCAGAGTTTTTTAACGAATCATTTTGTTGTTTTGGGGCAGACCCTGAAGGAATGTGCTGGTTGACATGAATCAGCAGATAAAGGTGTCTCCTGCTAAATCTGAGGATCTACGTTCAACCTCTGTGACACACATGAGGGAGAGAACAAACTCCTTTAAATTGTCCTCTGACCGACACACACACACACACACACACACACACACACACATTCATGAACATGTGCACACACATCCATGTTCATATACATACAAAATAAAATCAAGTACAGTATAAAAATAATTGTAATAAAGTGCTGAAAACCCCCATACTCGGGAGACCCTTCCTCAAGTCTCAGGAGATCACGACCACCCAAAGATCACAAGAAACCATACCTGGATGCAATCAGCAGAGGCTTTATTAGGGAAATTGGCTGATGGTCAAACCACAAGCTCTCTCTCTGAAGAGCAAGGTCTGGCCCAGAGTTATGGGTAAGGGGTCTTTTAAAGAGCAAAACCACAAACCAGGGGAGTGGGGAGGGGGGAAGGGGTTGCCAAGGATACATAACATAAGAATAGTGAAACATTCCAGAGAAACCCACCCTGAAAGGTTAATAGCCATGTCACTGTGTCCCACCCTGTCATTTACCAACTATTTCAGATTAACTATCTGCACCTCTTCCGGCTATAGTCCCACCTAGGTGGCTTGCATCTTTTATCTGTGGTCAGGAATGCCTTCCTGCCTTGGGTCTTTTCCACCCATAGGCGGGCCTACTGCCTGAGGCTTGATTCAGGGAATAATGTCCTCCACCAAGAATGTGCTCCAGGGAAGTGAAGGCCTGAAATCTTATTTTCAGTTCCTTGTTCTGGAATCTGCACTTTTCCTGCTCAGGTCTAAGGCAAAAAATCTACACATATTTCATAAAATGGCCTTTACAATTTTTCGCTCTACAGTGCTACCTATTGTTCTAAGTACAAGAAAATTGTGATACAAATAAAATCTGACAAATAAAATGAATGTTACTTAAGCTTTGTTCAACAGGAAGCATTGTGCTGTGAGCCATGAACTTATGATTTAACACATTAGCTATATTTATTAGACAAAGTACCTTTTTTTTTAAACAAGATACACATTCAATAGTTCAACACAAATACAATGACCAGAGATTGTCGCAAACCTAATCTGTAAAATTCCCTAGGAATCAATAATCCAGTATTTATTAATTCACCATTCATTTTAATTTCACATAATGTAACCATCTTAAAAAACAATCACCAATTGTATATATGGCTATACTTAATGCTGGTTTTAAATTGATCCTGAGGGCTTCCTGTGAATAAGAATATGTCCAAATTGCATTTGGGGCATAGATGTTCAGAATTGAGACATCATCTTGGTGGATTTTTCCTTTTAAGAGTTTTTTTTTTTTTTTCCTAAGAGCAATTTAAGAAGATAATAACAGAATGTTTGTTCTAGAAGTACAGTGGATGCAACTTCTGAAGCTATCCACAAAGGTATTATATTATCCGTGTGATCTATTTTGGATCAAATGCCATTTGAGGATGCTTTTAGACCCTATGCCTAACGACATGTTTCTTGGTATTCACTTGCTCATAGAAAATATTCTGTCTTTAAAAACTAAAGTAATGGGTAGATTGTTGTGCCCTCCCCCATAGCCTTGAGCAGGCCTGCGAGTCATTTACCACAGTAGACAAAACAACAATAGGACCTAGGAGGCATTGCATTGCCAGTCTTGGTGCCCTGCAGTCTGCTACAGGAGCTAAGAAGAATGGACTGCTTGCTGAGCTTGCCTTGACACCTCCCAGCTGCTATCCCCTCACAGAGTCACTGGGCTGAAATGAGAAGAGACTCTGGGGGATGGGGCTTCCCCTTTATGTGTGAAAGCAAAATATTAAACTTGAGCAGAATATTTGTCTTGGCCCCATGTTTTCTCTCACCCTCCATTCCCCTTTCATTCCCAGCCTTCCTCTCAGGTGAACCCGGTTACCTGTAGCCACTGGCGGCTACAGATTGTGATTTGTAAATTTGAAAAATTACAATCCAGTATAAGTGGTGTTTCTTAAAATCCTATCAAAACATCTATGTTAATTTTTCTAAGTTAAAATAGTACTATGTATACAATTTAAACATAAAAAGTAATTTTTTTTTTTTTCAAGACAGGGTTTCTCTGTGTAGCCCTGGCTGTCCTGGAACTCACTTTGTAGACCAGGCTGGCCTCGAACTCAGAAATCCGCCTGCCTCTGCCTCCCAAGTGCTAGGATTAAAGGCGTGCGCCACCACTGCCCCATAAAAAGTAATTTTATAGTTAGCAATTATTTATTTATGAGGGTAGCAAATTGTCAAAAGGCTGTGTTTCCTTGGGTTGTGGTGTGCTATATTAAAATGAGTATTGACATCATTTCTTTTCATTTTATTAACTTTTACCACTGATGTCCAGAAGAAGGTCCACCCTTTTTAGAAGCCCTACCCTGGTTTTCTATCACCTGAATAAAATGAGTCTCCATTTAAATTATTGTCTTATTTTAATTGTTTAAACTTATGTGACAAATGTGATAATAGGACACACACACACACACACACACACACACACACACACACATATATATATATATATATATATATATATGTTCAAACATGCTGTATTCAGGGTATCAGAGAGGATGATCAAAGTAGGGTAGTCAAGATTTTTCTCCCTAAATATTTTCTAAAATTTTTATATAATAATTTTACACAGTTATGAGGAAAAAAATGACATACATACATATACCAATAAAGATAATTATTATTTTTATCTCCCTGTTATCATGATATTTTCAAACTCCACTTCTTTCTTTTAGTTATCAAGTATCTACTTTGTCATCATAGGTTTTAGTCATCCTACTGAGCTATAGAAGACTTATTATTTCTTCCTAACTGTATTTTGAAACCTACTTTTTCTCCCAGACTCTGAACATCTCTATTATACACTCACTGTGGCTTTTTAAAATTAAATTTGTTTGCAATTCTTCCTCAGCTCTGTCTTATTTTCATCCCATATCTATCAACCCCCTTCCCCATAACAACTTATCTCTTCCCAATATTCATGAAGATATTACCTGAATTTCTTCTGTAGTCCAGGTAGATGATGTAGAACAAAACTTATCACTTGGCAGCATTGCACAGTTGAGGATCTGATAAATACTTCTTTAATGAAGTGTCAGTAGACTCTGAGAAAATCTGTTCTCTGTTCTGTGTCTACCTGTCTTTTCTCTATCCATATTTATGCAATGATTTTCTTCTTAAAATTGTTAATCTTAGACAGTATGTAAAAATATTTCAGCTTAATTTTATCAAACTCAATGCAAAATATAGCATCACCTTAGGGTCTCTGGGCATCCTTGGGAACAACTTTGACCACACTATGAATAGAATTGGTTATCAAAATTTGTTTAGGAATTGAAAACACACACAATTTATATTGCACTCATCAACATCAATAAACAGTGGTCTGACCAACAATTGTATTTTTGTTTAGGTGATCATACAATATCTATCTGAACATATTCCTCTTAACTTGAAATGTGAAAGCAGTTAGCTAGTTGGTAAAGAGTGGTTGATAGAGTAGCTGTGTGCCTGGAATACAGGGATGGCTTCTGCAAAAGGTCAGAGATGAGTATATGTTATATTGTCTGACATGTTGGAACAGAATAAATAGGGTAAGAATTGGTATTAGGCTTAGGTCTTCAGGTATCTATGAGTTATACTTCAGGATATATGAGTTATACCTGCTCCCTTAACAAATAGGTGCCAAGATAGATGGCTTGAACCTGAAAATAGACCCCCAGACAGAGTTATTAAATTAACAGGCTGGTAAGCCAAAGGACGGGTAAGATACTGCACAGAGCCTTACCAACCTATGACAGAAGTGCATTGCTTTTGATAATACATATTTCATGATGGGTAAGGAAGGCATTCTTGTCAGAATGACTTAAGACAGGCTCATTCTTGTTTATGAAATAAAAAAAGGGGAGAGGCAGAGAGCTTTTGGGGCTGCTTGGCAAGAATCTGACATGGGCCAAGGACAAGGAAGTGGGCTTCAGGCAGGAATCTGACATTAGGCTAGAACAAAGAAGTAATTTCAGGCAGGAATCTGAATCTTAGGCTAGAAAAAAGAAGTAGGCTTCAGACATAAAAGTGACTTTGGGCTAGGACAGGAAAGTAGGCTCAGATATTTTGGTCATCCTGAGAGGCCCTTAGAAACACTGATCACAGGAGTGTTCATGTAATTATGTTTATAGCTTTGCTTGTTCTTTGACTATTGTGTTTATTATCTTGCTTGTTCCTTGACTATTTGCATCTATTGTATTGCTAGTTCCTCAACCTAGAATTGACCTTAATACTTACGTGTAATTAAAATGGTATAAAAGCAAAAAGGAGGAGGGGAAATGAGATAGGAAGTTTCTAGAGAGGGGAAATGGGGAAAAGGGATGGCATCTGAAATGTAAATAAATAAAATATCCAATAAAAAGGAAAAAACAGATATTTATTTGGGAATCAATTATGAAATATTGAAGAGAAAAGAAGTATATATGGAGAACCCTTATAGCATGAGGCAGGTCTACTACCTACAAAGTAGTCTGAAGAGAAAAAGATTACACAGGAGGCAGTTTGAGCTTTTAGTCAGATTAATAAAGCATCTTTTAGTCAACATTGCCCAGTAGTAGAATTCTATAGTTTCAGATATGAGTTGAAGTTTTGCTATGCTCAGTCACTGAACATAATATACATAAAACATGGATACATAGAAGCTCTTGTCTCACACAGACAACAGGTGTAACATGCAAGGGCAACAGGTGGTCGTCACACAAGATCTGAACACTATATTTTTATGACCATGGGATCATCATTGTCTACACCTTACTATATACTTTACATATGTTTATATTTAAACTCTGTAATTTGTCTAGAGTACTAGTAGATTAAAAGAAGAGTATGTTATTTCTGCATGGATTTTTTTTTTCAGTTATCTGCTACTTTCTTTTTTATTATTATTTTATTTAATTACATCCCAAATATTGCCCCTGCTAGTCTCCCCTCATAATGTACTTCCCCCATCCCTTCTCCTTAACCTCTGATAAGGTGACCCCCCAGGGTATTCCCCCACCCTAGAGCATTAAGTCTCTATAGGATTAGGTGCATCTTCTCCACTGAGAACAGAAAAGGCAGCCCTCTGCTACATATGTATTGGGGAAACCTTGGACCAGCCCCTGTACAGTGTATACTCTTTGGTTGGTCATTCAGTCTCTGAGAACACACCGAGATCCAGGTTAGTTGATTCTGCTGGTCTTCCTATAGGGTTGCTAAACCCTGCAGTTCCTTCAGTCCTTCCCCTAACTCTTACATAGGGGTTCCCAACCTCTGTCCAATGCTTGGCTGTGAATATCTGCATCTGTCGCAGTCAGCTGCTTGTAGTGCCTCTCAAAGGACAGCAATGCTAGGCTCTCCAGTCTGCAAGCACAACATAGTATCAGTAATAGTGTAAGGGATTGGTGCCCACGCAATGGATGGATTCCAAGTTGATCCAGTCACTAGTCAGCCATTCCTCAGTCTCTGCTCCATTTTTGTCCCTGCAATTCTTTTAGATAGGAACAACTCTGAATCAAAAATTTTGGAGGTGGGTTGGTTACCTTATCCCTCTCCTGTGGGCCCTATCTATCTAATAGAGGTGTCTCTTCAGGTTCCATCCCCCACTGTTGAGCATTTAGGCTTAGGTCACTCCCATTGAGTCCTGGTAGCTTCTCCCAACCCAGGTTTCTGGGACTCTAGAGAGAGGTTTCTCCCAACCCCTGCCTCAGGCATTTGCATATTATCATTCATTCTCCTGGCCCTCAGTGTTTCTTTCCTATCCCCTATTCCTGATCCTTCCGCCCTTTTCCTCTCCTTCTCCATTCTCTCACACAGTTTTATCCCTCCCTCTGCCTCTCATGATTATTTTGTTCACCCTTCTAAGTGGGATTGAAACATCTTCTTTATTGTTTAACTTCTTAGGTTCTGTGGGGTGTGTTGTAGGTATTCTGTACTTTTTGAATAATATTAACTTATCAGTGAGTACATACCATGCATGTCCTTTAGGGTCTGTGTTACCTCATTCAGGATATTTTCTAGTTCCAACTATTTGACTGCAAAATTCACGATATCCTTGTTTTGATACCATTGTGTAAACGAACCACATTTTCTGTATTCATTCTTCAGTTGAGGTACATCATCTAGATTGCTTCTAGATGCTGGCTATTATGAGTAAGGCTACTATGAATATAGCAGAATATGTGTACTTGTGATATGGTGGAGAATCTTTTGGGTATATGCCCAGGAGTATTATAACTGGATCTTCAGGTAGAATTATATCCAAATTTCTGAGGAACCTCCAGATTGATTTCCAGAATGGTTGTACAAGTTTGTAATCCCACCAGCAATGGAGGAGTGTTTCTCTTTCTCAACATCCTTGCCAGCATGTGCTGTCAATTGAGTTTTTGATCTTAGCCATTCTGATTGATGTGAGGTATCTCAGAGTTGTTTTAATTTACATTTCCCTTATGACTAAGGTTGTTAAAAATTGAATTTATCACAATACACACACATACACACACATACACACACACACACACACACACACACACACAGAGAGAGAGAGAGAGAGAGAGAGAGAGAGAGAGAGAGAGAGAGAACAGACAAACAAACAGACAGACAAATAGACAGAGACAGAGAGACAGAGAGAGAGAAAGCTTTTCAGGTTTACATCATTTAAGAAAAGATAATAAGTGTTCTCAATTACCAGTGATGGTAGGAGCTGAGAGCATGAAATTCCAGCACTTAGGACATGATAAGTTTTTAGTGTGTGTGTAAATTGCAGGTTGTGGTGAGTATTAAATAGCATTTTAACACTTTCTAAAATAATCTTAAAAATTGATTCCCAGCTGATGAAAACAGAGTCAATAAGAAAAAAATTTGTCATAAAACATTCTGATAAAAATTGTAATGGGACCCACTTTTCATTCATTTAGCTTGCTCCTTGGGAAAGTACCTTGTTTTAATTATCACTGAAATGGTTGTGCTATTGGCAAAATTTTGTTTGTATTCTTTATAGCCCTTGAGGGAAGGTAAAAATTACAGTGTCTTCTAAACCCAATGCAGTAACAAAGCTATTGTCATTGGAAAGTGTAATATTCTATCTCTTACCTTCTCTTCCTCCTTTCTTCTAGTATTATACTTATAGTTTTCCCCTAGTTATACTTTTTCTCATATTAAAGAGCTGAGAGGAGGAACAGTTAATACTAAAGATGTTGGACAATGCCATATGGAAACCTACTATTCTATAAGCTTCATATACATACATTTGTATTTATATAAAAGACTTTAATTGGGGTTACTCTACACAGAGAATAATGATCCTTCCAGATGTCACAGGTCTCCAAATGGAAAACAGAAAATATGTTACACTGGGGGAGAGGTTATGTCTATATTTCCACAGGAATAGAAAAGCTATGGGTTCCTTTCAATTTGATAAAAATCAGACATGACAAAGGGCGATCTGAAAATCTTGGCTACTGATAAGAAGGAGATTGACAAGACTAATGAGATGGGTAATATCTATGTGGATCTCTGTACACAGAGACAGCTCTGGGACCAACTGAGACTTAAAGGTCTATATATAGTCAATAAATCTTATTGGATACAAAAATATTATGACTTATTATTACACAGCATTCTTTACCATGACATGAATGGAAATTTATATTTCAGTTAGAGTAAATGATCAAACTAACACTAAAATGGCAGTTAACTTCCTTTATTGATCTTCTTTAATTAATCTGTGCACCCTGCACATTCCATTCAAATGTTTTTTACAGAGCTAGATATTGCTTATAAGGCTTTTATATTACAAAATAAAAGACAAAAAAGATAACCCTGACAAGATTCACATACTGAGATTCTGAAATACTGTGACCTTCTGTTTCAGGTTCCTATTTGATCCTACCTCAACAACATCAAAGCTGTTTCCTTTTTCTTTGCTTAAGTCTTCTTGCCTTTATTGCCTTAAATCGTCAACATTGGACTCCAGCAACATTTTATGCTGAAGAATCTAGGGACATATTCTGATCTTTGTCAACTCAGGCAGCAACTTTAGGTCACAAGGAATGAAGTTTTTATTTCAGTTTTGGGTTTTGTGCTGGGGGTGGAACTCAAAGCCTTGTTGATGGTTGCAAGTGCTCTACCTATAGAGATTCACATGGACCTTTTATCAGAAATGAAAACCTTGTATATTTAAAAAAGTGTCAACTAAAAGTTCGCTCATCTTCTGACCAAAGGACTGATACCTACATGTTTTGTGCTACTGTCCTTAGAAGTGTCAATTCAAATACTTTCAAAGCAGAGAACTCAAGTGTATTCTGATTTTTTTACATGTATTATTTATGTATTTACTTATGTGTTTCTGAGTGTGTGCATGCACACATATGTAAACATACACATGTCTGGGCGCCAGTGGGAACTCAAAAGACAGCTTGTGAGGATTGGTTCTCTCCTTTAACTCAAGTTATCAGGCTTGGCAGCAGGCATTTTCACCAGATGAGCCACTTCATTACCTCCATCAAGTACTTTTGAGAATGAGGTCAATACCAGATAGTAAAGAAATCAAGTCATCTTAAAGCTGTTTCCTTTAAAGACTTACTTCCAGAACATTTTCAGAACAGCCAGCTTTCTCATCCAGCTTTTTAGACTGTTACAGTCAGGACTTCAACTAAGTCATAGATTTTCTCAATATATAGAGACTGGATAACAAATGATGCCTGTTAGCCTTCTTTTGGCAAAACCATTTTTCCTATTTCATTTTGCCCTTCTCTCAAAGAAATTCAGCAGGAAACAATTATAAGAAGACCATCATCCCAATCTTTTAAGTTGGAATAAATGCTTCTAGTTATTTTATAAATCATAGATACGTTGCCAATTTAAGAGATAATTTAGAAATAATTATAGTTTTGGACAGGGAAAAAACTAAATAGAGAGCTTAGACTCAAAGAATTCTCTCTTTCCTTTCCTCTTCTCTATCATTTCTTGGTACAGGAAAGGGGGTTGAAAAGAATAAAGTGATATAGTATGATTATAATAATTAGACAAATAGAGATGGATCATTCAATCTACTCTTAAAAACATTTTACAGCCATAATCTTACATTGGTAAAGAGCTTTATATTTCGATGCAAATTGAGTTTATATTTTGTTGCATTGACACAAAATTTGTATATTGATACATATTTAAGGTTTTCTCTTACACTGGTAGATATCTTTATATTTGATGCAAGATTGAGGTTATATTTTGTTACTTTGATACAGAATTTTGTATATTGATACAGGGTTAAGGTTTTTATTGGTATAAATCTTTGTATATTAATACCAAATTTAAAATTAATTTTGTTACTCTTAGATAGGCATTATGCCTATAAAACTTATTAAGAATACAAGGCTCAATCTTTTAATAGCTGCTATTACAAACTGTTTATAATAATTAAGCAATGCAAGTTATAGTGAGATAGTCAAATTTATGATCTTATTCGATAGTAATTTAATTAATTACAATAAAAATGGTTCAATGTTATTCAAATAGTAAATAGCTAAAAATAATCAATGTTTAACAATTCACTTAGGCTCTATATAGATAGATGGTCTTTAAAAGTGTCAGGGACCCACAAAATATTGCATTTAAAATTATTTCATTCTTAAAAGATCTTTTGACTATGAAACAGTTCGACTCCTAACATTGCCTTCATTCCAGTTCAAAGAAGATGATGAACATGAATACCTCCATGTGGAGTTACTTCAGTTGTGGTAAACTTTCCACAGGCAAAAATGCACACAAAATACTGTCCAAAAAGAACAAACAGATGCAAGATAGTGAACTGCTAAGCTCTGCCAAGGCAGGTTAAGTTAGTCCTTCATAATTCCTACTTCACTTAAGGTCTGTCAGATGTTCTGAGCCAGAAAGCTGAAGATGCTCTGACATTATAAAAAAAAATCTTGGGAACTATCCAGGAAGTCAGTTGTCTCTGTCATTTAAAAATTTTTTTGAAGTTGCATTCCTGTGCTTCCTACATATTCAAGTAATTTTTTATTTTAATATTTATTTTTTAATTTATTTATTTTAATGTATTTAAATTTTTAATTTAATATTTAATATTTATTTAAATATATTTTCCTTCTCAGTTCTCTGATGGGGTTGAAGATTAGATAGTTATAGTCCCACAATAAAACTTACAGTTGTTTAACATTAAAAATGTTCTAGAAAGACAATTTTAGGGTGATAATACAAGTTAAAATTTTTAAAAAGTGATTTACGTAGAAAATTGTAAACTCATTAAGAGAAAATACATGGTAAAGTACCTCATCTAATAACAAAATACAAACAGACTGGACTTTTAAATGTTATTCATATTAAAATTTTTCATAATTATTTCAAAATAGTTCCTACTATGTATTTTGTTACTATAAGAAACAAAACCTTTTTAATTGAACAAAAATAGGGAAATGTAGTGAGTTGGACTAATGCTGTTTGTTTTCTAATGTTAATACTGGTTCCTCAAAAGGCTTTGTTCCTGAGAAGCAGACAATCATGTACTCAGGTGATGCCATGTAAACCTTCTCCCCATTTTAACTAGTTAATAAAAGGATAGAGCCTATGATTGGACAATGGAAGGGAAAAATGGGACTAAAGACTCAAGAGGGGGTGGCAGATAAAGAAAAATGGAGAAGACAAGAGAAGAAGAGGAAGAAGATTCAGTGGTCCATAACTGTGTGCCTGAGAGAAACCACAAGTAACAGGGGACATTATAACTGGAAAAAAAAGTTAGTGTAGTATGGATTCTGCCCAATCTATGGCTTATAATTAAAATATCTAGATTGTGTGTTTTTAATACAGACTTATTAGGGTTAAAAATTCCAACAACATCCTTTCTGCTGAATACCTTTCAACAATCCTCAACAGCCTTGGCCAGTTGTGGAATTCCAAGAGCTATAACAATTAATGGATTAGCAAGATATAACTACAAGTGCCAAAAAAGCATAGGTATTAGGCAGGTAATCAACTACTTTCTCACTGAATTTATGACTATTCCATGAGAGGAAACACATGCCCAAAATTGTAAATTTGACAAAGAATACATGATTGAGGAACTCATGGGCCTCAGGAATGAACTCACTACTATTATTTGCAAAGTGGGCAGAAAGTATTAACCTTGTCACTAAATGTATGTCTCTAAACACATAGAATACCACAAATGTCAGACCATTATAGATCTTTCACTGTATACTGCATGATAGTTAATTCAGAAACTAACAGCTGGTCTAAGTACAGAGCACATATGCAGGTCAGTTAAATGCTCAGCCACAAGTGAGACATTATATCATATCTCTTTGTTTCAGGGATCATCACTAAAGAGGGGTAGAAATATGGTCAATAGAATTCAGAGAAACTTAGGTGGAGCAATCTTCTGTACATGGCAGGAGTGATAGATTCATGAACTCATAGTTACTGTGGTTGTTTGCACAAAAGTTGCACAAGTTCAAGGATAGAGGAGGAGTTTATGAGCCTCTATTTCTGTCTGAATGAAGAGCTATTTACAGCTGATGATGTCTGAGAGAGAAAGAGTCAGTTTGTTTTAAGGGTATGATCCCCAGTAGGTTAGCCACACTCCAGAAGATGGCCCCATAGCCAGAAGAATATGGGCAATACAAATTTAACTTGGTATTCTATGAAGAAATAAATGAGAAAGAAACAGGACACAAAGACAAGAGGTGTATCTGGT